>NW_021604712.1:8547337-8633542 GCF_004785775.1 Grammomys surdaster | reverse complement strand
AGAGAGAGAGAGAGAGAGAGAGAGAGAGAGAGAGAGAGAGAGAGAGAAAAGCACCATGGTCCTCAAGAACACACACAACTTTAGCAGCAATGAAACTACTTTTTTAAAAAAATCAAGAAAAACCACAGATGGGAAATGCAAGTTCAAAACTCTGATGGCTCACAGAAATCACCTATAAAACAGGACTCTTGACAAAGGAGAAATTTCCTAAACACACAATCAATGGAAGGTTCTCTTAAATTAATGATGGTTGGAGACTCCAGCAACTACAGATACCAGACCCACTAGAAATTACATTCTGGGTTTACGGTCAGAAAACAAGTAAATAATAAACAAATATGGAAGACTTTAGAGGTGTAAAAATGACTCATTTCCCAAATGTGTCTCATTTTCTTAAGTGGCCTAAGTTCTTAATGTTAATATAATGCTTACATTTTGCCCATTATTTTCTCCACTGTACTGAAGTCAAAAGATAACAACCTAGGTCTTCAAGCTTGTACACAGTTGACCACATTGGATAGTTCTGTCTGATTTCTTTTCAAGTGAAATCCATTCAGTTAAGCCCCAAATTTCCTTAATACAGTTGAAATTTTCTTTTAACTATAATTAAAATATTCTTTTAATATATCTCTATATTGAGATAACACTGAAGCAGAAGGTATCCATAAGTCAAGGCATGCTTGAAATTTGCCCAAGAATACACAGCCTTCAACAAGTCTGACATCTCTACAATTTCTTTTAGCACAAGACTAGCTATTAATGACTTTTTCATATTATTTTCTTCCATGTAGTTTCTGTTTTGTTTTGTTGGATTGAGATGCCAGACGTTTGATGTAGTGCAAGCTGGCCGACAACCAGGGATCATCCTGCCTCAGCCTCCCAAGTGTTAAGACTGTAGGCCTGTTGCCTGATTCTGCAACTTTTCCCGAAGTAATACAAATGAGAACTCTGTTTCCTAGCCTCAAACCAACAAGAAAAAAGGTAATGGTTCCAGAAAAAACAAGGTAATGATTCTAAGCTCAAGACAAGAGCATTTGTTTGCAGATGAGACCAGTTTGAAGATAGTGCCTCTGAAGACAAAAACCTAAAAATCCACCAATGGCTCATAAGACTCCAGAGCGAAGCTAGATACAGAAATATACTGTGCCCAATCACAATATATAACATGGCCAACAGGCCTGCTGCTGGGCTCCACTTACACAATCAAGAGCCTGATATCCAAAATCAAGGCAGGCATTATTTCAGTATCGCCCAACATACCATAATGTTCATGTCCCTAAAGAAGGATATCATATTTCCTCCAAATAACTAAACCTCTATGTGACACAAAGATTTATTATCACATAGAACTATGAATCAATCACATAAATTCTAGCAGAAAACGCAATGATTTTCATAAAATGTGGATGAGGTGAAGTGACCGAGAAAAGTTTAGAATCATCTACGCAGATTCAACTCAAAGCTTAAACCGCAAGTATTAGAAATGCTTTGTCAATATTAATGCAGGCATGCCAAGTCAAAGTTAGCAGCCTCAGGCTAGTGCCTGAGAAGTTTCCAAGAACATTGCACTGAGGGAGTGCATTCAGAAAATGAAAAGACAGAAGGTCAGGTTTCAGATAGACAAACTGAATCTGACTTTATTTACCAATTTCAAGAATGTTATCACTAAGGCTAAATGTTGACACACTAAAGACTGCACACAAATACTCAAGCCTGCACTCGTGCATACACACATAGGAACAAAATAAAACATTATATATTTAGCTTATATATAATGTATACATATAACTTAACAGAATTAACTACGAATCACATCATTTTTGGCATAAAGGACAGAAGTAGTCATTATGTGCTAAAGACCCAGCACTGAGTAGCCCCAATTATTCTCCCTTTATGATATTTGTTTTTGGTTACCAAATAATCAGGTAAGCATCCTCCCATGACACTCACAATAAAGTTAATAATAAGTTGACTGCCAGATATAGAAATATAAACTATTGAGCTGGCCATAAGTAAATATCCAAACTAAATAAAATGTTAAATGTTAAATAACCAAGACCAAACATTCTCAACTACACTAATTATTACAACTTCCCTGCCCCCACCCAGGGTGTGTGTGTATGTGTGTATGTGTGTGTGTGTGTGTGTATGTGTGTGCATACCCTCCCCTCTCTGTCTCTCTCTTTCTTGACTCACTGTCAGCTGAGCAGATCCATGTACTCTTACTTAAGCAGCAATAATGACCTGGCTGGGAACAAGGTCTTTACAAGTCTGACTTGTGATCCTCATTTATAATCTCAGGTAAAAAGAGCCTTCACTTAGAAACCCTAGCAAATAAAGTTAACTCTAAAGCAGAAAAAATACCCTCCACCCCACTGAGAAGGCTGGAAACAAAATATATACTACATTTTATCTCTGAAATATACTCCAAATATTTTATTATCATTTTTTTAAGTTATAGAGTACTCAGAAGGCATCACTCCAGCCCTGAGTTCTGTATTTAAATAATAACAACCATTCTTCAACTTGAGACTTTGCCTTGATTCCCATACACACACACACACACACACACACACACACAATGCTACCCTAAATTTTCTCTGTAGTACAGTCACTGGTGAATATTTTTTTTTCTCTTTCATTTGATTCTTTAAAACTGTGTCTTACTCTGTAGCAAGCCCAAGTTGGCTTCAAATTCTCTATTCTCTTGCCTCAGGATCCCCATTCCTCAGCCTGGAAAGTATAGCAATTACAGCCAGGCATAGTGGTGCACACTGTTGATCCCAGCATTCAGGAGGCAGAGGCAGGCAGATCTGAGTTCAAGGCTATCCTGATCTACAGAGAGTTTCTAGACAGCCAAAGCTACACAGAGAAACCTTCTGGTGGTTTCAAAGCACCAGAAATTTTAAAGAACGGAAGGAAGAAAGGAAGGAAGGAAGGGAGGGAGGAAAGAAGGAAGGAAAGAAAGAAGGAAGGGAGGGAAAGTATAACAATTGCAGAGAGAACAGAGAGCTAATACATACTATTTTAAAATTCCATTCAGAGCATACTCTTTCTTTGGCATATAGTTTCAAGTCTTAAAAATGTGCAAGCCCTCAGAGCCCCTTAAAATTATCTTTATGTCTTAAGGATCAGTAGAATTAAAAGTCATTATTTGTGTGTGTGTGTGTGTGTGTGTGTGTGCACACATGCTCACACTCACAAGTGTGCATGCAGGCAAAACAGGAAATCTAAAGTAATAAAAAGCCTAGATTTTGAATACTTCTTTGTAATAAAATTTCCAAAAACCATTTGAAATATTAAAATGAGTCATTTTTATACATGATAACAAATATTATAGAGTTATTCATTAGGCAGTCTCTGGGTGTCCTCTGTATAATCTCCCCTTATGGTTGATTTGTATACATTCTTTCTTATATTAATGTTCTAAACTTACCTTTAGGGCATTTTCGGAGGCAGCAGAAATCTGAGCACGTGACCTAGGTGCTACATTTCAATCTAGTAAATTCTCTGTAAGGGTTTTAAAATGAGAAAACAAGAATGACCACTGCCAAAAGCAAGCAGCAGATAGCTAAACAGACCAAAACAATACTTTGTTTTAAAATTCCTGACTGTGCCACCATTGTCAAGGAGATACATTGTAAATTTTTATAAGTTCACCTAAAACACCAGAGCTATAACAAATACTATGTAACACTTTATAACAACTCCAGTGTCCATCCATTTTGTCCCACACAAACACACACACACACAAAAACTCATAGTAAACTATATGCTTTGTTTCAGGGGCTAATATTACTTTTATGCAGTTCCTATACTGTTCCCATCCTTAAGCTACACACATTCACTTATTCCAGGAAACCCAAATCCAATTGTTCTCTTTAAAACCCCTAAGTTTCAGTCCTCCAGTTCACCTTCTTTTACTAAGCCATTATCAGTTAGGTAACTCTGAAGCTTTCCTGATGGAGGCAGAGAGAGAGGAAAAAAAACTGTACATGGGCAAAACAGTAAATTGTGGTTTAATTAAAAGCAGCATCATTCAGAATTAACAAGCAATTAACATGGAATTGAAGAATTCCTATGAGAGTAAGGAAGGCAGGGAACTACAAAAAGGTCTCCAAGCCTCAAAGCAGAGTAAATGACACAGTATACCAAAAGATAATGCAAAGCATGGAAACACTCTGACCGGGTCCCAGAAGACGGTTTCTGGGGTAGAGAAGTTATTGAGGTGTTAACGATCAGGCATGGGCAGTGCTTCTGTTTTTGCTAGGAAACTAGGATCTAAGAAAGCTTGCATTCCCAGGCAACCACCCTGAAAATAAAGCATTACTTAATGAGGTAGGGGCCTGGAGTAAACAATGGGGGAAGGGAGATCTGGCTATTTACCTTTAGAGAGGATGCTGGTCCAAAGCACTGTGTTTATTGCTCCTCTGGTGGGTGGCCAGACCCCTTCTGCTTGCGAGTGCCCTCCAGCCAGCTCAAACCTGGAAAACAGAAACCAATCAGTGGTGCAGTGATCCAGGGGCGAGGAGAGGGCTCTGAGGATGGGGCAGCTAAGGAAAGGCTAGAGGGTGGCAAGGGCAAGCAGGCTAGAGCAGGGCTTCTCCCCCAACCCCCACCCACCCACCCAGCCCCTTCCCCTCGAGAGAGGAAGAAACTGACTTTACCTGTCTCCTCAGCTGCAGCTCCTCTCTCTCCTTTCAGCCTCCTCCACATTCACCAACTTCTCCATTGAAGAAACACCCCAGGCAGGGCCGGACACCGTGTTCCTGATCCTCCTCGGTGCTTCACGGCCCCAGCCCGGAGAGCATCCAGATAGTCGATCAGGCTAAGGGTGGCGGTCTTGGCCTCGGAGCAGCCTCCGGGAAGGGGTGCTGGGAGGAAGTGCCGGCTCGGAGGGGTGGGGGGGCAGTCCCGGTCCAGGGGCTCAGACCAAGGGTCTGCCGCGCGCCGGGCCGGAGGCTTTCAGCTACCGAGGGACTCAAGAGGTCTGGGGACAGAGAGACCCCAAGTCGTGCCAGGTCCGAAGTGTCAGCAGCAGGGTGTCCCGACAGGGGGCTTTCGGGATGCACTTTGCACTGGGCCACCCCCGCCCCCTCCTTCCAGCACTTTGGGGTCACTGGGATGGGACCAAGCCTTCGACAACCAATCAGCTGCGGCACTGGAGCCTGCGCTCCAAGCCGTAAACCAGATCCGCGGTGGGTGGGGGTTGGGGTAGGGGGTGGGGGCGACTTGGTTGGTTGGTTGCTTCCTTCTCCTCACCCAGAGGCCCCCACCCCCTGGCTGTCGTAAAGCTGCCCGCGGATTCGCGACAGTTAGAGGAGGCGGGCTCGTAGGGGCTGGGACTCGTCTCCGATTGGTCACTCTCACTTCGTCCCTCCGCTTCCCCGCGGCGGTTTTCGATGCTCCACCCCCGGCCTGGAGACTCGAAGCGGTTGCTAAGAGACACTGTACTACGAATCGGGCTTCTACGCCTGCTGAGGGAGGGGCCGGCGAGGCCTTCCGTGGAGTACGGTGGCCCGTAGTGGGCAGCTGTGGACGCAAGTAGCCGGGTGATGACTGCGTGGCCCGGCCGGATGGCAGCCAGGTAACTACGAGGCCAGGTGGAGCTGGGTGGCTGAAGCGACATGTGAGTAGCAGGCTGAGCAACAGGCGAGGCGACAGGGCGGAGGGCAGGCGAGGAGGGCCCCTACTTGCCGCCGTTCCGTGGGGCTTCTTGGAAGCGAGTGGCGGATGTTTGGTGCATCTGTCGGTCTCTGAGACCCGGTTAGTTCCAGGCTGCCTGCGACTCGCCCAGCCTGAGAGAGACCACGCTCTTTGGGATCGTGAGGCGGGTTCAAGGGCTTTCCTGCGAGGATAGCGACCCTCGCGGTTTCTTGTGAATGAAAAGAGCCGGGGGGGGTGGGGAAAGGCAAAGTGGGCACATTGATACATTGTTTAAATACATTGATTCCTTTAGCAAGTGTTTACTGGGTTGACACTACTCTAGTTGTTGGGGAGAGTTTGTGAACTTTTTTTTTTTTTTTTTTTTTTTGCTTTTATCTTAACAAGAGAGGATGAAACTGCAAAAATGATTAGGGAAAAAAAAACCCACAAAGTAATGGAATACAGTTTGACTAGGATCTGCTGGACTCTTCGATTTTTAGCAGGTCTCGCAGAGAATGACATTTGCGCACTGGGAATGACAAAAAAAAAAAAAACTAGAACAACAAAGAACTGAGGGAAGACCTTTACAGGCAGAGTTAATCACAAGTACGAAGCCCTAGGTACTGGAAATAAGTTCAGGGGAACTATGGCTGAAGAACAATAAGGGAGAGAAAGATGGAAATGAGATTAGGGGGTGTGGGCAGGCTGCAGATTTTGCAGGAATGTATAGGTCATGCCAGAATAATTATGGTCTCTATGTTTTGCATTGATCACTTTTAGAGAAAGCTGTTATGGAAAAGGATGACTGGGGATGATGTAACCTATTGAGATATTTTGTTGCAGGTGGGAGTCAAAGTGTTCAATTTGCCCCTGGTCTTTTCTTCTAGACTGTTACTTACTCAAAAATGATTCCTTTGGTGTCTTCCACAGGAGTTACTTCCTATGTGGACACACTAAGTTCACTCATTCCTAGGAATGGTCATAGTCAGGAATGGGAGTTGCGGGACCAAAACTGAAATATCTTGAAGACGATAATACCATGGTTTTGACATGTAGGACTGGGGCGGGCTGTCTAGTCCTGACTTGAATATATACAATATTTCTAGGGGCTAGTAGATTTGATGGAAAGAGGTAAGAATAGATGAAAGACAACTGAATATGATTTCCTCAGAAAAGGGGGTTAGTACAAGCCTGGGTATCTTCTAATTGCAGACTCTTTGGGGTGGGCTCAGAGAAAGCATATAGATCATAAGCTTGTGGGCACAGAAGTAAAGAGACCCCAAAAGCCAGATCTTAAAGGCCCTGCTAGGCCATGTGTTTTTGGAGTTTGGGACATCATCCTAAGAAAAATAGAAAGATTTTTCAGAATTTGGATGGGTGTATTGTAAGCCAATATACAGCTACTTAGGAAGGGATCTGTTGTCTATGTCAAGGGTAGAAATGGTTCCCTGTCCCTAATACAGACTCCATTCACTGAGCTGAGGAGGGAGAGGTACAGGAGAAAGTGAGCTTGAAGGGCATGGAATGAGTTGAGTTTATGCTCAGGGATAAATGTTTATGGGTCCCCCCTCTCCAGGTGAAGTCCTGCAGGAGGCATGCAGGTTCTTTCTTACTGGCTCACTGTCAGTATTCAGTGGAAGCCAAAGGCCACATTTTGAAATGTAAATTTTTCCTGGAGTGATGACTCCCATAGCCTGTTTCTCAAGATGCTGGGCAGTGGTAGCTAGCCACTGCTCCCAGACAGTGCTCTGGGGTGTGTTGTTTCTAGTATTTATTGGTCTATTGTGTTTTTACATCCCCTCATGTTTGTAGACGGCCTCACTATGTCTCCTCTACACATACAGCTATGCTTTCTCATGGCATTTAATAATGAATATGAGAGATTCCGTACTTTTATAAAAGTAGGTTTGAATTAAATGAAGTTTGCCCACCTGTAAGCTAATACAGGTGTTGTAGACATGGTCGGCAAGTTAGGTTATAATAAGTAGGTTTTCTGCTTATGGTGTTGCTTATTGGAATGTAACCCCATGGTAAGTCAGTGAATAGTTGTGCATAGCCCAGAAAGGAACTAAACCGTAACTTGCAAAAGTAAAATTGAGGACATAAAAGTTCATGGAATTATTCTGCAAGAGGAGATGGGAGAAGGCTGAACTCTGAAAAGTCCTGACACTGAGAAGCCAGGAGAGAAAGAAGACCCAGAGAGGGTGATAGAGAAAGACTTTCTGGACATGGAGAAGCCTTACTAAGAGTCAGAGTGCTTTTAGAAAAGGCAGGTATTTTTAAAATGGAAAAACTGCAGTTATTACCTATATGAATTAAGCCTGCATCACCTTTAGAGAATCTTGTCTCTTTGGCCAAGAGGCCAACTGATAAAATTTTAAGTGGAAAGAAAGTATGAAACTCATAGGGAAGAGTAGGTTTGTTTTAACATGTGCATTGCAGACATGAGGGTATCTGACCACTATGGGTAAGTGATTAAGTTACTATTGCCTTTAGTGAGCCCCACAGATTTCTTTCCCTCCATCAATATAAAGCTTTTCAGAAAATACAAGTTCTTAGAACATCTTTAAATTTTTTTACACTTATTTATTTAATATATATGTGTGGGAATGTGAAGGTCAGAAGACCACTTGCAGGATGTTCTCTCCTTCCACTGTGGGGTCCAGGGATTAAGCCCAGGCCATCAAGCTTGGCAGCAGGCTTCTTTACCCACTGAGCCATCTTGCCAGCCTGGGAGAACATCGTTAATAACTGTTTACTTAGATTAGAAAATGTGTAAGTTTAGTTTCCCTAAGAAGCAGGTTGCTATAAAAGAAATTTTCCAACACTTCTGGCTATTAATTTAGATCAAGTATTCATAGAACTAGAGCTATGTAACTGCATATTCAGGGGAATAGGAGGTGCGACTCTGTGAGCACGTTCAGAATTCTATCAACAAGCAAACAAAAAACCCCACAACAAACTATTTTGAAGGATTCCACATATTTTCCAAAGCTTTTTAGTCATCAGTTTTATCCTTGGCGCTTCCTGCCAGTTATCCTTTTATGAATTCGAATCTTGATGTTTCTCTTTAAAATGGATGCCTGGCTTATAATTAGAACTCAGTTATGTCAGGGACTGGTCAATGGTATGTTTTTGTAACTTTTGATCCTTTCACTCTACAGTGATTTAGTGTAAAGGATTGTCCCAGACAGTTTGCAGAACAGAGCACCTTGCATTTCAGTGCTTTAGAAACACCAACACACTTATACGTTAGTCTGGGATTAGTCTGTAATTTTTGCCTAAAGTGATTATAACTGAAATAATTTCTCATAAGGTCCTGCACAAGATCTCCAGTGCTCTCGGGGTTTGAGGATTTGAAAATTAAAAGAAACACTCTAGTCCGGGACTTTTAGGATTACCATGCTGTGGTATACTACACTTTCATAATACTGTGAGAGAAACGTGTCAGAGGCCTTTGCTTTACACCAGGCCCATCCAACTAACCAGGCTAAACAAGAGCAGCCAGTTGTACTAAGTATCAGCAATCAAATTGAACTCTATCAGGGCCCACTGTGTTTGAGCCATCATCGAAGGATGTCTTGTCATTCCTGGAGAGACACTGGATCAGCAGTGAGCATCCTTTCATACTCTGCTTTGGTTTTTCTGCCTGTAGAGCACAGCTCCACTACAAACTCCTTAGCATCTTTTTTATATCTTTCTATGATGTTTGACTCAGGGGTAGAGTACTTGCCTAGCATGTGCAACACATTGGGCTTAATCCTGTGCACTATAGGAAAAAGAAAAAGGAAAAGAGAATTCAATGAGATGCTGCCTAATTTATGAGTCATTGATTTAAAAAAAAACCTTCTTTGCATATCTTAAAGTGTTACTTTTCAACATTCAGATGTAATTTATGAGTTAGTTTTAGAACATTTGCTAAGCATAAAACCAGGCAGTTTCAAAGTCCACAAAGAAATAATGGAAGTAGAGGGAGGAGGAAAGGAATCAGTGTATAAAGTAGGAGGACGCCGCTTCAGAGCATACACAGCTCAGACCAGATGCTGCCTCTGCTTCTGAGACCTCTGTGAGGGCCACTGTGCTCTCTCCGCATGGCCAGCTTGGCCATCGTTCAGTTCAAATTCCACTTTTGAGTTCCAACAATTTTTCAAGAAATGTAGAGATAACAGGAAGAACATCAGATAGCCAGAGTTTCACAGGGTGTGCTACTGGAGAGCCTCCGCTTGCTTTATTGTCTTTGGCTATCAGATTTTAATTCTTAAATTGGAATTCTTTGACTTGAAGGGCAGTTTAGATTGTGGAACAGTTGGAGGGTGTTTGTCTTTGGTCTGCTTTTGTTGCATTGGGGATCAAACCCACGGACTCATGCCTGTCAGACATGGATTGTGTCACCGAGCTACACCCCAGCCTTAGACTGCAGAATATTTGTTTATTTATTTATTTATTTATTTGAAAAAATATTTTAAAACTTTGCTTAAGTGACCATAGACTAAATGTTACAAAAGTGAAAAATATTAGCACTCTATTAAGAAGAGTAAATTTGAATTAGCCAACTCCATGCATATTCTCAGTTAAGCAACTATACAAATACCTTTTTTACCATTTTGTTTATATAAGGATAAGGGCAGTGTTTGCATACAAATACAATACAAAGATTCTGACCCCAAACATTAGACTACAAATAATTTCAAAATTTAAAAATAGTAAATATATTTCAACCAAAACCACTGATTTAATTTCATGATTTTTTTAATCGTACCATAGCATGGTTGGTCTTTAGTTTTAAAAAATACTTTTTATATTTATTTATTTATTCTGTATACGTATGCATGCATATGGAGATCAGAGGGCAACTTTCAACAGTTGATTCTCTTTCCACCTGATAGGTCTCAGGAATAAACTCAGGTAGTTAGCCTTTGGAGGAAAGAACCTTCACCCACTGAGCTGTCTTGCCAGCCCATTTTAATTTTATGTTTTAATACAGGAGATACTGGTAATATAACACATTGGCTTATTGACACTTTATAGTGTCAGTGTGGACAGGATATTTTAATGTTGATTATTTACTGTGTTTTAAACTTTCAAGATTTTTTTAAACATAAAATAGCTGCATATGTTTAAGTTTCATTTGAAATATAAAAAAAAAATAATCTGTCTTTCTAGTTCCTAGTAGTAAGCCCCATCTTATTTTTTAGTGTAAGTGATATTCTATCACAGGATCCTATTAGGCCTAGTTCTTAAATAGCTGAATGGGTTCCAAAACAGCCTTTCTGGAGCACTTTTACCTCACTGATGTGGAGGCCACACCTTTGAGATGTTTTCTTACTTTGGTGGAAAGAGTAGGTAGGGTTTCAGCATAGTACTTTCTCTTCTAAGATCTCTTTCTGTCTTGTGGGAATGAGTGTTTGTCTGCATGTATGTCTGTACACCACATATGTGCTGGTGCCTGAGGAGACCAGAAGAAGGTGTCAGATACCCGGGAACTGGAGTTAAAAGAGTACTGTCAGCCACCACATGGGTACTGAATTTAGGTTCTCCTCAAGATCATCAAGAGTGCTTAACCCCCGCACCATCTCTCCAGCCTGGAGTATTAAGTGGCTTTAGTAAGAGGAACTGGTTTTTGCTCATCGTTCACAGTTTTCAGAAGAAACTTTCTCTTGGGAACTAGATAGTCCAGGGATGTGGGAGAAACACAGTGCTCTTCAGTAGGTGAAGTCTCCTGATGTGGGTGTGGTAAAGAAGCTTCTACATCCTTAGCTGTGTTACCAGTAAGCTGGCTTTCCTAGTTCTGTAGCCTGTCTAGCTGTTGCTTTAAAATCTTGTTTCTGTGATTGTTCAGACCACCACCTGCCTTTTATTACTCAAAGCCAATTTAAACAAGAT
Organism: Grammomys surdaster; assembly: GCF_004785775.1. NCBI lineage: Eukaryota > Metazoa > Chordata > Mammalia > Rodentia > Muridae > Grammomys > Grammomys surdaster. The sequence continues at coordinate 8,622,013 of NW_021604712.1, read as the reverse complement.
TACATATTTTTAAATTTGTTTTTAAGCAATGACCTCACTGGGGACAGCATGTCTACACAGCAGCCAAGTCAGGCCTGCAAACTGTTAGCTGAAGTAGGGAGGCAACCCCAGGATCTTCCTTCAGCAGATAACCCACAAGTCCACTGCACTGATCTCCAGTTCCTGCTGAACAAAACCTGGCCTGTTGTTTCTTGGTCCTGAGAAACTTCATGAGAAACCTCACCATATCTTACTTAGTGATGGGCTTTCTGTCCTTGAAACAGTGGTTACAGGAACCAACAGCCTTGTTTGACTCTCCTGGTGTAATCTTTCAGTCAGATGGCCTGCAAAAGCCAGTTTGATTGTGTGTGTGTGTATGTGTGTGTGTGTGTGTGTGTGTATACATGTATATGTGGTTACACATGTGTGGGTTTATAACATGTGCTCATGTGGATGAAGGCCACAGAACAACCTTGGGTTTCAGAAACAACATCCTCCTCATTTGAGTCAGGATCCTTCATTGACTTGAAGCTCACCAGTTAGGCTAGGCTAGCTGGCCAGTGGACCTTAGAAATCTTCCTATCTCTGTCTCCCAAGTGCTGGGATTACAAACACATACAACCTCACCCTTTCCCCCAAACCCTACCCCCAGCTTTCTCCTCAAGTGCACACAGTGTTCCTTAAAGGACCCAAGTTCAGTTCCTTGCACCTACATTAAGTGGTTCACAACTACGTCCAATGTCAACTCCTTGAGACGTGATTTTCTCTTCTGACCTCTGCAGGCACCTGCTGAACTCATATGGCATATGCACACACACACACACACACACACACACACATACTATTTGGTTTACTCACTAAAAGAATGGGTCTTAAAGTAACATTTTTCCCCAATAGTTAAATATACAAATGAATCTTAAGTAATAACTCATTGGAGGAAGTCTCAACCCCAAATGTAGCAACAATGATTTGGTTGGTCTCTATAGAATCTGGGTCTTGGGAATTTTTCCTAGTAATGTGTGGTGCCTTCTCTGTATGACCACTGCTCTGTAAGCCTTATCTGACCTCTAAAGCAGATGATAGTAGAGGAAATACTAGCTTGTGCTCCGGGTGATGTAAGGCACCATTCTGGATGGTACTGTGTAAGGATCTGTGAATGATGAATCAGGCCACATTAGACACAGATGCTCTCAGTGACACCCTTGTAGCCGTAGTCCAGCTGGCAGAAAGAGGGATAGGGATGAGTAGAGAAGCCATATTGTAGATGCTGGTCTCACTGATCCAGTAAACAGGATGCTGAGGTAAGGGACACTCACAGGACATGTGGTGTTAAAGAGCAGTAAATCTTTTTCATAAAGATTGGTTTCTTTTCTGAAGGACTTCTTAATCACTTCAGCAACTAAGAGTAGAAGAATGCTACTTTTAATATTAATAAAATGTTCCACTTCTAGAAAATGCTTAGCTCAATATGATATGAAGCCAGAGAACTCACCAGTAAAATCAAATAGATTGTGCAGAAAGTTTCTTTGATCCAATTCTTGGTTCTTCCCAGATGCACAGAATCAGAATCTGGAGCGGAAAAGTGAGCATGTTGCCCACATTCTAGCAAGCCTTCCAGGGAATTCTGATGCTAGAATTTGAGAGCATTATCTAGACCATATTCAAGATTCTTCTGGTACTAAAATGAGGGGTGGTGGTCCTGGGGCTAGAACCCAGGATCTCACATGTGGTTACCACTCAGGATCTCACACATACCAGACAAGTGCTCTACCTCTGAGCTGTATTCTGGCTCAAAAACTGTTCTAATGCCCATTCTAAATCTGTGTGGTGCATTAGAAAAGTTTGGCTTTGGAGAGGCCCAATGACAGCTATCCAGAAAAGTTCAAAGTAGTAAATGCTCCTGACAACCAAACTGCCATTCAGGGTTCTTGCATAGGGATGGAAATCCCGGGTGTCAGTATAGTCTCTGAACCCTGTCAGTCCAGCTCAGGATGGCTCCTTTCCACTGTAGGCTTATAATAAAGGAACAGAGTCAGAAGTTAACTGTCAGTTCCCCTGACCACACTACCTGTGGACTTCTGTTGTTGAAATGACCCCTCCTCCTCCTCCTGAGCAAGAGAGCGGTAGTTCCGTTTTCAGTGTCCCACAATTCTAGTTATAGGCAGTGTGGTGGGCACATGGATCTTGACAGTTTTGAGTGATGTGTTCTACTTGGCAGCAGTTGTAACAGCCCAGTGAAGGTTCTTGTGAGTTGAGAGAGAAAGTTTTAATCAACATGGGCTTTATCATTCAGGATTAGGCTGTGACAGGAGGGTACCAGGCCTGCCCTGGCATAGGCATGGTCTATGTATAGGATCTGACTGTAGCAGAAGGGTACTGGGGCTGCCCTGGCATAGGCATAGTCTATGATTGCTCTCATGTACTGAGCCTGTTTGCCACATTGTCTCTCCTTCTTGGTCCCTGAGGCCTCATCCTAATCGTAAATATCTGAAAGGAAAGACTATACCTAGTAAAGTGAGACAAGGGGAATGTTTGTCATATATTCAAGGAAATTTGACTGACAAAATGGACTTTGAGAATGACAAGACCTTTGAGACTCCCTCCATCAAAGGTACTCATGGCCAATCTGGAATGAAGCAAGGCTGAGTTCTCAGTGGGCCTATTTTACTTCTTTCAACTTGGTGGAATTAATAGGCTTTCCTTTTTCATACCTTCTATTAAGCGTGGACACTGGTAGTTATGACTCCCCTGTCTAGATCCTTATCTTAATAAGTTCAATTAGGGTCTGTTTGGAAACTGCATCCTCCATGGTGTCTTAGTTTGGTTTCTGTTGCTGTGATAAGCACCATGACCAAAAGCAACTTGGGGAGGAAAGGGTTTACCTGGCAGTCTATGGTGACGGGAAGTCAGGGCAGGAACCTGGAGGTAGGAATTGAAGCAGGGCCCACAAAGGAGTACTGCTTCCTGGCTTGCTTTCCATGGGTAGCTCAACCTGCTTTCTTTTACACTCCAGTACCACCTTCCCAGGGTGGCCTCACCCATACTGAACTGAGCTCTCCCCAGTCAATCAAGATAATACAGCACAGACTTGCCTACAGACCATCCTTATAGAGGTATTTTCTTAATTGAAACGCCCCCTTCCCACCCCTACATGACTATAGCCTTTGCCGAGTTGGCAGAAAATCTAACCAGTGCAAGGGTTGTAGGCATGAGCCTCATTGACCCATTACTTAGCTATGAGCAAATTCGTCATGTATAGGAGGCAGTTTGTATATTATACGAAATTCTTTAATGAAGTAGAGAGGTCTTGATTAAACAAGCTCTTCAGTTTCTATGTGGGTAAGGTCAGGCATGGGAAAGGGAACATGGACTCTGATAGTTCCCGGTTCTATGCTGGCTACCTCACAGAAAGGATAGGCCTTCTCTGTCTAGTGAGAGAGATTTGTTTCCTAAAGGTATTTTTCAAGTAGGGGGATAGGGTGGGGCTAAGGATATAGGGGAGAGTCTCTTGGGAAGGTGGGTTCAGAGAGTGATCAGTGGGATTAGGTGGTACATCTCCTGGTCTTCTGAGGACCCCAAAATATGGTCAGACATCCACAGTAGGTTTGTCACAGATTTGATGCTGGAGAAGGGGGAGCTGGCCATGGGGACATGAAATCATTTCCAAAGGCTATAAGAGAACAGAGCAAACTAGAGAACAGTACTGCAGTTGAGGGTACTGATTAGGGGCCTTGCCTCTCCATCTCAGGAGCAAGCCATGAAACAAAGGAACACAGATGTTTTCAGAGTCTAGGGATCAAAATTTTCTCCAGATTTTTTTTCAAATGAGCCTCACTCCCACACATGAGGGAAAGGAGGTGACAGTCTCACGCTGAGACTGGAGATCAGTTCCCCAGTCTCTAACAGACATCCTTCTATGGGACAAGGGGGGCCCTATGTTCAAAGCATTTGATGTGTAACTTTCAAAAAGGGATAGCTCACCTTACTCAAGGACTTCCTGAGGTGACCACAAAAGCGATCAAAGCAGCAGCAGGCTCCTTCCCACCCAGTCCCTGACTACAACAGTAAAATGTCCCACAGAGCTGTCCAAAATAGCGACTCCTATCAAAAACGGCTGCGTCACCGAATCTCCCCAGCCTGCAGCCCTCAGCACCTAGCCTGCCTCAGCCTACTGCAGCACTAGGAGCTGTCCATGGTGGCAATACCTTTCCTGCCTCAACCTACAGCTTGCATGAGACACCATTGCAGGAGCTGTCCTACAAAACCTGCCCATAGTGGCAGTACCTCCTCTCCAGCATCTTTTCTCCTCCCTACCCCCACCCCCAACAGCCTGACAGTGATGGCTCCTCGGCAAAAGCTGGCTACACCCAGGAAGGACTTCTCACCATAACCCATGGACATGATTCAGGGAAAAGGGGGTGAAAAAAGGCCACCAATCCCTGATCAGGAAAACTCACTAATCTCTGAGCTTCCTCAAAAAACCCACCAGTCCTTGAACCTCCCCAAGGTCAGGACTTGAAATCCTACCAATCCTAACTCTAGAAATCTCTGCCCTGGGAAGCTCTGCCCACTCAGAAATCCTATATAAATACTGCCCCTTTGGACTCCCTGGTTTCTGCTCCCGGGAGCACAGGACAGCCATCCCTGGATTCATCCCTTCACATCCTGGACCTTCCAATAAAACTTTCATGAGATTTCCTGCCTGGTTGACTCATTGGAAGAAGGTAAGAAGAAAAGAAGCAATGAAGAGAAGAGAAGGAGCAGGGCTGAGGCCCCTCAGCTTCTCAGCTCAGCTGGGGGTACACTCCCCTGGGAGCTGCAACATACCTGGCTGAGGAGGCCTCCTCTCAGAGCTCTGTGGTTCCTGAGCCTTCATGTCTCAAGATGCCCTTCACTGGGACACCTCCTCTCTGAGCTGTATGGTTCCTGGGCTTTCTAGTCCTGTGATATGCTTCTATACAGGCAGAAACACCAGTGTCCACAAGAGACCTGAGGTGCAGATGTCAAAGAGAGCATTTAGCTTACTAGAAGGACATCTTGGTGCTGGAACCAACAGCTACAGGTCAAGGATACTGGGTACATGATCCAGAATCTGCAGTCTGGTGACCAGGAGAATCCTCAAGTGAATGGAGTCATTCTCAGGGGGGATACAGTCAGAAAAGATGGAAAGAGAAAGTACAGGGCCTTGAAAGGTAGTCACCACAATATGCAGAGAACTGGGAGTGAGGAGAGGCAGGAAATAGGCCTCTCCCTTACAAACTAAGCAGTTGGCCACTCTGTCCCAACCCTCAGATCCCACCAGGGTTGTCCTTAGTTGGGGCTGTCAGTCACCAAGGAAGGAAAGTTCTTCCATTTAAAGGTGTGACACAGCTCTCGTTCCCCACCACTGTAGGGCTTCAGAGTTTGAGAGAAGGGAGGCCTTTGTTCCGCAAGGAACTGGTCCCAGCCAGTAATCTTTAGCTGTCCTCATTCTTCAGTGGAGTAGTTCAGTGGAGTAGTTCTCTGTCCTGGGGCAGAGACAGAACTCCCAGAGGAACTCGAGCCTCTCACCCCTAAGGACAGAGGTGAGCGTGCCCTGAAGCAAGGAAACCTGGCCCTACTGGGGAGTTGTCCCAAGCAGAGGCTTTCAGTTGTCTCCAAGCTCCTTTGTAGCATACCAAGGGTCAACAGAAGCTGGACATTGATGTACCCCAGAGTCCATGCAGACAGATGTGATGTGGGTCAGACTCATTGGTGGTAAAAAGAATTCACCACTTAATATCAGAGTAAAGAAGATAACCTTACAAACATTTCAAGGGAGCAGTGGGCTGGGCAAGGACAGAACTGTCTGCAGCAAGATGGTGGACTGTGGTATGCAAATGAAGGCAGTTCTGATTGGTCAATATTCAGTCTGGGCTGGGCCTGCCTAATTTTGATAAGCGATTAATCCTTGCTGATTTCCCACAGTTTATGACATCTCAGTGGGTTAGGAACCAGAATCTTGGAGGACAAGCTTTGTTTGGAGTGCTTCAGGTTCTGCATTGATTGTCATAGACAGCAGCATCTGAACTATGTAGCTGCTTGGACTGTAATTAATGTTGAACCATTGTTGACTTAGGCTGAGGCTCAATCTTGAATCTCTTGTCAAATCTAGCTGCTAATTTGTATAAAGAAAGTCAGTCTTTTATTTTTAATGGTATTGACTATAGAAATAGACATGGGGCAGTTCTTTAGCAATCACATTTTCTAATGAAGGCTTCAGAGTTCTATCATGTCCTAGAAAAACTTGGGTTTTGTTTTTTGTTGTTGTTGTTGTTGTTGTTTTTTTTGTATCAGAGTCGTCTATAACCAAGGCTGACCTCAAATTCACAGTGTACCAAAGATGATCTTTGTGTCATTGTTAGTATTATTAAAATTTATTTAGAGACAAGGTCTGGCTTTGTAAAAAGCCCAGGCTGACCTTGAATGGTTTTTTTACAAATTCATTTGATTGTATGTACACTCTTGCACATGTGAAGGTCAAAGAAAACTTGTAGGAGTTGGTTCTTTTTCATCATGTGGGCTCCAGGGATCAGACTCAGGTCATTAGGCCTTGATTAGCTGAGCCATCTCACTGGCCCCAAGGACATTAGTATTCCTCTTTCCCTCACGTCCGTCTATGCCTTCACCAGGCCCCAGAGCTGAGGTGATGTACAAGAGCTACCATGCTCATCTTCTTGGTTTATTTTATTTATTGATTTATTTATTTTTGAGAAAGGGTCTCACTATGTTGCCCTAGCTGGTCTGAAACTCATTGTGTGGACAGACCAGGCAGGTCTCAAACTCAAAGAGATCCTCCTGCTTCTGCCTCCTAAATTCTAGGAATAAAAGCATGTACCACTATGCCCAGCTATATTCTAGAAATATTTTTAATGTACTTTGTAGTACAGTTCTGTCCCGTTTTTGGCGTAGAGACTTTAAGAATCAGGGTCTTAGTGTAATTGGACATGGTAACATAATCTTATACCCCAGCATTCAGGAGCTTTAACAAGAGAACCATGAGTTCAAGGCTGTCCTGGGCTACAAAGTGAAATTCTAACTCCCCCCCCCCAACAAAAAAAAAAAGGCTAATGTGTTTTTGGTAGATGTGGATGAAATCTATATCAGTGCTAGGAATGGAAAGACTAATCCTTCACGAAATTGAGATGTTTTGTGTGTTTATTTTTATAGTTCTGAACGTTGATACCAGGTAAGCATTCTATCACTGAGCTTCGTCTCCTGTCCTCCCTCTCCTCCTGCTTTTGATGCAGGGCCACTAAGTTTCCCAGACAGGCTTTGAATACCACCTTCCTGCCTCAGCCTTCTAAGGAGATGAGATTATAGGCATGTGCTGTTATACTCAGTTAAAAGTACTGGTTTCTTTTAATATATATTTTTTCTTTGAGGTCATTGTAGAATCACAAGCAGTTTGAGGAAAGACACAGCAAGACCCTATGTAGCTTTTTCCTCATTTCTCCCAAGGGTCAGCATCTTGCTCAACACAGCACAGGATCTTAATTGACACAACATAACTGCCTCCCTCAGGTTTCCCTCTTTATTTGTATGCATTCATTTGAATGTTTGCCTAGTTCTGAGTGATTTTGTTAGCACTGGCATGCCTCCTGATATCCTGCTTAGCTCTACCCACTAAGGAGGTGGAGCCCTCAGCCAGAGGCTGACTTCCATCTGTACTGCATTGCCCATTTGCTCTTCAGGAAAAGAAAGAATACACAGCTTCTAAGATCGCTCCTTTCCCCCCTTATAGTCCCTTTGAGGATAATCTGAGGCAGCTCAAGGAGTAATAAGGTTTTCGTTGATAATGAAAAGTATTTCATGGTGTGGCTCCACCACTTTGTTTCCATACACCCAGTGAGGACATTTTGTGCAAGTTTTTGTGTAAATGACTTTATTTTTCTGGCATGAATGCCAGCTTCCCAGCTGCTGGGTCATCTGGTAACTAGATGTTCAGCTTTTTAAGAAACTGCCAGATTAATTTACAGAATAGCTGTTATAGCAGGATCTAGTTTCTACACATCTTTGCCACCATTTGGTGCCTCCGGTTGTTATTGCAGCTATTCTGAGAGTGGTATTCTTTATAGTTATTTTTTGCTGTCCTTTCATGGTTTTGTTTGTTTCCTGTTGTGGTAGGAGAATAGTCACTTGCCAATGGTAGCTGAGTACAGAGGACACTTAAAAACGATAGTCCTGGGTTATAGAGACTTCAGCTTTTTTGGAACACTAGCTCACCTTGGCTGGCTTTTTTCTGTAATTGCTGACCTAAATGCAGTTGAGTGATTTGTCCCAAAGCAAATGCTTCTATCTCTTTAGTGAACACTCTCAGTGACTCAGGTTAAAAAGTCAGGTAAAATAGTTATGGGTGACAACCATGTTGGCCCAGAAAGAGACATTGGTGGGCACTGTTGTCCTCCAGGAGGGCTTCTCCAATGCTTCCTGAAGCTCCTTGCTCAGCCATAATCCTCTTTCTGGTCAGCTTGCAACCTTGGTTTGTAAATATGCAAAACAAGTCTCTGCAATGTGCATGGGATTCCTCAGGATTGTCTTCTACTTCAAAAGCAGCTTCTGCCTGGCTCTTCTCAGTCTGCATTACAACTGCATTTTTTCCCTCTGCTCTGCAGAGAGCCCAGCACTGGTGAGTGAGTGAGAGGATTGAGGAAGCAAATGGCTGCAGAGGACAGACTGCAGTCCACAATGATCTTCATGCAGCAAATCTCGTGCATGCGACACCCTTCTGTGACTCGAAAGAGTTCTGCACCGTGTTCTTCAACTACACAGGCAGCTCATTTTTCTGTCCTTCTTTCTGTATCTAAACTGACTTGTTCCTCTGGCCTCTGCAGATTCCCATTTGCTGGGGGAGGTAAGGCTGCTAGGGACCACCTTCTGTTTCTGGGTAACTGGTAACACTTAATGTCAGTTTCTTTGAGGCCTTGTTAGTTATGAACTGACTTCAAAAAGTCAGTTCTCAGCTCATCAGAGTCATCTGGTTGCATTTAAAGAATGGACATCCCAAGTAGAGTGTTGCAGAATTATAATCAGTCCTGATTTTTCTGTTTTTATGGTGCTCTTTGTACCTGTGGTGGTTTGAATAAGCTTGGCCCAGAGAGTGGCACTATTAGGAGGTGTGGCTTTGTTTGGAGGAAGTGTGTCACTGTGAGGGTGTCACTGTGAGGCTTTGAGACTCTCCTCCTAGCTGCCTGGAAGCCAGTCTTCTCCTGGCTGCCTTCGGATGAAGATGTAGAACATAAGGCGCCTCCAGCACCATGTCTTCCTGGACACTGCCATGCTTCCTGCCATGATGACAATGGACTGAACCTCTGAACCTGTGAGTCAGACCCAATTAGATGTCCCTTATAAGAGTCGCCTTGGTCATAATGTCTCTTCACAGCAATGGAAACCCTAACTAAGACAAGTACTTTGCTTATTTTCTTTCTTTCCCCCTCTACCAGGGAATGAACCTAGAACCTTATGCAAACTGCTCATGGACTCCATCACTGAGCAGTATTCTCAGCTTCTTCATAGGATTTTTTAGAAAGCAAATATTTTAATTTTGTTTTAGTCTAGCACTTCAAATTTTGCTTTATGAACCATGTTTCTAGAAGAGGTTGTTGGATGATATTTCTGTGTCCTATGTATTCTGTTATAAGAGGTCAAGGCTTTCCATTACATTTTTTTTTCTAAAAGGATAATTTTTTTTTTTACACCAGAAAAAATGTAACAGTGTCAGTGAACATCATGTAAGGATTAGTTTTAGGTTTTACGTCCATGTCCTGATTAGACACGTCCAATATTCTTTTTCCAGAGTGGGTGGCCTCCCATACAGAGGCTCCCATGCTAGACAGCTAGCTTTGACCACATTTTGACAAGCATGGGTTCGGAATGGACATTTCTCTCCAGGCCAGCATGGCATTTCAGTTTGCAGTAAACAAACCCATAAGCAACCACTTGAGTGACACGTCTTGGCCAGTTAATTCCCTAGTCTGCTTTTTCAGATTTTCTTTTCCTTTAACACCGCATTTTTTTTTCTGGGGCAAGGCAGGAACATTTTCGTTAGTAGTTTTTCATTTCATTGCTGTATTTTTTGTTCATTTGTTTGTTTTGGTCACAATGAATTATGTTTGAAGTGAAATTGAAGTTTTATTCTAGGCCCCAGCACTCACTGTCCCTTAGTCAGTTCTTTCCTGTTGGGCCCAGAGTATTTGTTATGTCTTCCTTTTGTTTTGTTACTTTCTGTCTGTACAAAGCCCATCTGAATATGCTGGGGGATAGACCCTAAACAGTTCCACTCCTACGTAGTAAATGCTCTACTCCTGAGCTCCATTTCCCAACCAAATATGTATGGTTGTTGTCTGATGTATTTGTATGTGTTCGTGTACATTCATAGTACACGTGGATATCAGAGAACAGCTTGTGGGAGTCAGTTCTCTCTTTCTACCTGGAGGACCCAGGGACTGAAGTCTACCATGAGGCTTGGCAGTGGGGCCCTGTGACAGATGACAGCAGTGCTTTGAATAAGTGTATCCATCATTCTAACAGATGTGTTAATACTTCATTTAAACTGTACAAACTCCAGTCTGATTTCTTAGAACCATTCCTACCAAAGAGGCTGGGTCCTACCATGAGAAGAAAATAGGCCGCCTCCCACCCACCTCCATTCTGGTATTCACTGACATTGACTTTATCCTGGTCACTGAGAGGATGGTTGTGAAGAATGACCAAGGGCCCAGTAGAGGTTTCATTTTTACTTAGTAAAGTATGAGGTAAAGGAAAAGTGTTTGAAGTATTTCTATCGCTATAAATAACATTGAAATGAAAATACATTTGTTGCTTAAGTTTTTTAACGATAAGAGATAAACATATGATAATAGTTAAAACCTAAAATATTCTAAGTATCAGTACTACTAAGAAAAAAGAGTTATGAAAAAGGATTTAGGCTTTGAAATATAATATGAAGGCCAATTTCTGACATTCAACTGGAAAGATATGCCAAAAGCTGATTTTATTCAGGCCATTGCAGTTTGGAGAATGTTCTCTAATAGGAAACCCTCAAAGAGGATGTCCAAGGAAAGAAGGGATGATGGGACCCTGTAGTCCCAGAGAGTTTTCTGGTTGAGGAATGAAGATAAACTTCAAGGTCAGCCTGTGCAACTTAGCAAAAAGAGGGGAAAAGGTATGAGTGCTGGAGGTCAGTCCCATCTGACACAAAGACACAGGACAGCCCTTTCTGGTTAGCTGTGTGTTAGCATTACAGAGAGCTACAGAGCTGCGTATCCACTGCTGCTTCTATGGGTACAGAAAAGTTCAGCAGTGTGAGATGGAACAAAGCTACCACAATGTAGATTATTAAATTCTGTGGAATACACACCACAGCTTGAAGATGGTGTTCAGAGGTTGGAAAGATTACTTGGTAGTTAAGAATGCTTGCTACTCTTGCAGTGGACTTGAGTTCAGTTCCCAGTACCTACTTCTAATCACTCACAACTGGCTGTGACTTCAGCTCCAGGGAATCTGATGCCCTCTTCTGGCATCTGCTGTTACTGCAGTTATATAGTGTAAAACCCACACATAACCACTCACATACACATAAATAAAGATAAAAATAATCTTAAAATAGCATTCAGAGAAGACTTGACCAAAAGTTTTGTTCATAAAGTTAAAATCTATAGGTTTGTTACACTTAACTGCTCCATTTTAGTTCTCTACCGCAAAACCATGTCTGGTGAAGTGTCCACAAAGTAAATGTGTCCTTTCATAAGTTGCCTTGGTCATGGTGTCTTTTTATAGCAATAGAAATGTAACTAAGACAGTTTCCATGTGGGTGCTGGGAATCAAACCCAGATCCTCTGAAGTGCTCTTGATCACTGGGCCATCTCTCAAATCTCTGCTGAGCCATCTCTGTAGCCCCCAATTTTATCTTCTTAAAACACACTCCTTAAAAAAACAAATCCTCATGGCCTCATTTTCCCCACCGTCAGTCATATCTAAGAGCTACCCTGCACATGCTTACCCCCTCCTCAGAGGAGAGGTCACGCGGCTAGCATCACACTGGGCCTCCCTTTTACAATGTGCTCATTCTCAGGTCCTGACTTTGTTATCCTCTTTATAAAATCTATGTGTATGGGTATTTTGCTTGCATGCATGTTTGTGGACATAAGCATACCTTTCTTGATCTTTTGTTAGTTTGATTGTTTTCTTTTGTTTTTAGTTTGTTTGATTGATTGTGCGGTGGCAGAGTCTCACTATGTAGGCCAGGCTGGTCTCAAACTCACAGAGACAAACCTGCCATTTCCTCAGGAGTTCTGGGGTTGCAAGTGTGCACCACCACACCTACCTCAGACTATTATGGCTTGCTTCTTCCCATTTAGCACTTAAGGAATCTCAACAAAAACAAAAACAAAACAACTCTTTTTCCCACTGGGGAAAGAATCCTTTGCTTGTCTATACATAAGGTGTGTGTGTGTGTCTGTGTGTGTCTGTGTGTGTGTGTGTGTGTGTGTATGTGTGTGTCTATGTCTCTCTCTCTCTCTCTTTCTCTCTCTCTCTCTCTCTGTGTGTGTGTGTGTGTGTGTGTGTGTGTGTGTGTGTGTATGTCTGTGTGTGGTTTAAGGTAATCCAGTAGATTCCCAGAGGCCCCAGTATTCCTTTGGAAGAATTTCCAGTCCTCTCTTTGATGATTCCGGTGACAGCATGCTTCCTCTGGCATCAACTGATTGCTCATATTCTCTGTTTTAAAAGCCATGTGTGACTCTAAATGTGTCATGTGTTTCTCATCCCTGGTCTTCATCATGGCGGAGAGTTCTGAAACAGCCTGAATGTCTGAATTTGTATCCAGTTTCAAGTACAGCCTGCTCATTTAGGGCCGCTTTCCCTTCTCTTCTTGACTCTCTTGGGATAGCACCTAAAATTTACCTAGTTACAGAGGTGGTAACCAAGGATCTTAATCTTATTTTTATATATTATTATATTGTATAATTTTAAGTTGGAACTTTATAGTCAATAGCTGTATAGCAATGTAACTTCAAGTTTTAGTCTATAAATTGGAAGTGAAGGTGAAATTTTTGATTTACCTCAGTGGATTTAAACTGGGACATCTAACAATGTCTGCAGACATTTCTAGTCGCCATAATCTGGTGGGTAATGCTGGGGGTGTTTCTCTAGGAGACAGCAGAGGTTTGAGAGGAGATGGGTGAGGGGAGGGCTTGCTTACCAGCCGGGAGTGTGCTTGCAGCTCCCCATATAAAGGAGTCTGGCTCCACCTTCAACAGTACCAAGACTGAGAATTCAGGCAGCCACCAAGAAGTGGTACACCAGGAAAGCTGGTGTTTTTTACCTGGGCTGGTGATGCCAGCCCATGATCCTAGATACCTGGTTGTCTGATGTAGGAGGATCACAAGTTGAAGGGCTTCCTGAGCTACAGAGTAAGATCAAGGCCAGCCTACTATTATAGGCAGCTTACAGAGTTCTCATCTCAAACCAAAAAACTAAAAGACAGGTCTGGGGATGAAGCTCCGAAGTAGAGTGCTTGCCTAGCATACATAAGCACACTTGTGCACTTAGGAGCACACACACCAAACAAAAGTGAAACAACACTATAAAACGTTTTATGTTCTATTTGCATATAGAACATATTGAATTGCATATAGAACATCATTGTGATTTTAAATTGTTATTATAATTTTCATTTGAAGAGTCCAACGACTACTGTTATCTCTAACTTAAGACTTCCTAAGTGAACACAGTTTTGTTTCACTTGTAATACAGCTTTAACACTCATAATTATACATTGCTTTTTCTGTTTCAGGCTCCACTGAAGAAACATCTTAGAGATTCATTGTATTTCTAAGCCTTCGATAAGCCTTGTGGCTATTGACCCTCTTACGAAAGATACATTTTGGAAGTCAAAATGGAAGGTGTCCAAGAAATTTTGGATCAGTTATACAGGAAAGTACTTCTTGGAGCCACCCTTGAAGATGACGTCTATGGTTACATCTTTTATCTCAACCCAGATCTCTCAGAACAAGCTGTCTGTACCACCTCCTCTGTAGCTCAGTCTAATGTCAATGGTATGCTCAATGGCATGCCAGGCCAGCATGGGCCATCCTCCCACGAGGTGACCGTCCTTCCTGAAGCACAGGAGTGTTCCAAGAGACAGCTTCAGATGAACAGGGCCTGGGAGGTGAAGCTTCTTCAGTTAACAGTGATTGACGTGATACTGAGCCGAGTGCTGTCTGCTAAAACTGAGACCCACGCAAAGGAGGGGTACAGAGAGCTAACTGAAGTCCTTTTGCAGTCCACTGAACTCGATTCCAAATTGGTGAGCCACGTTTGAAAAAGATTTAGATACTAAGTAAAGTTGTGAAGGCTTCAGCAGTGCAAACTGTGTTTATTTTGCTATAGATCTACATGCTCCAGAATTCCGATAAGTTGTTGTCCCACATGGCTGCCAAGTGCCTCGCCTCGCTCCTGTATTTCCAGTTGAAAGAGAAGGTCAGATAAGCCAGCATGTTAGTTATTTCTCTTAGTGCTTTAAAGTTCACATATTTGACTTAATAAGATACTTGTACCCATAATAACATGCAACCCCAAAAACGTAGGAATGAAATAAGATCCTATCCCCCAAAAATAAAGAAGAAAATTCTTACACAGGCCACCTGAAGCCACCTCATGCACTTGCACACACACGTGTACCCATGCTTGCAAACACATGCAGATCCAAGCTTCTCTTGTCTTTCTGCTCCAGTTGCTTCTTTCTTAAAGGAACACTTCGAATATGCAAGATGTTTATGGTAGAATATTTGGACAGTACAATCAAGTATAAAGAAAAGAAAGTCATATTATTGAATCATTAGTAAATGACATGTAGATATTTTCATATGTCCGTCTTTTTGATCCATCTCTGTATTGCCTTTCCTGCCTTAAAGAATATTAAAATATTTTCCTTCTTTGTTTTGACAAATATTAGCATACTTTTTTCAATCAAACAAGTAAACAATATTTTGTATGTTGTGTTGTGTGATAGTTTTTTTATTATGAACACAATAATTATAACTACCTTTATTTTTCTCATTTGTAGAAAACGTTAAGTAATTCCTGGATCACTTTTTGCCAGAGGCATCTCTCTGAGTCCTGTGAGAGTGGTGAAGCAGTGCATTGCCTCTGGGTCCTTACAGCTGTAATAAAAGAGATCTTTAAAGATACACATTCACAGAGATCAGGTAGAGATGACCTGTCCACAAATGATCATCACCTTCTCAGGAGCTTTGCATTTATAATGAAGAATAAAATTCATGTTATACCTCATCTCTCTTGAAGTATGGAAAAATCCATGATCTTGCCCCTGATTTTTTTATTGAACATAACCCTGGAGTGGTGTGTGGTATATGTGTTTGGTGTGTAAACATATGCACATGGATATGTGTGTGCACGTGTATGCTTGTAGAAACCAGAAGTCAACCTTGGGTGTCTTCCTCATTCACTTTCCAGCATATTTATTGAGCTAAGATCTCTCATTGAACCCAGAGCTCGTGAGCTTAGATAGGATGGCTGCCAGTGAGCTCCATCTCTACCTCCCAGCACGGGTGTTAAAGCTGTGAGCCACCACATCTGGCTCTTCTGTGGCTGCTAAAGATCCTAATTCAGTACTTCATGCTTATGCAGCAAGCACTTTACCAATGAACTATCTCTCGAGCACTAAATTTTAAAAAAGAAATTAAAATAATCATTAGCTACCTCTTGTATAGTCTGCCCATATTCATAAAGCATACATTAACTTTTAGTAATTAGCTGTTAATCTGTGCATCCTTACTTGGCCTTATTAGAAGTAACTGTTCTTAAACCTATTTTTTATTTTATAAAGTGAGATATATATATATATATATATATATATATATATATATATATATATACAAATTAAATTGTAAAAGTGTGTTTTAAGAAAGCTTTTATTTTGCCTGTTGCTTATAACTCCTGTTTTATAATTACAGAAAGTCTAAAGCAGCTCTTGACTCCTTTTGACATTACTTTTGAAGTGTTCTACAATTCCTTGTTTTCTCAGCATTTTGGAAATGTGCAGAGTCCCTCTCACATAATCAACAGCCTGGTGTGCTTTCTGGAGCTGCTCGAGCTTCTTGTGGCCTCCAGAATCCACCTGAAGCTGCACTTTAGGAGCCAGAGGATGTTATTGTTGAAACCCCGTGCTCTAGATATTCTTGCCTGGCCTATTCCAGCTTTTATAAAAAGGAAATTTGTTATACTCATCAAAAAATGCCTTCTCTGTAAAGTGGGCGAAGACCTTTGCAGTGAATCTGTGCCCACCCTGATGTCACCAGACCATCTTCTGGATGGTGACATGCTCGCTTTAGCTGATGCACTCCTGCACGCTGTACATTTGGGGTTGTGGAAGGCACTGACTGTTCCTGGAAAGCCTTCCTGCTTTGGAGGGGATGAAGTTCAACCTGGAGGCAGACTCAGGGCTGGTCCTGATCACGTGACCCTGAGAGCAGCAAGCTTGATTACAGTGAAATCCTTAGAAATCAAGTTCCGGAATTGTTCCTCAGCAACTGAAATGAAAGGTAATTCTCTAGACTCATATTTTATTCAAAATTCTATACAATTAATTTTTCACTTAAGAAGAGTGACTCATGATTATTGAGTACTAAGGCTAGTATCATTTCAATAATTTAGCTGTGTCTTTCCCATTAAACTTAGTAAATACTCTTTTAAACGTTACAGGGATTGTGGGGGACTGGAATTTCAAGAAGCATGTCAGCTTTTTTTATACAATTAATATGCATTGGATAATGAACTCAAAAATAGCTGCTTTTTGAATCACTGCTGAGAAAATGGAAGTCAGTTCATATTATATTATTCATGAAAGCAGTCTGACTATGCATGTTCATTGTGGATAATCAGAAGTTATGTCAACACTATTGGGAAATTCTGCTGATAAAGGAATTGTCGCATACAACTTAAAGGTGACAGTCCAGGGTGAGAGTGCCTGAAAGAGCGATTTTCACTGTGGTGTTATAGAGGACATGTCTTCCATTGTGCCGGGGAAATGAACAGCCGAGGTGTGCAGGCAGGCAGCCTGCAGTTACTAGGAAAGCGTGATTCCTCAGCTATGGTGATTCTTCAGCTGTGGTGACCTCTCAGGATAATGTGGGTATCATAAGGATGTTTTAATTAGCGCTATTATAGTTTATAACACTAGGTGGCATCTGTTACATAATTCAGAGGTTTGAGTTGCAGTTTAACTCCCAGAAGTCTAGATTTTTGCCATACTTGTACTTTCTTTTTCTTTTTCTTTTCTTTTCTTTTTTTTTTTTTTTTTTTGGTCTTTCGAGACAGGGTTTCTCTGTATAGCCCGGGCTGTCCTGGAACTCACTCTATAGACCAGGCTAGCCTCAGAAATCCGCCTGCCTCTGCCTCCCAAGTGCTGGGATTAAAGGCGTGCGCCACTACCGCCAGGCTATACTCGTACTTTCTTTTGGTTCTTTAACAAGCAAAAGGAAGGAAGATTTTTCTGTTATTTTGAAGCTATTTCTTTTTATGACTTAGTAGTCTATAGTTCACAGAAAGCTGTGGTCACCAAGGCGGTTTTCCACTCAGTTTCATAGCATGCTGTCATCATGAGATCACATAGTTATCTCTTAGACAAACTGTGACTAGATTTTGGCAGGTAGATGCCTTGACCAAACAGTCTAAACTTGTCCCCTTCCATAAGTCATTCACCTTTGCTGTCCTCAGGTCTTCATTTGTGAAACAGATAATCCCACATCTAGGGCTTTCTGAGAGTGTGGATTACAGTAATGCATGCACAAATTTGCATACAGACAAGATGATATTTGTGTGTCTATAAGCATTCCCTGAACTTTGTCATTTGTGTTGTTTGTAGTTGACTTACAGAAGTTCATGTCTGAGTTACTGGCCTTCTTAAAGCCTCACCTCCAGCCCTCTCTCCAGCTACACAACCCATGTGAGTGGCTGTCCAGGGTCTTCATAGAGCAGGACGATGACATGCTGGAGGCTGCCAAAGCATCCCTGAGCATCTACCTCCAGCTGACCAGGTTTGTGTGTTTCTAGTAACTTGGACTGCCTATGAGCCAGAGAGTCAGGAGACACACACATCAGAAAATGGGTTTCTGTCTGGTGCATTATTTCTTTTCCTATTTGGGTGGACTATCTTGTGGTTTTCTCCTGTTTCAATTCTGCCTTGCTTGAAAATGGATGCTATTTGCATTATACTCAGGTATTGCCTGTGTGATCAGGGGAAGCCAATACCTTGTCTGAACCTCCGCTGGTGGTTAACAATGTTTTTAAACCTCCAAGACTTTCTTGTCTGAGTTAAGCTTCTCTCCGGTGTGTTTTGCCTTGTCAAAGTGAATGTAAATATAAAGACTCAAAGGAGCCTTTCCAAACTTGCACGTCCTACACGGCCACCGGGCTGCTCCCCCTGGAGGCACTTGCTGGGACACTGCCACCTGATTGTGTTTCTGCTCTATCCTTGCAGCAGTGTGGGAATTGCTTCTGAAGCTCACAACACTGACCCTTTCCATTGTTTTTGCTCTGCTTCATTAAAACCCTTAAGTACCTGCTCCATTTCTCTCTCTCTTGGCCTGGGAGAAGGGCTTTCTCACTAATGATTGGCAATGCAGCCAATGATTATTTCCTTAGGACCAGCTGGCAATGACTGTCTCTGTCTCTGTCTCTGTCTCTCTCTCTCTCTCTCTCTCTCTCTCCCTCTGTGTGTGTGTGTGTGTGTGTATGTGTGTGTATTTTCTCAAATCACGCCAGCCATTTTCCCTGTTTATGATCTCACAGCCTGGCTCATCCTCAGGCCTAGACCCCAGCAGCTTCAGGCTTCCTTTCTATCAGTTTTAGAGTTGTGATCTTTCTTAGCTGTAGACATGTCTCTGGGAAGATCTGATTAACTGTGGATCATGAGGCCATGTTCTAATTGGTCAGCCTGGGGTCACATGTCTACCCCTGATGCGATAGTTTGATGTTCCATTTTGAACATGGACTAAGTCACCCTGGAGAGGGGGGCTTCTGATGTAGAGAAAGGACAGAAGGCTTTTGTGCTGACAGAAACTAAAACTGGTCAGTGGTGAGCAGATTCAATTTTGATTTGGTGGATTTGGTTGTGAGAAGATTCAGTTTTGATTTGTTTCTTTTTAAAGTGATATGAGATGAAGTGTGGGAACATGTTTGTTAAGACCTGTCAGCCTCAGCCCTCCCTTGTCTGCTTTTTCAGAGAATGGGATGCTTCTGCAAGTCTGACCCAAGAAAAGGAAGCATGGATCCGCTACACACATGAACATGGCTGCAACCCTCACTGTGTTTTCTTATTCTTCTTAAAGAATATAGCATTCGATTCTACAGTTCTTCTTGACTTCTTGATATCCTCAGAAACCTGTTTCCTTGAATATTTTGTTAAATATTTAAAACTCCTGCAGAAAGACTGGGGCCACTTTCTGTCCATCTGCAAGTTCTTTGCTGCAGTGGAATCACAATGTAAAGTAAATGTTCATGATTCTGTCCCCTCACCTGCCCGTGACAGAAACACCAGCCACACAGTACCTCATGCTCCATCTTCTGTTGGCCACAAAAATGCTTGCTCCTGGCTCCCCTGGGCTTCTGATGCCTCCTCTGAATCCCAGACCCAGGTTGTGGTGCCTATGGAAACTCACCCAGTGCCAGCTAAAGGCCCACCTTCCCGGACACCACAGAGTCTGGTAGATTATGACAGCTCTGAAACTTCTGATGAGGAAACCACAAATGAGTCTTTAGCAAACAGCAAACAGACATCTTTATGCCAAGAGATAACTGAGGAAATCCAAGGCCTGCCTAGGACACAGAAGGATCAAAAGGAACGTAGCCTGGAGCCTCGCTCTAGGCCTCTGCTCTCTGCAGAGTCCAGTTCTCCCTTCTCTGCTGAGGGTAGAGTTGCTCCAGACAGGACTCTCTGGGAAGTGAGATTGTTTCTTTGTGCAGTGAAGTGCCTTGAGGAGCTACAGGGTGCAATTTACCGTTTGCAGGAGAAAAATCTCTTTCCATATAACCCAGCAGCACTTCTGAAGTTGTTGAAAGCCGTGGAGGCCAAATGTAAGGAGGCCAACATGTGAGCTGTGGGTAACACAGCAGCATTTGTCCTCAGGTTTGTTTTCTTTTATATAAATTGTCTATCTAAGATAAATAAAAACAAACAAAAACTGCAAAAATGGATTTCTGAGTCTTTGCCTTATGGAACTGAGAAAGGTACATCCTGTGACAGGTCAACTGGCCCAGCTGTGCTATAGCTGAAAGTTTGTCAGCTTACATGGAATTTGCTATGACTGAATATTCTGTAGCCTAAACTAAGTAAGATTTATCTTCTGAGCTCAAGGGGCCAGAAGCTTAAAATCAAGATGTGAGGTGATAATGTCCTGGGACCCTGCTCTTCCTCCCCATCTCTGCACACTGGACACTGTTTGCTAACAAGGTTACTTTCTCTTTTGTTTTGAGCATAGCTTTCCAGCTGGAGTAACATTGTCTCATTGTAGCTTTGATTTGCCTTACCCAGATGTCCTGCTCTGCCTCCACAGGCTTGGGCACAGGTACACACACACACACACACACACACACACACATTCACACACTCACGCTCCACATACAGGAGATGCAAACATGGGATTGCCTGTAGTAATCAAAACACCTTGATACTTATTCAGGGAGAAAAGTTAATATTAGAAACCAGAATGGTAGTAGACAAATAGAAGTGTGGATGTCAAAAAGTTTGGGGAGACATATTGGTAAGGATATGCATGGGTGATGTGTACCTGAATGTTTAAGAACTTTAATTATTTGTCTTAGCTACAGACCTTGAAGTGGCGAGGAAGGCTTTGTAGTGCTGGGCTTGGTGTCCATTCCTGCTTCCTTTATCTTTGCCATTTGCTTGCTCTCAAACTCCTGTGTGCAGCCCTCTTGCCTCAGCTTCCCCAAGAGCTGGGGCTACGGACGAGTACCACTATCCCTAGCCCTTTTGTAAGAATGTGTAATTAAGTATCATACATATAGGGCTGGAGAGATGGCTCAGTGATTAAGAGCACTAACTCCTCTTGCAGAGGACCTGGGTTCAATTCTCAGCACCCACATGGCAGCTCACTACTGTCTGTTACTCCAATTTTAGGGGAGTTGACACCCTCATCCAGATATTCATGCAGGTGAAACACCAATGTACTGAAATAAAAATAAATAAAATCTTAACACAAGGATTATACATCATAAAAAAAACCCAATACTAGACATACTTGATTATGGTATTACAGACCTGTAAAAAGGAATGCATTGTATCCATGTTGTGGATATGAAGCTTCTCCACCAAAAACCCAAGAGAATATATTGGACGTCCATTTGTTTAAGAAAAGTACTGGGGCAGGAGCAATAGACATTTGCATCCTCATGTACTTACATATGTGATTACCTTTTGATATCCAAAGGCATGACTTCCAGGACACACTGCTGCCCCCACCATGAAACCAAAATCCGCTGACAGTCCTTTTATAAGGCAGCATGCTATCTTCATACAACCTACATACATCCACCTAGATTCACTTACACCTCACACAAGACAGGTTCTTGTTGCACTATAACATTTAATATTTTTTCACTTTACATCCCAATCACAGCCCCTCCCCCTCTCCTCCCAGTCATACCCTTACCCCACTGGGTACCACTCCACTCTGGGACATCTAGTCCCAGCAGGATTAGGCACATCCTCTCCCACTGAGGCCCAACCAGGCAGTCCAGGTAGGGGAAGGGGATCCAGTGACACGGAACACAGCCCCTGCTCCAGTTGTTAGGGGACCCACATGAAGACCAAGTTGCACATTTGCTACAAATGTATAGGGGGCCTAGGTCTAGGACCTAAAAGCTCCCTGGTTGGTGGCCAGGGCACCATAACCTCCATGGTCGCAGGTTAGTTGACTCTAGGTCTTAGGTGTCCTTGACCCCTCCAACTTGCTCACTTCTATCCCCAACTCTTCCACAAGACTCCCCAATTTCTGCCTGATGATTGGCTGTGGGTCTCTGCATCTGCTTCCCTCCACTGCTGGATGAAGCCTCTCGGAAGACAGTTATGCTAGGTTCCTGTCTGCAAGCATAGCAGAATATCATTAATAGTGTCAGGGGGTTGTCTCTTTCACATGGAATGGGTCTCAACCAGTGAGGCAGTCACTGGATAGCTGTTCCCTCAGTCTCTCCTCCGTCTTTATCTCTGCACATCTTGTAAGCAGGACAAATTTTGTGTTGAAGATTTTGTGTGTTGAAGATTGATATCCCCCTGCCCTCCTCTGCCTGTTGTAGGAGGTGGCCATTTCACTCTCTGTATCCCCCTCTGATAGGAATTTCAGTTAGGGTCACCCCCATAGACTCCCAGTATCCTCTCCTGTCCCAGGCCTCCAGCTAGTCACTAGAAATGGCCCCCCATTTCCATTTTCACTCCCAGCCTTCTCAGCCCCCTACCTCTTGCCACACCTGATCAACATGCTTGTTTCCCTTTTTACCCTCTCTCTTACCCAGTTCCCTCTTTCCATCTACCTCTGATGGCTATTTAATTTCCCCTTCTGAGTGAGATTTGCATATCCTCCCTTGGGGCCTATTTTATTACCCAGTATCTTTGGGTTTGTGAATTGAAGCATGGTTATCCTTCACCTTATGGCTAATGTCGACTTATAAATGAGTGTATATCACATGTCGTTCTGGCTCTGGGGTACCTTAACTCAGGATGATATTCTCAAGTTCCATCCATTTGCTTGAAAATTTCATATTTTTGTTTTTAATAGCTGAATAGTATTCCATTGTGTAGATGTAATACATTTTCTTTATTCTTCAGTTGAGGGACATTTAGGTTGTTTCCAGTTTCTGACTATTATGAATAAGGCTGCTGTGAGCATACTTGAGCAAGTGTCCTTGTGGTATAGTGGGGCATCTTTGAGGTATAACTGGGTCTTGAGGTCTTCCTGGTTTTCTTAGAAAGTGCCAAAGTGATTTCTAAAGTGGTTTTATAAGTTTGCACTTCCACCAGCAATAGGGCAATGTTCCCCTTGCCCCACATCCTCACCAGAATGTGCTATCAATTGAGTTTTTGATCTTAACCATTCTTATTGGTATATGGTAGAATCTCAGGGTCATTTTGATTTGCATTTCCCTGATAACTAAGGACATTGAACATTTCTTTAAGTGCTTCTTGGCCATTAAAGATTCCTCTGTTGATAATTCTGTTTAGGTCTGTGCCTTACTTTTTTATTGGGTTATTTGGTTTGCTGGTGTCTAATTTCTTGAGTTCTTTATATATTGTGGATATTAGCCCTCTATTGGATGTAGGGTTGGTGAAGATCTTTTCCCAATCTGTAGTCTGGCATTTCCTTCTATTGACAGTATTCTTTGCCTTATAGAAGCTTTTCAGTTTCATGAGGTTCCATTTATCAATTGTTGATCTTAGAGCCTGAGCCATTGGTGTTCTTTTAAGGAAGTTGTCTCCTGTACCAATTCATTCAAAGCTATTCCCCACTTTCTCTTCTATTAGATATAATGTAGCCAGTTTTATGTTGAAGTCTTTGATCCACTTGGACTTGAGTTTTATACAGGGAAATAAATATAGATCTATTTGCATTCTTCTACATGGAAACATCCAGTTAGACCAGCACCATTTGTTGAAGATGCTTTCATTTTTTCCATTGTATGGGTTTGGCCTCTTTGTCAAAAATCAAGTATCTGAAGGTGTGTGAGTTTATTTTAGGGTCTTTGATTCTATTCCATTGGTCAACTTGTCTTTGTCTTATACCAACACCATACAGTTTTTATTACTGTTGCTCTGCAGTATAGCTTGAGATCAGGGATGGTGATACCTCCAGAAGTTCTTTTATTATTCAGAATTTGTTTTTAGCTATCCTGGGTTTTTGTTTTTCCATATGAGATTGAAAATTACTTTTTCAAGGTCTGTAAAGACTTGTGTTGGAATTTTGATGGGAATAGCATTGAATCTGTAAATTGCTTTTGATAGGATGGTAGGATTCACTGTGTAAATCCTACTGATCCATGAGATAGAAAATCTTTCCATTGTCTGAGATCTTCTTCAGTTTCTTTCTTCAGGGACTTGAAGTACTTGTCATTCACTCTTCTGGTTAGAGTTACACCAAGATATTTTCTAACTGATTTTGCCCCTAAATTTCATTATTTCCTGCTGTCTACTTCCTACTTCTCTTAGATGTGTCTTCTTCTTCTTCTTCTTCTTCTTCTTCTTCTTCTTCTTCTTCTTCTTCTTCTTCTTCTTCTTCTTCTCCTTCTCCTTCTCCTTCTCCTTCTCCTTCTCCTTCTCCTTCTCCTTCTCCTCCTCCTCCTCCTCCTCCTCCTCCTCCTCTTCCTTCTCCTCCTCCTCCTCCTCCTCCTCCTCCTTCCTCCTCTTCTCCCTCTTCCTTCTCCTCCTCCTCCTCCTCTTCCTCCTCCTTCTCCCTCTCCTCCTTCTTCCTTCTCCTCTTCTTCTTCCTCTTCCTCCTCCTTCTCTTCCTCCTCCTCCTCCTTTTATTCCTCCTCTTATTCTTAACTTCTCCTCCTTCTCTCCCTCCTCCTCCTCCTCCTCTTCTTCTTCCCTAGAGCTTTAAGATGTACTTTTAATGTGCTAGTATGAAAACTCTCTAGTTTCTTTAAAGAGGCACTTAGTGCTATGAACTCAACACTGCTTTCATTGTGTCCCATGGGTTTGGGTATGTTGTGCCTTCATTTTCATTGAGTTCTAGAAAGTCTTTCTTTATTCCTTCCTGACCCAGAGATCACTGAGAGTTGTTTAATTTCCATGAATTTGTGGCTTTCTTTTGTTTCTGTTGTTGAAATTCATCTTCAATCCATGGTGGTCTGATAAGATACAAGGCATTGTTCCAATTTTATTGTATCTGTTGAGGCTTGCTTTGTGACTAACTATATGATCAATTTTGGAGAAGGTTCTATGAGGTCCTGAGAAGAGGGTGTATTCTTTTGTGTTTGGGTGAAATATTCTTTATATATCTGTTAGGTCCATTTGATTCGTAATGCCAGTTTCAGTATTTCTCTGTTTAGTTTTTTTCTGGATTACCTGTCCATTGGTGAAGGGGGAGAATTGAAGTCTCATACTGTAATTCGTGGGATTCAGTGTTTGATTTAAGCTTTAGCAATGTTTCTTGTCAAGGACCAGCCTCAGCTTGGAGAGGGGTTCTGAGGAAAGAGTGTTCAGGAGTGGTGACTCGAAATCAAATCATGGATACAAGTTGACAGCCTGTGTTCTGCTCAAGACAGCTTTCTCTAGAGATCTCCAGACAGCTTTCTCTGTTCTGCTCAAGACAGCTTTCTCTAGAGATCTCCAGACAGCTCATCCAGATAGCTCAGTTCTCACAGATCAAAGCCCAGTCTTTTATTTACGTGTCAGTTCAGTAGTCTACCCCAGATTCCCTTTTGATTATCCCACCAATCAGCATTTTTTTTTTTACTTTAACCCCTTGAACCTAGGGAAAGACAGCAAGAACAATTTATTTACTTAACATTGCAAATGAATTTAGAGATCTGCTTGCCTTTGTAAGCACATACAGTAAGCTGGCTTGTGAGATCCTGCCCTGAAATTACCGTTCCCACCATTCCTGGGTCTGATCCTAAACTGCCTGTGTCCCAGGCTAATCGAGCTCAGGAATCTGCCTGACTTTATAAGAACAAACAGTAGTTGAGTGAGATCTTGCCCTGTGTTTACCACTCCCCAAATCTTTTTACCTTCTCTCAGAATACCTTTCTGACAAACTAGCATATTAGTATAGCTGCCTCTGTTCTTTTAGGTCCATGAAGCCCCTCATACAATTTATATTGCATCCTTATATTTTGCATAGTTGAGAAATCCTGTAAAGGACAGCTCTTACACTGATTTGTGTATTCTGGAACTCATGTTTTCAGAGTTCTTTCCCACAGCCTTAAGGGCTGTCCTGAAGGTCACAGTATTTACCATTTTGCTGAGGTCCTAGACACACCCTTGCCTCCCAGACTCATGCTGTCTCTGATTGTCATGGAGTCATTAACCGTGGCAGGTAGCCTATTTCCTGATGGAGAAACTTGTGTGTGTGTTATACAAACAAGCCTCATGTCCAGCAGCCATCAACACTCATGGAGGCCCATACCCTGCTCGATCAATTCTAGGAGCAGAAACCATGTCGTAATGCTCCTTCTATGACCATGCAGGTCAGCAGTTTCTTTACAAATGTGGGTGCCCTTGTGTTTGGGGCATAGATGTTCAGAATTGACATGTAATCTTGGTGAATTTTTTCTTTGATAAGTATGAAGTGTTCCTCTCCATCTCTTTTGATTAATTTTGGCTGAAAGTCTATTTTATTAGATATTAGAATGGCTACCCCAGTTTGCTTCTTGGGTCTGTTTACTTGAAAAACTTTTTTCCAGCCCTTTTCTCTGAGGTAATGTCTATATTGCTGAGGTATGTTTCTTGTGTGCAATAGAATGATGAATCCTGTTTTTTAATTCATTCTGTTAGCCTGTGTCTTTTTATTGAGTTCATTGATGTTGAAAGATATTAATGACCAATGATTGTTAATTCTATTTTTTTTTTATGGTAGTGGTGGTCATAGTGGGGTGTGTGTGTGTGTGTGTGTGTGTGTGTGTGTGTTTCCTTTGTTTCATTTGTACTGGTATGGAATTATTTTATACTTATTTCCAGTGTTTTCTTGTCTGTAGTTAACCTCAAGTTGGAGTTTTTCTTCTAGTATTTTCTGTAGGGCTAGATTTGTGGATAGATAGTTTGCATTTGGATTTGACTTGGAATATCTTGTTTTCTCCATCTATGGTCATTGAGAGTTTTACTGGATATAGTAGTCTAGGTTGGCAACTGTGGTTTTTCAGAGGCTGCAAGGCATCTATTCAGGCTTTTAGAGTCTCTGTTGATAAGTTGGGTGTAATTGATAGATCTGTATTTGTATATTACTTGGCTTTTTTCCCTTGCAACTTTGAATAATGTCTTATTTTTGTTCTGTAGATTTAGGGTTTTGTTTATTATGTGGCAGGAGGATTTTCTTTTCTGGTTCAATTTCATTGGTGTTCTGTAAGCTTCTTGTATGTCATCTTTAGGTTGGGAAAGTTTTCTTCTATGATTTTTTTGAAAATATATTTTGGTCTTTGGAACTCTTCATCTTCTATTATTCTTAGGTTAGGTCTTTTCATGGTGTCCAAGATTTCCTGGAAGATTTGTGTTAGGAATTTTCTAGATTTCATATTATTTCTGACTGTTATGTCAATCTTTTCTATGGTATCTTCTATGCCTGAGATTCTCTCTTCCATCTCTTGTATTCTGTTGGTTACGATTGTGTCTGTTGTTCCTGTTGTTCTTCCCTAGGTTTCCCATCTCCAAGATTCCTTCAGTTTACATTTTCTTTATTGCTTCTATTTCTATTTTCATGTCTTGAACAGTTTTATTTATTTCACTTGTTTAATTGTATTTTCCTGTACTTCTTTAAGGGATTTGTTTCCCCTTTAAAGACCTTTACTTGTATGGCTGTATTTTCCTGTATTTCTTCAAGGAATTTATTCATTTCCTCTTTGCAGGCATCTGTCATCTATCATAATATTGGATTTAAGATCATTTTCCTGTCCTTTGATTGTTAGGATATCTAGGGCTTGCTGTGGTAGGATAGCTGTGCTTTGAAGATATCATATTCCTCTGATTTCTGTTGATTGTGTTTTTATGCTGGCCTTTAGTTATCTGGTTGCCCCTGGATGTTTCTGATGTAACAGTTATTGGAAGAAGGACCTAACCTTGATGTTCTTTGTACAACAGGCCTCTGGTGAGTATCCTTGGGCTGGACAATAGAACTCAGGGTGCAATGAAAGTTCCCCAGCAGTTGGGTGTGTGCCCCTGGGGACTCTTCTGGTAGTGGATTGTGTGGGGAAGGCAAGTGGAGGTGTGGCAGGACTATGGGGAGGGGAATAGCACACTGCTCAGTGTACCTGGGGGTGTCCTAGAGAACTCAGCAGTACAGGGAAGGAATAATCTAAGCTGTATGTATTTACTGATCAGCAGGTCCAATGAAGGTGGGTGGAGAGGTGGCCAGACCATGTTCATTTTTTATAATATACATGGGGCTAGATGGTGGCTTAGTGAGTAAAGTTATTTTCTGTCAGGCAAGTATATAAGTTCACTGATAAGGTTGCCTTCTCCATTTCCAAACAGAGAGTCTTTATCTCAAAATGTCTTTTGTCTGAAGATGGGAGGGTTACCCTATTTCTCTGACAGAGAGGACTAAACATCCCAGGAATGAAAACATCCAGAAGGTGAACCATTTCCAACAGAGATTGCTATTGTATCCTCCATTAGTGCCTGCAGAGGGAAAGAGAAGCCCAACGTTAGGACACTGGAGTGAAGACCTAATGGGGAGCTCACTGCCCCAGCTCCCTCTGGCTTCGGATGGATGTTTTGAGTCCCAGATTTGCTGATGGTATCTGTACTGATGTTATTTGCCTTTTCACTTGGAAGCTTCACTGGAGGAGACATTCTGCCTGGACTCTCAATCAGGACCTCCAGCTCACGCTCAGCTTCCCTGAGCCGTCTCTCCTGGATGCTGATGGGCCCTGATTTGATAGCATCACCGTTTGTTTGCGCTCTCCGTTGGGCAGTTGAGTGATTTGGGCTGGATGTTCTGGGTGTCTGATTAATGTTTTGCTATTTGCTGCATCTCTCTGTCTGCCAATCACTATTCTTTTGCTTGCTCTACACTTAACAAACTCATTCAAAACAAAACGCATGCCTATTGTAGATTATTCTTTGGACCATGAAGAACAAACAGGCAGGTTGTTTCTGCTGCATTTTGCTTAACACTGGAGGTGTGTTCTTATTTGTTTTTAAAATAGCAAGTAGCCACACTTCAGCTATTTTTAGTAACAATTGCATTGGTGCCTGATAATTATCTAGCACACCTGGCGTGCTAGATCGATTAGCTTAATAAATACTGGCCACAAAACAAAGCACGAAGTCCATGCAGGTTACTCGAGGCCTTGTGCAAAGGGCCCAGTCTCATTACATCCTCTTTCAACCCCAGGTTACCCACTCAGATGCTTGCCCTGTTTGTCTGGCAAGGGCCTCTCAGATTTCTGGTCTGGGAAGCTGTTCCAATTGGTTCTGGATCATTAATTCTGAGTGGCCCTGTGGTCTCTGCACTTGACCCATTCTCTAGTGTAGCATCTGTCACAGTGTACTTGAATTAGCAGTCTTTCCATTTGTCAAGTTCTTTTTACATTGTCTCCAGTGTATAGCACTGTCACTTCATAGATACCACAAACAAGGGGAGATTTCTCTCCAAGAGCTGGAGAATGTCCTGGGGAAGACAGATTTATAGACAATTAGATCTCAGAGCTTATGTGTATTCTCAAGATGGCATCTCCTATTCAGGGTGCTCTTCAGCTCCCAGACGTGATGGTAAACGGTGAGTGCCATGACAAGGCCTCACAAGATGATGTCACTTGCAAGATCACCAGCTGGAAAGTGGTTGGCCGAGCAAAGTAGAGGTTTCCAGGTAGTCTGGTCCTAACATCCTCTCATATGCCTCCTGGTAATTTTTTTCCTATCATGGGGACACAGGAACATGGATGTGGGGGGAATGAAAATTGTTGCAGCTGTGAGTAAGATGGCAGTGCTATCATCAAGTTGAGAAAGGTGTATTCAAGTCAGATGACCCAGGATGCTGGGCTGAGGGATTTGAGTAGTTTCTCTAAGCAGTGGAGAGCTGTCAAGGCTTTTGACTAAATGAAAGTAAATTCTGACACAGTCATTCCCTGAACCTCAGACACTGTTCCATCGAATGCTAGCAGAGTGGAGGTTATGTTTCAGAGGAAATGTCTTTGGAGGACACCAGGTGTGGCCGAAAGTGGGAGCAGCACCTGCACTGCGTGACCAAGTGTTGAAACTACCCCCTTCCCCAGCTCTGTTTCCACATCAGCTCCAGGACACTTATAACTCCAAGTAGGAAGCTAGAAGAAACTTTTCTGGAGAAATCTAAGGCAGGAGGAACATCTGAAGTGATGGACACCGAAGGCTCTCCAGAAGAAATGCCTCAATCAAGTGTACACCAAGTGGAGCTCACAGTGCAGATTCTAGTGGGCATGAAAGCACAGTGTCTTATGGTTTCATTGCTGTGAAGAGACACCATCACCAAAGCACCTCTTATAAGTGACAACATTTAATTGGAGCTGGCTTACAGGTACAGAGGTTCAGTCCATTATCATCAAGGCAGGAAACATGGCAGTGTCTGAGCAGACAAGGTGCTGGAGAAGGAGCTGAGAGTTCTGTATCTTGATCCAAAGGCAGCCAGAAGGAGACTGACTCTTCTACACTGGGTGGAGCTTAAGCAAAGGAGGAGACCTCCAAAGCCCACCCCTACAGTGACACACTTCCTCCAACAAGGCCACACCTCCTAATAGTGACACTCCCTATGGACCAAGCATATTCAAACCACCACACATACCACTAAGGCCAAATCATCGGGCTCTTAGGAAGAGTACCAGGGAAAGCTGAAGCCAAACCAAACACAGCACACTAAGAGGAGGAAGGAGTTGATGCAGTAGCATCAGACATGAGACTGTAAATAATACCACACCACAAGGGTAGTAAGCAGAAAGCAAATCCTTTTAAAACAATGATAGAAACCAAATAGATTTCAGGAGAAATGTAGAAGACCTTATTCTGAAATCTAGAAAGCTTAGCAGAGTGACAAAGAAATAGGAAAACAGGACAGACACAATCACATCTGAAGACAGGTTCACAGGGTTCCGTAGTTGAATTAAAGGGAGTGAGAAATTGAAAAGCTGAGGAAGGGAGAGCAAGCAGGAACAAAGGGGACAGGGTAGAAGTGCGTTATATAGGTGTGCAAAATGCCCTCATGAGATCCAGTGCAATATACAGGGAGCCTGTGCTAGCAAAAGAAAAAAAAACGCATTAAATGAGACCTCTGGGCATAGAAGAAGGGGGAATAGAAAGAATTGGGGGTGGGACAGGGAAGTGCTAAAGAACTCAGGAAAGAGTTAGGACCGAGTTGAAGTCTTAAACAATGGGCAAGTGTAATTGAAAGGAGGATCCCCTGCAACAAGGAACCTTCTATTCATACATAAGGCTGCTGCTGCTGCTGCTGCTGCTGCTGCTGATGATGATGATGATGATGTTGGCAGTGGTGGTGATGATGGTGATGATGAAAATGACTTAAGTGAAGAACAAGTCCTGTGAGGAAAATAATGAGCTACGTTTTCACCTATTGCCTTTTAGCACCGTCGTCAGCACAAGATGGTGGCCAGCAGACAGAAAACCTCTGCTGCAAATCAGAAGGGCATTAGAGCAGGGAATAGGAGCTGTTTACATGCAGATGTGACATTTGCTGGAGATACGCTGACCCTGAGGACAGAGACAAGAGAGAGAAAGGAGTGCTGGGGGTCTGAGTAGAAGGAAAGTGAAAAAGAAGTCAAGAAATGCAAGGTAAGGACAAGAGCTTGGCAGGGTTTCGAGAAGGAAACTCCACGTGGAGGTCAGGGTGTGGGATGAACAGTCTGAGAAGAGGCTAGCTGCTAGACACTTGGACCACTATGATGCCGTTGGTGTACTGGAGTCATGGCTCAGTCAACTGCTTGCCACGTAAGCATGAGAACCTGATCCCAGTTCCCACCACTCTCAGAGAAAGCAGTCACAATGGTTCAAGCCTGTAACCCAGGGTTTGGGAGACAGAGGCAGGAGGATCCCTGGGGCTTACTGTCCAGCCAGTCTAGCTGAGTTGGTGAACTCCAGGTCCAGTGAGAGCCCTAGTCTCAAAAAATATGGTGGACCTGCTGACAAGAATGATGTCTGAGGCTGACCTCTGTCTTCTACATTCACATGAGCACACATGTACACACATGAGCACACATGAGCTCAAGTACACATGTACACACAATACACAAAGGTTCCTGGTTTAATGTGCACTAGGAGGAGGGGCTCTTGAGATCCCTTCCCTGAGGATGTATAGTCAGTCATTGGTTTCTGGGAGAGGGGAAGACATTTTTTTTCCAGTGATGTAGCCACTGATAAGTTGCCTATGCTCCTAAGTAAACCTAATGAAATTCCTTGGTCACATGCATGTACACATGCTTGGTCACATACATGCACACACATGTAAAAGAAGGCCTGAGAGTAGAAGCAAGACTAAGTGGAAGAGGAGGGGTTGTGGGGGGGGATGGAACTGAGAAAACAAGATTAAATTTTTAGTTTAAAAATTATTTACAGTTATCATTGCATTTGGAGAAGCCAGTTTAGTCAGACCCAAGTATACAGGGAAAGGGAGAAGACAGACTATACAAGGACAATGGTTTTCAACCTTTTCGAGTTTCCTGTGCCATCTGAATACAGGAGTTCTGAGTGGCAACCTTGACATAACAGGCTCAGAGCATGCCATCCAATCAGAGACAATTGAACTCCATCGTTGAGAACGGCATTCCAGGTCATTGACATCACCCTGACTTTACCTGCCACCCATCTTCCCACCTCTTCCTCTGGCATGCAGGGCCCATGTCCACACTGTGTGACATGACCTAGAAGGACTCCAATTGGCAGACAAGAGGCATGGGTGTTTGGAAATGTAACCTACATACTGAGCTACAACTGGACTCATTACTCACAACGTGGAAAGCTACTTTGCTGTACTGAAATAGCCATGTGCAAAAAAAAAGGAAAAAAGAAAAACCACAAAGAAAAACAAAAAACAAAAACAAACAAAAAAAAACAAAAAAACAGCCTTTTAAAAACTGTATTGTCGTAGATCAATAGCAAACTAATTTTTAATGTTCTGATTATCCTTAGGATGATGGAGGTGAACTCAGACCAAGCCCTTTATGGCCAAAGCCATGCAACCTCCAGAGGTGTATATACTGTTTAAGTACAATAAAAGCCAGTATTGGCCCCTATTAACATTTGCAGTTGATGTTGAGCTTTACAAAGTCACTGGACTTAACTGTTGCCCAATTTGCATGTGGGGTAAAATGGATGTTTGTGAAGACCCTGGATTATACAGATGTCTCCTTTTCAGGAATTTAGCTTTACTTTCAAGCCTTGGGTCTCTGGTATTTAAACAGAAGCATTAACAATAGGGTGTGCACTGTCCTTGGCTTCCTTTCCATCATGAAAGCTCAGGTGGTAATTTTTCTTTTAAGATTTATTTTTATTGGTGTGTGTGTGTGTGTGTGTATGTGTGTGTACGTCAAGTAAGTGCTATGCCCCAGAGGCCAGAAGAGGGCATCAGCTCCCTTGGAGCTGAAGTTACTTCCTGGATCTTGTGCACCATCGAGGATTGTGGCCACCCAGCATGGCCACTGACAACTGAACTCAGGCCTTCTGTAAGAGCAGTGCATGCCCTTTGTCCCTGAGTCAGTCCTAAGCTCAGCGTTTAAGCTACAATCTGCTTAGTCGCTGAGGGTGGTAGGGTTCTAAGTCTGAGTAACATGATATTCCGTAAGAATGCCTATAGGGTTGCCTGTGTCTTAGTTTTTTGGTTGGTTTAGTTTTATTTTTTTCAAACTGGGTCTTGCTTCACTGTTTAGGTAGGAAGGCTTCAAGCTCATTGTCTTCCCATCGGTGACTCCTAAGTGTTGGGATTACAGGCATGTATCACCAAGCCCAACAAAGATTTGTCATATGTATATATGCATGCATGTATGTATGTAATATCTATCTATCTATCTATCTATCTATCTATCTATCTATCTACCTACCTACCTACCTATCTGTCTACACTGTTGGAGTAGCTGTGTGTTGAAATGTTTCAATCTCTCTTGAAACCCAGCACATTTGTGATTGCTAGCAACATTTTTTTTAATCCTATAAATTACAAGAAAGGGCAGGTCTCTCTCTCTCTCTCTCTCTCTCTCTCTCTCTCTCTCTCTCTCTCCCTCTCTCTCTCTCTCTCTCCCTTTCTCTCTCTCCCTCTCTAGCTAGCTAGCTATCTCTGTCTCCCTCTGAATCTTTGGATATTTTTGTTTGATTAATTGCTTGTATAATCAGAATAAATGCTTGTATAAAAATTCTTTTTAATTTTATTCATTTTGCTGTTTTTCTACATAATAAAAATCAAGTTTTCTTAGTAGGTTGTCAGCAGGTTGACTCGCTTCTGTTGTCAAGCAGTGGTCTTTGCTTGGATGTGACACGTATTAGTTTTTTCTTGGGATGGGCATACTAGGTATTGAACCCTAGGATTTGTACCTTGCAGACAAGTGCTCCCTCCTGTACCTCACTTTTACATGTGCCATGGATGATGTATCCCGAGAGGAGATGAGCAGTAAGCTGGAAGAAAACCAATCCACAACAGCTTCCTCCCCTCACCAGTGACTTTTCTTACAGATTAGGAATTAAGTCAGGGGGTGTATGGAAGTGGTCACAGATAACCAGAGGCTCTGGGAGAGTCTGTGTGAGCCAAAGAGGCTACCTTCGGTCTTAGATTCGTAAACAAATCTGAAAGGAGTACTGAGTTCCTGGATGGATTGCCAGAATTCCCTGCTCAAAGCAAATACATAATATTGCTTATTTCACTCTTTAATAGTCTGCTGTGGTAACCAAGGGCCGCTTCCAAAGACAATGGGTCATGACAGATGTTCCAGATGTGTGGGATGACATGCCTACTGTGGGTGGCTGGCTTTGTAAGCACACCAGCATGCCATTTGGAATAGTGACGGGCAAGGTAGGTGGTTCTCGAAACCCAGCCTGATTACTAGATGGATACAGGCCATGCCAGTTGGGTTGTGAATCATCTTTGCAGTTTAGTGGTGGTGGTGGTAGTGGTGAGGAACATCTTGATATCTAGAGAAGGTCTTGAGATAATCCAGGGTACAGCTTTGAGGCTTTAATTCTGCAATGTATTGTATCACAGTTACCTATTTAATGAATTTGTAGCACTAAGAATTGAACTTCCAGCCCTATGCATGCTAGGCAAGCACGCTACCACTGAACTTCATCCCTACGGGTCTTGGTATGTTTTCTTTGGTCTAATCAGTTAAGAGGAAGCAGGTGATAAGACCATTTTATATAATAAGCCAATTTTATATTATAAGCACAATCAGAAAATACTTCACTGAATTATCTATCTACATATATTTAGACTGCTTTTTTTCCATCATAAATTCCATACTTGCTACATGAAGAGGGAAACCAGTGAAATGCATTTTGCAAATACACTTTGGCACAGGATACACTGAGTGGTTCTTAATCAGGGCCTAGTCTGTTAAATGAAACGACCTGAGGGTGAGCCCTCCACTCGCCCCACCACTCACTTGCACTGCCTTTACACCTACGGAGCTACGGAAGCCGGTCCAGGACAGTTACTTGAAAAAATATATTTAACCATTTTGAACTGTATATATGATTACTTTTCTATACTTAAAAAAACCCCATACTTGATGCAGGTGGGTAATCTCAGTGGTGGACTACTTATCTAGCATCTACAAAACCTAAATTCAATCCCCAGCATCAAACAACAAAAACAAAGGAAGCTTAAAAGTCTCCAACACCAAGGGTTCTTAAGCTTGTTAAGCTTTTTCTATTCAGAAGCCCCCTTTCCACCCAAGAAGTATTTCTGCAATTCTGGATATATAGGTATAGTAAAGCGCTATACAAATCAAATATTTACTGATAATAAATCATAAATTTATTTTTAAATAATTCTTTTATGTGAGTATATTTTACCACTTGGTAAAGACAGAAGTAAATGAGATGAACGTGCATATTTATTTTAGTATAAATTATGAATTACTGGTGCTGGGGAGATGGCTCAATTAGTAAAGGGTTGGGCATGCAGCATGAAAAGCCCTCTGTCCTCTCCTAAGCACCCATGGAAAAGCCAGGCATGGTAATACATACCTATAATCCCAGAGCTGAGGAGATGAAGGCAGGTGGATCCCAGGAGCTTGCTGGCCAGAGTCTTGCCAAACCTGGGACCTTCATGTTCAATAAGAGACCCTGGCCCCTGGTTCAAGAAATAAGATAGCAAGTGATTGAGGAAGGTACCCAACATCCAACATCCACCTGTCCTTGTCCTATCGTGTTCATGAATGCATGTGCCCTCAGACACAAGGCAACAGAGAGAGAGAGAGAGAGAGAGAGAGAGAGAGAGAGAGAGAGAGAGAGAGAGAGAGAGAGAGAAAGAGAGAGCGAGCGCCATGGCTAAATAACACTTTTGGATGCATACCAGCTACAACGTTTTCATGTTGGTCAATAATTTTGCTTTTATAATCTCCAGCGCTGAGGATGCCACCTCGTGGAAACACACAGGACCAAACAGTAGACCGACTCATCTCAGAAATCAAACCGAATCCAAAACTCATGTAGCAATACAAACCGCAATTTTGGAAAGCAAACATTCTAACGCGATACAATTCAGGTATACTAACTTGGTACATATTAAGAAATGGTAGGGCTGGGCATGGTGGTGCAAGCCTTTAATCCCAGCACTCAGGAGGCAGAGGCAGGCAGCTCTCAGAGTTCAAGGCCAGCCTGGTCTACGGAACAGCTAGGGCCATGATACAGAAAAATCTTGTGTTGAAAACCAACTAAACAAAACAAACAAAACTCCCAACCAACCAACCAACAAAACAAAAAATTTAAAAAAAAAACTAAACAAAATAACAATAATAGCAACAGCAAAAGAAATGATAGTAGGAAATTATTTAAAAGTACGTGTTCTCTATAATTTATATCACACAGGATTTTGAGCCTGAGCCCAGGTATTTCCTGAGCCAAGGGTATTTCCGGTAGCAACCGTTAGAGCTAAGAGATGAGTGCGCGCGCATTCACGTGCACGGTGCATGGTGTGTAATCAGAGCAAGGCTGCAGTGGGGTCTCACAATGCAACGTAGGCACGCACTGCCAGCCACGTCTTGGATTATTTCTTTTGAAGTAGTTTCTGGTCACTGCTCATTCAGAAACCTTTGCTCCGGTCAGAAATTCTCACTAATCCCTCATTCAGTGACAATGCCTTGCAGGACTTCCAGCCTTGGGGTCTTTTGTCCGCTCTTCTCCAGCAGCTGCCATTTTCCTGTGAACTTCCTGTGAATTTCCCTGTACTTAACTAAAGAGATGAGGGAGAGCAGCCTCTTCTGGCTATTTTAAGTTCACTGTGCCTGTCCACTTCCTAATTTCTTGTCCTTGAAATTCAAATTATCCCAAGGTTATGTCTAAACTGGATTCTCTTTTGCGTAGGCTTGCCTTGCATCAGTGCGTCTCAACCTTCCTGATGCTACGACCCTTTGACACAGCCCCTCATGCGATGGTGCACCTAACCATACAATTGTTTTGTTGCTACTTAAATTCTTGTGATTTTTCTACAGTTGTGAAACAATGTAAATGATATGCAACTTTTACAAGAGAGTTGTTAGTCCTCGGGGGTCGCAACCCACAGGTTGAGAACCGCTGCGGTATAGGCTAAGGTTTTTGTGATTTGTGCCAGATTTTGCATGTCCGTTCTCTTATCCTCTAGGTGTTCTTTCTGTTTGTTTGTTTGTTTGTTTGTTTGTTTTAATCTTGTTGCTTTGACTTAGTCTGACTGGAGTGAGATAAAATCAAATTATTATTTGTAGACTGCTTTCTAAGGATTATCTCCCTACCCCCGTCTTTTAAAATAATTCTCCTCTTTGATCTTTCTCCCATGTGCTTTGAAGGCTAACTGAATGAGCAGAATGAGTGGAAACTCCCTCATTCCTAGCTTGATCTTCATTGTCAACCCACAGTTATTTGTTCATCTCCCGTGTCTACCTATCTTCCTCTCCAATGCACTAATCTAACAATTTTAGAGGCAGGGTTTTATGTAGCCCAGGCTGACCTTAAACTCACTGTGTACTTAATGAGGACTTCAAACTTTTTGATCCTGCACCTTCTACCTACCAAACACTGGGGTTCCAGGCATGCACTGCCACACCACATTTGATTTAGAGTTGAGGATGGAAGCCAGGACTTCATGGCCATTCGACAAGCTACCAACTGGGCTACATCCCAGCTCAGCTTGGTTTACGTCTATGATTTTTCTAATCATGTCCTGTTATAAAGGTTCTTGTCTCGTTTGTCTCCTCCCCATCTCCCCTCGTTTCTCTCCCCCCCCCCATCTCCCTTTAATTCCCTGTTTTTATGGAGAACTAAAGATGAGATTTAGTAAAACATGATTTGGCTGCTTATTAACAGTAACAGAAAGCAGATTTTTGAGTGTGTGTGTCCTCTTAGTATCAAAACTAGCTGTCTTCTGAGTGCTCGATTTTTACCAGATTTTTTAAAGGCTTTCTACATAATGATTTCATTGAACTCTTCAGACGTATGAGAAATAGTTGCTTTTATTTTACTGAGGGAATCGACATTTTAAATGGACGTTAAAAAGCCGGAGGCTGACACATTCCAAAGTTAGTTCATGAACAGTCAGAACTGAGGTGTTCTAACCCCTGATTTCCCTTTACACTTTCCAGCTCTTGCTTAAATAGCTTGAGATTTTTATTTTGACCAAATATCCGGTTCTCCATAAATAGCACTCTTTCCTTCAATACA
Source organism: Grammomys surdaster (assembly GCF_004785775.1). Taxonomy (NCBI): domain Eukaryota; kingdom Metazoa; phylum Chordata; class Mammalia; order Rodentia; family Muridae; genus Grammomys; species Grammomys surdaster. Next base: position 8,583,444 of record NW_021604712.1, on the reverse strand, counting down.
TCTGTTTATCATGGCTCCTTTTAGTCCAGTTTTTGTCTATCCCCATCTCTGTTAATGCAACCTTAGAATCAGAGATTATCACGTTTGTCAGGTAAGAGAGCAAATGGATGCTTGTGGAATTATTCTCGAATGCTTTCCCTTTCTTCACCAACTTGTCGGAAGTCTATAGATCAGTTACAATATTTTTCCTCTGAAAAAAAAAATTATCGGGTTAAACCCAGCCTCATCTCTGCCTCTGTCGCCCTTTCAGGTGCCCGTTGGGATGAGCACAGTTCAGGGAAAGTAACTGACGTCAGGGAACACCCACAGGCCAAGCTCAGCACAGACACGCCCCTTCTAGGCTGGGGGTTCGTGGGCCTTCCCAGAATGCATCACTTCATAGCCTGCTTCGCAGCTTTGAGGCCGCTTCTTCTCAAGGCACTGGGAGAGAGGTGAGAGGAGAGAAGGGCTAAGCACAGGTGAGGTGTCCTGACCGGGACCACCCACAGGTCATCTTTCATCATTCATTTGTGTGCAGCTCAGATTCACACAGGACTGGTATTTTCCAGGTCCCTTACCTGACCAGGCCAAGGCTAGGTCCTTGTTCCCTAGAATCCCATAAGCCATAGGCTCATACTGGCCATGCGGGTTTCTGGCCCTGCATAGGCCAAGATGGGGTTCCTGTCTCATAAAGGCCCACTTGACCTCAGGCCCATGATGGCTATGTAGATTACTGACCCCACATAGGCCAAAATTGTGTCCTTATTACTTAGAGGCCCAGGGATTCGACTCACGCACACCACACAGGGTCCCTGTTTCCTACAACCCTAGGTCCCATCTCCATGCTGGCCCCGAAGGACCCATGTGCCCCACTCAGGTAGAATATCCCCCTGCTACTAAAAGTCTTTACAGCTGCACTGATGGAACTGGGGTCCAGTCCCAGGCCCCAAGTAAAAGCAGGGAGAGGCTAGCCTCCCCTCTCTGTAGCCACAGCACACTCAGCCTTGCAAGAGTCCTTTAGAGGCATCTCGGGCTACAGTGTCTGGAGATTTGCATCTTTGCCTGTACCTGACTTGACTCTTGTGAGGAGAAACATTATGGAGTTGTCTGTCTGCACCTCAGTCCATAGATCTAACCCAACTTTCTTCTGAGTACTAAGATAGAGAATTTAGCAGGAAGCCTTGGTGACTTGGTGGTAGAGTAGATTTCGACTTGCCTTTACACGAAGTCAATGTCTTTGTACTTCTAGGGAACTCTGATTTCCTCAGTTCGTATCCACCCTGTGCCACAGCTCCACACACACACCCAGATGCCCCTTTCATTTAAAATGTATGTAGACCTAATATGTTCCAGGGACATACCACAGTTCTGGGTGCTGGTACCTTTGAGGTACGCAAGACATCCACACTTGGGATGTAGTCCCAGTGCAGAGGACTAGCTCATTCTGATACTTCTGCTTACCCAATGTTTTCTTCTGTCTCATCAGAAAATAGCTTGGGGATAGGAGGTGTGGCTCAGTGGTTATCCCTGGATACAATCCCTGGGGCCTCCTCCCCTCTGCTCCCCAAAGTGAAAAAGAACAAAATGTTTTAAACTCATCTGGGATCAGTGCGGGAAAGTGTAGGTGGTTTATAGAATTGCAGAAATGGTTATTAAGCCACCACAGTCACCTCTCATCAACAGTGGGTAAGAAAATCATCCTAGTATGTTTAAAGCTTTTTTTAAAAAATTAAGATATCTAGAATTACCATTTGTTTAAATTAGGATAAATGTGTTACATGCTCAGAAGGTGCCTTACAGTAGTAATAATCTACCTTGTTGACATGATTGGTACTGAGGTAGGGTTAAGTGATCTGTCCAGTGTAAAGCATGGCTTTATTGCAGTGTTGGCATGCATATGTTTGGTTATCTGACCCATTGCCATCAGTGGGAAACATTTCTGACACATATGGAATGGCAGAGTGAGTCTGAATGTGTGAGTCACTGTGCTGGTTGGCAACTCCGGAAGCTGTGAGCCATCTTTGTCACTGAGGAGGCACGAGTAACCTATACACTGCCTCTGTTGTGGTGTGTGGACCACACAGCTCTCTTCGCTCTGCTTCCTTCCCACTGAGACCTAGTAAAGACGTCCAGTACTCCAGGAATTTTCTGGCTTTCTAGTTATCACTTTCTCCAGAAGGTTCTGAGATTAAAGATATTTGATTAGTGGTAGTCTAGGGTCTTTTGTTTGTTTTGCTTGGTTTGATGCTAAGAACTGAATTTCAGGGCCCTGCACATGCTAGGCCAGGCTCACTAGGTAACCCACACTGTCCTTGAATATAAGATTTTCCTGCCTCCGCCTTCTGAGTGTCTGGCTCATTTCAGTATTGATGAAAAGTAACTCTAATTTTAACTGAAATTTACAATACTTAGAGATTATTGCTATAATTATTTTCACATATTATATTCTTATTGATTAATAGACTGGCTGGTCAATTTTGCTTTTAAGGATTTTAAATAGCTAAAATGTTGTACCACATTTCTAGAAGATAATTTCCCGTTGTTTTTCTTTTCCCTGCTCAATGGCTAGTATCCTGTGTTGTGTATTGGTCTTACAGACAAATTAACATGGTTAAGCAAGCTGTTTTTACATTTTCCAAACTTACTAGTGTCATAACTGCTGTGACAGGAGTGAAATAAGTGTATAAATCAGTGAATGATATAAGTTACTGATCTGAACACTCGATGACATTCATTGTTCACAAACTTCGGTTTCACATCAAGTTTCCTTTAGGAAGGGCTATTATGTGGCAAGATTGTTTCCTGGGAGTCATCCATCTAAAAAGAGAGAAGTGAGTATACATCATGCTGGCCTGCAAACACATTCCCTCACTGCTCCAAGGGCACAGCAAGACCACTCTTATGAAACAGATTTTCTTACCTAAGGTCTCCATGAAGGGCAATCAGGAGCCCTTCATAACAGACCTGTTATGTAGAGTTCTGTTCATAGACCTTAGCCCCTTCCAAATAATTGGGCCCTCAGCCTCACTGTGTTTGGCCTGTTGATAGGCTCAAGCTAAGGCAATTCCCTTCAAGAAACTCAAAAGGCATAGCCAAAGCTGCAACTCAAAGAAGCCAGAAAGCAAGACCTTTATCTGGTTGTACCCTGGGATTTACCTACTTTTGTATACACAGGAAACATTCAATAAAAAGATCTCAAAAGGATGAAAACATACTGGAAATAGGGAAGCAAAAAAAAAGGAAGAATATAAAGCTTCAAACAAGAAGAAAGTATAAGTTACCTTGAGATAAAATAACAGATGACATCGTCGTGGGTAAAAGTTTGGTTTTGTACTCTTGATAAATCCTGAGTGTGTCTGATAAATCCTGTAGTATTTCTTGGGAGGGATTTGAGCTCAGTATTGACAGCCTAGTAGAGACAGGGCACATGCCTATATGCATATGTATTTGTGAATATATGCATATATATATATATATATATATATATATATATATATATATATATATATATATGTGTGTGTGTGTGTGTGTGTGTGTGTGTGTGTGTGTGTGTGTGTGTGTATGTATGTATGTATGTATATTGTTATACACGCACACGTGCCCTCTGGTCAAATTATGCTACAGCAGTAGTTCATGCTATAGTATTCAAGAATGATGTCAGATCCAAAAATGAGGCTACTGATGACACATAGACAAGGAAGAGGAAGGTGACTCAAGAGAGAATATCTTAGAAAAAAATGGTAGGGGCTTGGAGAAGGAGTTATCCACCGGTAGATGATTCCAGAGTGAGTGCTGACCCTGAATCCACTAAAGGGGAGATTAGGAATGGTATCTCATAAGGAATAAGGTGGGAATCACACCGAGTGGCAAGAAGGAAGCAAGCATAGAAGTTTAGAGGGAATGCAACTGGCAAGGAGAGTCAGTAATATCGGGGTTGGGATATAGTTTAGTTGATAGAGCACTTGTCAAAATAGGCCCTGAGTTCTAGCCCCAGCACTAGATAGATAGACAGACAGACAGACAGACAGGCAGATAGATGCATGCTCAACTTCTACAGAAAGGAAGCAATTGACTAGGAGCTGTTTTTTGTTTGTGTTGTTTTTGTGAGTGGACAGCTTTATAAGGGAAAAGCCTTCGTATGTTTGAATTCATCTCAACACCACTTCCACTCACCTTGGGATGTTGGGTCACCATGAATTCTTTAAAAGCCCCAATGCATCTGATGAGGGCAAAAGTTTGAATTAAATCTGTCCCTGAGAGTCTGGAGATTATCAAAAAGTGACAGATCTTACTAACGGCCATAATCCTCAGGCTCTCTAGGGACCTCTGGCATAACTTGAGCCTTTGTCAGTAAGACGTCAAGAGATATGGGTACCATGTTCTTGGGAACAGGTCCCGGATGACATACCATGACACTTGATAATTTGTGGGTTTTGTATGGCTCTCCCTTTTTTTTAGTCTCATCAGAGAATTCATAGACTGAATAGAGGTGCCTGTTCTTAGGGATCTCTGGTTTCTTAAGCATTTGTGGTGTGTGTGTGTGTGTGTGTGTGTGTGTGTGTGTGTGTGTGTAGGTGGCACAATAGGACATGAGATAGGAAGTGGAGTGGGAAGAGGGAGGAGGTAGATCATATCTATTGTGTCAGTCTTCTAGCTGCTTGTCTACTGTGTTGGATGAAAATGCATCAGAAAGATGATGTGTTTTGTTTCTTCATATTATTCACACATGACATAGCATTGAGTTTCCAAAAAATATTAATTCAAGCTCCAACCCTCCTTATCACCTTTATCTCTAGCTGGCTAGTGCTTACACAATTCTCACCCACCCACCCAAACCACAAGGATGCCCCAGCACAAGCCAGGGAGAGGGGTGGAGGATGCTAACTCTAGCCAGTTCTATCTACGAACCAAGGCAGGCATGGGATTCATTATTTGAGGAGGTGAAACTTTATCTGCCCTCTTCCATCTGTTTCTTGATTCCGTGTTAGATAGTCTTAGTCTTTTATTTGTAGCTCATACATTCGTGCTTCTCCTGTGGGATTTGAAGTGGTAAATGTTGGAACATCCATCTTCTCAGTCGTGTTGGAGCATGAGAACATATGCACCCCACAAATACATGTGGACCTTTTCCTTTTACTCTTGAGATCTGCAGCTCCTTCAAAACAGATAATGTGTCTGGCACATGGTATGACCCTAATAGCAATTAGGCAAGGGAATTACCTGATGAATACGGCATTCAGAGGCCAGAAGTGGTTGCAACATGGAGACTTTCTGCAGTTGTTACACTCAAGATTTAATTGGACAAACTAAGTCTAGATGCACAAACTAAAACCTGTTAAATAATGTAGGAACAAAAGCCTACAATTAAATGTACCAGTCATTATGCTAGCTATAATTGCAGCTTCTATTCATATAGTACCATTTAGGAGCTTGTTGTATATAGGTTGACTAATGGCTTACAGCACTAATGTATTGCTATTGATACTGTTTTCCAGTTGATAGGAGTGAAGGTCTGATGGTCTGTATGTTGTTTCTTCAGTCACACAGTTAATAAAAATAAGATTTGCTTTTACAAGTACCAGGTAGGCCTTGGCAGCCACAATGGTCTAGGAGAACCAAGTCAACCACGTCTTCTTCAGTCACGATGGCCACATATGGCCAGGGGCTAGATGCAGAAGTGCCTATGAACATCTGGCCAAGCACTGGTCCTAAGAGATAGCTGTTTTAACAGGATGTTAAACATGAAGATGTGGTCTGTGTTGCATATAATATCACAAATGAATGTTGTTAACAATCATTTCTGTCAAGTCTTTAGTACATGACAGATTTGGGGGGGGTACATGACAGACTCAGCAAACCACAGCAGAACTGGCCACCTTTGTGATCTGCAATGATCTGGTCATGTTTTGAAGGGAGTCCAGTGGTAGCCACTTTGAAAGAGCAAACCCCTACTGTGTAGAGAACATGGGATGCAGTGGAAAGAAGACAGACAAATTAACTGTTCTGTTGATGTTGTACCCCAACGATCCAATGAACTCCCAAGGGATTTGGCAGTGAGCAGACCAACCAGAAAACCCAGCCCTCATAGAGCTTACATGGGGAGTGCATGGGTAAACTGAGAAGAGAGTAAGTTAGAAGAAGACACGTAAGGTAGGGAGGAAATGCTACAGGAAAGTGGGTGGGGTTTGTGCTGAGGGAGAGAAGGCTATCCCAGGGAGGGTGAGTGTGGAGGAATCTTCTCTCCTGGGGTTCATTGACTGTAGCTAACCTCTTCCTCCAAGAGTGGCCTATTAGTTTATATGCTAGGGATCCTTCCACCACCAGACCAGGGTAAGTGGGAAAACGGGGTAGAGTGGGTGGAGAAAGAGGAAGTTGAGATCTCCTAATCCTGTAATCCACTTGAGGCTCTGTGTGAGTCATAGTGGGAGAGCTGATTGGTTGATGTCAATATGGCGTAGCCTTTATGTTCTTCAGGGGTGTAAGTGTCTAAGCATGTCCTATGGCCAGGTGAGGTGATCCAATGAGTAAAGGTGCTGCCAGCAAGTTTGATGACCTGAATTTTATCCCTGGACCCTACGTAGTAGAAGGAAAGAAAAAGCGGACTTGTGCAAGTTGTCTCTCGACTTCCACAATACACTGTGGTGGAAACACACACACACACACACACACACACACACAAATGCATATGCATTTATGCATACATATGAATATGTGTGTACATGTATACATATGTGCCCATACACATGCCCTCTGATGAAGTTTTATTGGAGCCGTTTTCATGCTATAATACTCACAAGTACACACAAATAAGTGTAAAAGTATTTTAAATCATAATGTCGCTGGAAGCAGGGTAAGAATATTCGTTTCATTGCATCTTGCAGGAGCCACACATACATGTGCACTGCAGGGTACAGAGGCTCCTGTCCTTTTGATTTAAAGTCATGCCTATGCACAAACCTTAACCTTTAAAAAGTCTGAGAAGAAGGCAAGATTAAACATTATATAGAAATAAAGTTTTTTGACAGTGACAGCCCAGAACACGTGCCCGGTTAAATTAAGAACATGGCAAAACCTGCCTCCGTGGAACCTCTTGGCAGGGAAACATTGGGCCCTTCTACCTTGCATATTGCTTTCTGGTTTAAAGCATCATCTGCAGCATAGCCATCCTCCTGGTCTGCTTTCTCTGCACTCCTGGAAGCTGCTTCCCTTTGCTCCTGCGCAGAGCCTTTGCTGCAGTGTCTTCTCCTCTTCCTCCTGGATCCCAGACTCCATCTTCCTGTATCCTGCTCGTCAGAGTTCATGAGTAGCCCTCTAATCTTAATTGGGTTTGTCTCTGGCTAGCTTAGTTTGTTCCCTGCTTCACTGTGTGGATGTTCTGGGTAGGTGCTCACCCCACCAATGACTAAGTTGACATTTGACCTACCATTGGCTTGTTCTCTGTAGAAGAGCTGGCCAGCTTTGTAATGTCCTTTACATTTGCTCCTGTAAAACTGCTCCTGCTCTTTACAGAATCCTGCTTCACTGCCTACACTTCATTTGTCAGATAGCTACTCTCTAAAACACTCTCTAAAATAATTACCATTCTGCCTGACTTCATGGCTTACTATCTGTTACTGAAGATTGAAAACATAACCCCAATTTAATGGCTGAAATCCCTCTTAAAGTCTGTTCATAAAATGAAAGAGTTGAGTATCACTTAAGCCATGGTACCCTACACACACCATATTCTGTCTGTCCTTCCTTTTACTGCCAATGAACTAACTATAAATACTCTGCAGTGTGACACAAGTGAGAAATTAAACAAAGAAATTCCCCTGAGATATTTTTAGAGGCTCCTGTTCGTTTATTGCCCACCTCCCATGACCCCTGGGGTCGTCGTCCCAGAGACTCTGCACAGCAAAGGACACTGACACAGAGCTCTTCAGCTCCAGAGAGGTCATAACTGACAAGCACTCTCAGGCTTCTTGTCCCCTCCTTCTAGTGTAGATTGTGCATTGTGTCCGTGAAGAAGACAGGGACCACTCCTTGACAGTGCCCCAAAACGACAGGAGATGGTACTGGGACTGGCACTCAAAGATAGACTACATACTTAGCATATGCTAGTCCCTGGGTTCAATCTCAAGCACTGCCCCAAAAGAAACTAGCTACTAATAAGATTCCTTTCATTATATAGGATGTGTTGAAGTATGTGTACTAGTAGTTTCTGTTTGATGTGAACATTTTATTTCATTAGGAGATTTTAGTATACAAAGGATAAAAATTTGCGATTCTGTAATAGTCTTCTGGCTTATTTAACTTGTGGTGGGGGTGGGGTGGGGGAGAGTCCAGGATAGTATTTAAGAGAACTGTCTTCCCACAGATACTTCTGGAGCAGAATGAGTGTGAGATGACTGGCTACTCCTGTGGTGTTCGGTCTAGGGGTAGAAGAGCTGGAAGGCCTGGCCCTTGACTGTTCCTGATTTAATGGAACCCTCTGCAGAAACAGAAGCAGTCAAGCTGGGCAGCTGGTGTGGCAACACAGGCCTGAGCACAACAGGACTGCTGGCAAGTGGAGCTTGAGAGAGCTGCCAGAGTCAAGTGCACAAAGAACAGCACCCAACCTCCATGTCACTTCTGTTCCCTGAGAGAAAATGGCAGGCTGGAGCAGGCTGCTCTTGATCCTGTAGGGGGAAGATCAATTTCTTAGCAAGAGACAGGAATGAGAAAGGAAAAAATACTTTAGAAAGATCAGCAAAGGGGCCATGAGAAGTTGGACTAGATCTGGAAGGCCAGATCTGTCCAGAGAGCCGGGCACATCCATAGAGCAAACAAGGAAGACCTGAGTGGCCGTCTCCCCTTCTAGTGACCTTCTGGTGTTCAGCCTTCCTATCTAGGAATGCATGCTTGCTTTGGTTTTGTGAGACAGAGTCTCACTCTGTAGTCCAGGCTGTCCTGGAATGTAGCTCAGTCTAGCCTGAAATTTTGTTGATCCCCTTGCTCTTTATATTCTAGGATTACCAGCATAAACCACACCCATTCCTAATCATGTGCTAGCTGTATTAACTTGTTAATAAAAAAAATAGTCTGCAAAAAGAAAATCTAGGAAGAACTTAGTGAGCAAATGTTGACTGAAAGGGCTTAATCAGTCCTCTTTCTGTGAACTAAACCCAGCAGGAAAATTCGAGAAGCTCGAGAGTTGCTGCTCATTTGAAATTGGCATCTCCCTTTCTCTACTTCTGGTCCTTTGAAGTTTTTCTGTCACGTATCAGGTGACAGAAAAAATGAAAGGCGTTCGTCAGTGTGAGACAGTTGTGGCCCCTGGGATCCAGCTTGTGGGCGGAGGAGGATGTGCTGCACAGGCACCAAGCGTGGCGCGTTTGCTTTGCCGGCATACGTGAATCAACTTGTTGGAGCTTTCTTACTATCAAAGCACCTTTAAATAATCCAAGCCCAGAGCCAGTTTATCCTCCACAAGAGAAAGTAAAGCTGCCCCCCCCACACACACACACGCGCGCACACACACACACACACACACACACACGAACAATACACCACCTCAAATAAACCCAATGATAGGCACACGTTTCCTTTTGAAACAAAACACTTCAAGCGGAGTGTCCCTGTCCTGATGCCTTTAAATAGGTTCGTGTCTCTTTGTGATGCTTGCTTTTTAAGATCGAAACAAAAACAAGGTGAATTACATCTGACTGTTCTTAAAAGAAAAAAAAAGTTTCCAGACTATTTTATTCATTTATTTAGGTTGCTATATATTTTTTCTTTAAATCGATTTTGCCCCCATCACTGGTAAACAAGCAGAAAAATATCTAAAGTTCCTTCACGGATGAGACTTAGGCTGCAGTGGTAGTCTTGGTAATGTTGGTTTAGCTAGCCGAATGCCCTGCCAGCATTTGCAGGTACTAGAGTATACTGTAGTTGTCAAACCTGCTCACAGCAGATTACAGCCTGTCCACAGTGTTTCACTTTGCTCTATGGCCAGCCATCTAAATCACTTTCCTTTAGTGTAAACAGCAAAGCCGTCTCATTCTGAGGCAGACTTAATACCTGTGTACCCTAGGCGTGCTGGTGAGGCAATGGGTGCGTTGTCAGTCAGTGTTTGACAAGACTCCAGTTTTTACTTCTCCCAGTGGTAAAACAGGAAGCGACATCCCATCTGGAAGAACCTGAAGGTGCCATCCAGTAGCTTTGCCTCACGTGACTAACTGCCCTCAGTCAGAAATCTTGACTTGCAACTTTCGAGGGTGGGTCTCTGCAAGCATTTCAGGGCTTACGTATAGATGAGGTGTGTTGCTCAGGAGAACAAAGCTGGACCGGGAAGCCTCTCCAGTTGCTCCTCACAGGCGAGGAGTACCTTGTGCAGACTGGAGCTTTGGGAAGAAGGTAGGTGTCAGCTCTGGGATGGTATTTGGAAACTTCCATACAAAGTTCTCTTGACTCTGTGTTTGTGTGGGGGCTGGGGAGGTGGGGGTGGGGTAGGAAGATGAGAGACAGAAAGAATGAAACTGCTTGGTTTGGCCATGATGTTGTGGGGGAAGATTCAGAAAGAGGGGTTTGGAGCCTCCTGCCTGAAGGCTTTGATTTGAGCAGTACCTTGGAGTAGAGAGGAAATGTCGAGTCCGGACTTCTGCTCCTGGCTCGCTCACCTTGCTGTTGACTGAGTTGCAGCTGGTCCGTGAAAGGGATGCCCAGAGTGGGTTAGGCACTGAACTCACATCCAGCTGGGTTTGGTTTATTAGGAAAACCTGACTCCAGATGACAAGAGCAGTGTGGCCTCTGTGCAGCTGTGTGGCCTGTCAGATCCACTTCAGACCCTGTCCCAGCCCCTTCAGCTTAGAGCAAGCAGGACCTGCTCACCTCAGTGACAAACTTTTCTAAGTTAGTACTATCTTTTAGGGATGTAATACTCCTGTCATGCCCCAAAGAAAGTAGCTGATTGATTAAAGCAACTAGCTTCACGCAACAAAACAAAACTTTACTTTTCCTAAATTAAACAAAGTCTTAGAAAAGAAGTTCTTATAAAATAAATTATCAATTCCTGGAAAATCACATAAAGAAACCTTTAGGACTCTCTAGGTGATGGATATTAATTTATTTATTAACCACTGATGTTCAGTGTCCTCTTCTGTCTCTGTTTCTTCCTCTTTGGCTCTCTGTGTGTGTGTGTCTCTGTCTATCTGTCTTGCCCGTATGTAAGCCAAGTAAATGACCTACCACTGAGCTACATCTCCCGCTCTTTACCTGCCCTCTGTATCGGGTCTGAGAGTCTAAACATCTAACTCTCTTACCTTGTAGTCCTCCTATAAGCCTGTTTTGTTTTTTTAACCTCAAGGGGAAATTTCAGTTCTAATTTCATCCATAGGATTGCTGGCCAAAAGAAAAATATTTTAAGGAGACAATGGGCACATATATGGATAATAACTGTATAAAAGATTTGTGAAATGTCAATCAAATTGATTAATATAGTTTCAAAAAGAATTCTTAGTAATGTCTAAATTTATTGTTGATAGTTAATTGTTTTAAACACTGGTTAATGGTATTGGCTATAATTTCTATTCATTGTTCAGTCCTTGCTGTATGTAAATGTATTTCCCATCGAATCCAGTGAGATGGGGCTAATAATATGCGCCTTCTACATGAGAAAGTTTAGTTTGGGGGCCGGAGAGATGGCTCAAGGGTTAAGAACACTGGCTGTTTTTCCAGAGGACCTGTGTTCAATTCCCAGCACCCACATGGCACCTCACAACCATCTGTAACTTCAGGTCTAGGGGATCTAACACCATCACACAGACATACATGCAGGCAAAACACCAATGCACATAAAATATACAAACAAACAAATCTTTTTTTTAAAACCTTAACTGCAGTGAGATCTAGACTGGCTTAACTCAGTGAGAGAGAGGACGCTTTGCTGCCCTTTCTATACCAAAATTCATGGTCTAACCTCTTTCATTCCTTATTGTATTAGTCTTCCAATGCTCTTAACAGAGAGAAATTTCCAAAGCCCATAGTGACATTTAAACATTCTAACTTGGTATCGTTAAAAAAAAAAATTAAACAGCATGAAAAGTAAAAGTTTTCCTTATGGTATTTTCATGTTTACTTAATTTTGGTTGGATCCTCTCTTCCATTCCTCTGCCCTCCCTCCTCACTGTCCCTTCCTGTCCCCACCCTCCCCATTGTCCCTTCCTGTCCCCACCCTCCCCACTGTCCCTTCCTGCCCTCAGGAATTCTGCCATCCCCTTTCACGTCACATATGTTCTATTGTCCTTCCTCTACCTTTAATCTTTTCCTCTCCATGACCACTCTGTCCACATCCCTATAAATAACCCTATGTAAATGAGAACTGAAGCCAAGCTGTACCTCTAAGGGAACATGGAGCATTTGTCTTTCTGAGACTAGGTCACCTCACTTAATGTAATATCTGTTTTTATCCATTGTCTGTATGTTTCTCTTTTTAATTATGTGTTTACTTTCTAATTGTGCGTGCGTGTGTGTGCGTGTGTGTGTGTGTGTGTGTGTGTGTGTGTCTGGGTGGCTGGCTGGCTGTGTGAAGGTATATGAATGTAGCTGTAGGTACCCGTGGAGTCCAGAAGGGGGTGTCAGATTGCCTAGAGGTGAAGTTACAGGTGGCTGTGGTCCACCTGACATAGGTGCTGAAAATGAACTTGGTCCTGTGCCAGACCAGGATGTGCCCCTTACCATGGGGCCGTCTTTCTAGCTCTCTGAGGATTTCTTACTTTCATTTTTAATTACAGCTAAATCTGTTGTCTCTGTGCATCATATTTTTGCTATCTGTTCACATATTGTGAAATCCTGGCTGCTTGCACTTCCTGGCTGTTGTGAATAGAGCAGCAATCCACAAGGAGGTACAAGCGTCTCCGTGGTAGATAGAGAGTCCTTCCGGTCGATGCTCAGGAGAGTAGAGCTGGCTCATACGGTAGTTCTAATTGTAGCTTTTGGGAAAACTCCACTCTGGTTTCCATACTGCCACACCAGGTCACATTGTACCAACCGAAACTGTTTCCCTTTCCCCGTACTCTCCAGCATTTGTTGTCATTTGTCTTCCCAGAGGTAACCATGCTGGCCTCGGTAAGATGGAATCTCAAAGTGGTTTTCATTTTCATTACCCTGATGGATGAGGATGATGATTGCTTCCAAGAAATATTCATTGGCTATTTGTATTTCTTCTCTTAAGAACTGTATGCTCAATTCTGTAATGCATTTATAATTGGCCCATTTTGTGGTATTTGATTTTTTCAGTTCTTTATGTATTCTAGACATTAGCAATGTCATAAATATAGCTTGCAAAGATTTGCTCTGGTCCTTTAGAATTTCTGCTCATTAGACCAATAGTTTTCTTTGCTGTGAAGAATCCCTTCAGATTTTGTGTAAATTCCACTTGTCAATTATTGGGGATATTGGGGTCTTACAGCCAAACATTCTAACTTGGTGCCTTGTTTTAAAAACCCAATCAAACATCAAGCTGTATTTTGTTATAGATTGGGGTGAAGGTGTGGTGTGCTGGACAGAATATAGACAAGAAAGATTTGAATGTGAGTCACTGTTTCCTGCTCACCACGGCCCAGCCAGGCAATGAGATTCTTTAGGCTGTGATTTCCTCATCTGTAAGCATGCAATCTGAATGCCTGTCATGTCAGGCTGGGTGTTACAATGAGTAGAAAGGCAAGATGGTAAGTGCCTGCCACATGACATGGCAATGGTGGCTCTTGATAAATAGTACTTATTTCTCCGTGTGGTGTGTGTGGTTTTTTTTGTTTTTTTGTTTTGTTTTTTTTTTTGTTTTTGTTTTGTGAATGCTTTCAGTGTGTTCAGGCCCAGGAGGATGACCAGTGGCAGGATGGACAAACTCTTCCCTTATGGAGCTGTCTAGGGCAGACTGCTTTTTTGTAGTATAGGGACTTTTTGAATGTTACTTAGTGGTTACTGAAATCCTTCTTGGTGGAACTGATCCATCCTTGAAACTGCCTCAAAGAAAGGTAATGCATAAGTGAATGCTGTATTCTAAAACATCCCCAAAGCACAGTAAAACCCAAGGAGAAGCAGAAATAGAAGGCCTTTCTTCTAAGTGTCAGTTCACTATGTTCATCATTGCAAAGTGACAGACCAGGAGAGAGATGTTTTTATACACATACCTAACACACATACAGATTTCTGATGCAAGTTTTCCCAAAGCCATTGCAGGGCTACTACTAGAATCGGGCAGACACGTGGCAAGAGGGTGCCTGCAGCTCCCACACACTAGCCTTAGGCTCCCCCAAAATTCACTGTAGCCGAGGGAGGCAATGTGAAGAGATCAACCCATATCATACATACATACATACATACATACATACATACATACATTATATATATACATATATATGTACATACACACACACACAGACACACACACAGATAAAAACAGGCTCGTTTTCTCATTGATGGGAACAATATAAAATTCACAAGCAGGGCCACTTAGGTTATTTGAAAAGATCAGCTATTGTGCTCAGGAATGTGAGATAATTACTTACTATATCCACATTCTAAAATGAAGTATTTTTACGAGGAGCATTCCTGTGATAAACCATTTATTTCTCTGCAGGGTACTTGTCTGCTGGAACAAAACTCATCTATCTTATTTTGATTCCTTTGTCAGGCTTATTTTATTGGACAGTCAATAAAAACCTGTTGATTAGATTGAGCCTGACACAGGCTAGCAGTAAACTAATTATTTCAAGATTCAAGCAAAAAAAAAAATTCTAGAGCAGTTTTTTTTATTTCAATAATGAAGATTACTCAAGCTTGATATCTAAATTGGCTTCAATTTCGTCTCTTCAAAGTTTGTTTTCTTGTTTGACCTGGGAATAAAGCTATAAAAACATAAAATATGCTGATGCAAAGAAAACTTAAATTATGCTCATCTGTAATGCTGTGCACGTTACAGGATCCTTGCCATGTTCTACTTTGGGTCAGTGTTATAGGGTCTCCTAATGAGCTCCTCCTGCTCCATTAACTACAACTGGCTTTGCCTGGATGCTTTCCAGGAACAATCTGCTTCCAGTGGAATTCTGCTCTCTGAACTCTGTGAGAACAAAACGTTGTAGCTCTCCGAAATGATGACTGAAAAATAACAGGCAGATGTTTGTTTCATAGGATACTCGATTGCAGTCACTTTCAGATGGTTTTAACCATTACTGAGAATTAGAAATACTTTTTCAAGCAAGTGGTACTTAGTTAACCACTGCCTCTACACACACACACACACACACACACACACACACACACACACACACACTTTTCTGAAATAATATCAAAGAGACACTTGATACACTCATTTCAACTGTCACCTTCTTTTCCTCTTTATAAAGTTGCTCAGCATGGAAATGGTTCTTAACATTGGATGTGAACAAGAAATCAACGGGGGACCTTTAAAGAAGGGGTGTAGCATGCCAGTTGAGTGACCTGGTGATCACAGGGAAATCTGCGGATACTGGATCTCTGATCTCAGCACCATAGCACATTTGGAGCTGTTTGAACATCCATGTGGAAAGAAAGATTGCTGCCTTAAAATGTGTTCAGATCTATATCTTGGTCAACATGCGGCAGAATGACTTCTAGGCTTACATACATCTGACAAAGAGGCTAGTCCAATTTAAAAAAAATTTAAAAAGCACAATTCAGATTTTATAAACTCACTGTAGAGAAACCATGGGGCTGGCAAGATGGCTGAGGGATTAGAAACAATTTCTGAACAGGCCTATTGACCTGAGATTGCTACCTGCCACTCAAGGTGGAAGAAGAGAACCAGGTCCTGAGCATTGTCCTCTGCCATCCACAAACATGCCTCAGAATGGTCACACACACGTAGTACATACCCACACCACTAGTAAAGGCAAATAATAGTGAATGGATAACATATAAAGCATTTTATTATATTTTTATATTGGTTGCACATTGAAATGATATTTTTGATATATGGGTTATATAAAATGTTCAAATATATTTCAGTCTAATTTAATTTTTAAGGATAGGTTAAACCACATGCGACTTCCATTTTTATCTTTTACTGAACAGCATTGTTCTCTATAACAAAAGTAGAATATGTTTATGACCTTGGCATGGGCAGAGTGGTTTTTAAAATGAGAAACAAAATTACACGATTAAAAGAAAACTGTAGAGTGGGGTGTATTAGAATAAAGAAGCTGTGGCTTGTGAGGCATGCCACTGAGAGGAGAAGCCAAGGTGCAGGGGGAAAGGAGGCATGTGCCTTCTATTCAGCTAACAGGCCTATGCCCAAGGAAGCATGTGCCTATATACAGCCAGCAGACCCATGCTCAAGACATGCAAACAAGTAAAAACACTTAGATCGATTTTCAGTCAGCATACAAGACTGCATTGCAACAGCCTCACTCATACTGACCTCCCCCTTAAGCAAATCAGTTTTGAAAGGCCAACACAACAGAGAAATGAGCAAGAGATCCAGACAGGTGCTTAGAAGGACAACAGAAGGACAAAGGACAGAAGGACAGCCGCATGGCTAAGAACTTGGGCACTCTCAGCACTGTCAGCTATTGGGTACTGGAGATAAAAACCACAACATTGTAGTCCTGTGCACCCCGCAGAAAGTCTTTTGTCTAAAAGTCCAACGGAGTGCTGCTGAGCTCTGAGATGCTCCAACAGCAGTATAAATGGACACCTTTGGGTATTTTTTTGTTTAGACGTATCTATTGGACCTCAGTGTGATAACAGTTTGTGCACTGGCATTTCTGCTACAAGGTATAAGTCCTATGGGCATATCTACATATGCATGGCTAAAGAAATATCCAAGAATATCTGTAGACACTGATATTAATTGTTACAGCCCCAACTCAGAACAGCCCAAATTTGTACCAATGATAGTATGGGAAGACAGCTTACAATAAAGTCACATAGTGAAGTAGGGAACACCAGTGAAAATGGGCCAACTGTTGCACCTGATGACATGGGAACAGTTCAGTCCTCACGGCCGAGTGAACAATCCAAACACCAAGATATAGATTCAGGGTGAGTCTATTAACAAGTACAGCACAGGAAGCATTAACCTGTGGGACTGGGAGTTGGGAGGGGACAGATGAGGACAAGAGGGTAGGATGGGACAGGGGCACAGAGGGAACCACAGGATGTTGGCAATACTACTATCTCTGAGTGCTTCACAGAACTTACCCAGATGATACTGGGACTACACAGCCAGAAACCCTGGCCTAGTTGGTCTAGATTAGCGAAAAGCATAGTTCTAAAATGTCTGCCCACAATTGACCTGTAGAGCCCAGGCCAAGAACCAGTCCTAGAAAGCCCACTACTATGCCCAAACATTCACTGTTGGGCCTGGTTGTGCAGGACCCTGTTACTCAAGTCATCTGACTTTGAAGGCATGGTCCACAGTGAGAAATCCCCAACAGTATAAGGCTCCACGGTCTTAAATGCCTTGGAAACGTATGCAGGCATCGAATCAGCCGCACAGCAGCCTAGGAAAGGGTACCCTATTTAAGGCCTGTCACTCCAGATGACTGTTGCCACATCTAACTTTTCAAATAAACCTGCAATTCTAGGTTTGTGTGAAAATTCTCAAGTCTTTTAAATGTTGGCTCACATCAAATCAGTTTGGACCTCTGACTTAAAATTGTAAAGCTGGAAGGCAGCTTATGCTTATTTTTGTATAACATATTGCATTTCTCCTTTTCTGCTTCTGTGAATTTAAACAGGGCATCTAAACTATGCACACATACATATGTATCACACACACACACACACACACACACACACACACACGGCTTAAGTACCTTGATAGAACGTTATCACATACCCTCAAGGTAATTATAGTCATTTACATCTTTATTTCACCCTGTTGTGTCTATTTGGATGTAATCTTGGGACGTTATATCTGTAGCTCAACGTTGATTATATTAACTGTGCTTTTCACAACCTCAGGAGGAGGGATACTTGGGTCATGCAACTACACTGTAATGGTCTGTGAGGTCCTGTAGGTCTTTCCCAAAAGGCAGTGCTGGGTAGATGTTTGACTGCTATGAGCCCTTCACCGCTACCCCACAGCTAATGGCAGTACTCCATTATAACTTCATGTACTCAGGGCAGGAAGGGCTTTGTGTACCTAGGAGGCTTCTTCTGACTTTCAGTTTTTAAGGTGTCAAGATTGTTCAAAACCACTTACTTCAAACATCATAAAAAGTGATAATAAAAGCTGATCTTTTGCACTGGCCATGATGACGCAGGCCTGGAATCACAGCACATGTGAGCTTAAAGCAGGAGGATTGTGAGTTTCTGGGTAGTCTGAGCTACATTGTGAGATGCTGTCACAGAAGCAAAACAAAAACAAGAAACCAAAACAGTTAAACAAAAGCAAAAAACAAACAAACATAATCCTTCATACAGCGTAACTCAATGTAGATCAGTTTGATGGGAAGCAGAATAAGGTCATCCACAAAGAGGTCATAGCTTGACTCTTGGTGCCTAACTTTGAATTTGACTTGGCATTCTAAGCTTGGATTGGTACTTGTCTGCTCTCTGAGCTTCGTTTTCCCCTTCGTGGTAGGAGTCATGATTACTGGAGTTTGCAGTGCCTGGGCACTGTGGAGAACTGGTACCTGCGGCGTGTTGTACACGCGTTACTATTTAATGATCTTCTCTAGTCTATAGAAAGGCAGTTTATTAATTGTTCAGATTCTCAGCTGTAAAACTGGTTTGGATGGCAGCAGACAGCTGAATCCTGCCTTGTACTTTCTCCTCTGCCTTCTAGCCCAGAAACACAGGCTGGATCTCACCTCCTACAGTCCAAGGATAACCAGCCTCTAAGAGGGCAGAAAGGAATGCAGACAGACGGGGCCTGCACCTAGCCCACTGCCTGCTGTTTCCCCTGCCTGCTTTCTGGGGGAACAGAGGGTAACTGGTGAGGAGGTAGATGCTGGTGAGGGTCTAGGAGGCACAGTGAATACGAACTTCCTGATGACCTACAAGGAGCTTTCTCTGGGAAGTGGTTTAGCTGGATTATCAGAAAGTCTGAGGATTTGGAGCACTGCCTGAACAGATAAATCTTTGATGTCCAGAGTTTCTGAGACTTCTGGAGTTGCCGATACCTAAGCAGGCCCACCACAAATATTATAGACAGCCAAAGGCCAGAGTGCCAATGCCAGTTTCCAGCCTTTAGCCCATCCCTTTGCTTCTTCCCAACTGCTGTTTCCTGCTTGGTACCCAGTATGTGTGCACACTCCTTTCTACTTCTCCTCCCTGGGAGTAAAAGATGATGTCATTTTGGGGTGACAGACCAGGCCTAGAAAGATCTCACACGGACCTCTTCTCTGCAGAGCCGACAGTAGTCATCTGTAGCTTCACTTCTGCCAACTTTATATTCTGGCAGAAAAATAGTTCAAGATACTCAGTTTATTTATTTTTATTTGTGCGCACACTCGTGTGTGTGTGTGTGTGTGTGTGTGTGTGTGTGTGTGTGTGTCCACCAAGGCCAGAAAAGGGTATTGGATTGCTAGTTGTGTGCTACCTGGTGTGGGTGCTGGGAATGGAATTGAGTTTCTCTATGAGAGTGAGTACTCTTAAACACTAGCCACATCTCCAGCCTCAAGAGTTTGTTTAAAGAAGCACTTTTAGTTTATTCTTTTGGGTGCTGGGGATGAAACCAAGGTCCTTGCACATGCAAGGCATATGTGTTCTCTATGAGCTACGTACCCTCATTCCAAAACAATAAATGGTGAAGAGAGAACATTAGGGCCATCTAGACTCCAAATCGGTACTGCACGGGGGTGGGGGTTGCAGTAATGACAGCATCCCACTGGGGGAGGGGCCTGGGTAATGTGCAAGACCTGCTGAGCTGGGAATCCTCTTTGTCCGCTCAGCATTGTCTCCCGTTCGTACCAGCTGACTTTCATTAGTAAGGCAGACCCCAGGAAGATAAAACAGTAATTATATAAATACATGTTGATAAAGTTAAGAATTCCCTTTTTAAAATACATGTATATGTGGAAATTCTGGCAACCTGGAGAAATGTTTATTTCTGAGTAATTCTTAAACAGAATACCCAGGTTTTTGTTTCCACACAACCCCCCGCCCCTGCTGTGCACCTTTGTAAGCAAAGTCTCTCTAAATTTAAAGCAATAGACTTGACCTTGTCCAAGTGTATTGAGCAAGGAAACACATCATCTATATAGATTCTAGGCTTTTCAGATCAACCTAAAATTTATGTTCTGTCCCTCCTGCCTGGACCTTCTGGAAATCAGAGCATTACACTTTTCTCTTTCCTAAGTAGTTTTTTGCATTAAAACTAGATCAGGAAGAGGAGCTCTTTCTAACCATGCCTTCTTACTTCCACTTGACAAAGAACACCCAGTGGCTGAGGCCACTGACTGAGGCAATAGCTGCCTGATCAAAGGAGACAAGCAGGCAAATGGCCGTTCCTAAGCCTGTTACACAGAAGAGCTGTCCCAGCAGAAGCTGAGCCCCTGAGCCCAGTGCCAGAGGTTAGGGTCAGAAAAAAAAAAAAAAAAAAAAAAAAAAAAAAAAAAAAAAAAAAAAAAACCAGAGGTTTTCCTTCTTTAACTTTTCTAATTATTTAGCAGACCAAGGAGAGAGCAGTTGAGACTGTGCCTTTGCACCCACTCTTTTTCTTGCCTTCCTCCATGAGTTCACACCCAACACATCACCCTCACCCAAGAGTAATTGGCATCTGCCATCTTGGTCCTTTCCACAGGGCCCTTCACTCTGCAGGGACAGCAGGATGTACAGCACGAAACCCTGCCTTGAAGTATTGCATAAGCCCATGTTTTAAAATATCAAAACTGGGGACTTACTTCATCAGAGCACCTTAGTAATCCTGTCCCTGAAAGTGACTCAGCTTCCTGTATATCTGCGTCTGACAACAGATTTTTCTACTTCCTGCCTGATCAAGGTGTGTCTCCACATTCTCCCCCCAGGTCTCTTTCTGTTTTAGAAAAGGATACATTTGGTGATTTCCTTGATATAAAATATCTTCTTGCACTGATAGCATGTGGCTGTCTAGTCATTCAAAAAGTTGTCACCCAGCAAGACCTGCTATGGGTAGCCTAAACACAGTTCTGGTTACCCTGGAGACCACAGATAATGGCTGGTCTTTGTGCATTGGAAGGGCACTGTGCCACTGTCAAAAAGAGGTGGGAGAGACCACAATACTTCTACCTACAGTTTATTGGGCACTTATTACATGCAATCAGATGCTACTACTGAGCTAGATCCCCAAGGATGCGTACATGGCAGGCATCACACTAAGTGATTTAGACAGGTGGCCTCACTTAATCCCACCCCACATCTTACAAAATAGCTGCTACTGCACACATCTTACAGATTAAAACTTAGTTAAAACTTAGGGCATGCCACTTATACCAGTTTGTGTAGCTAGGAAGAAGGAGAGATAGCAGTCAGGTTTCCACAGTCTTAGTTCCTGTACTATGCCCTGACCTTACAGTATTCTCCAGTGTGCTGGGGTGGAGAGGTCTGGGCACCTCCCCCTCTTCCTATAAGGTCACTGTCAGGACAAATGTTGGCAAATGCATTACACTGTAACATGCAGTCTCCCCAGGACTTGATTGCAGATTTTTGGCTTAATATCCACTCTGTAGGGTCCTATACTGTAAGAAGAATGTAAAATCAGTTATCCATTCCTAGCCTGTGAGAACCTTGCTAAACTTAGTGTCTAATCTTTCTTAGTATTTAACTAAACTTATAGCTGACTTCCCCATATGCAGTAGGTTAGAACAGTCAGCTGTCATTACAGTAACACTCATCCAGCACATCGGTGTGTCCAGGTCTGTCTGAATAGGGAATCACCCTCAGTCCTGCAAAAGGTCTCTGCAATTGTAGGGTTAGCCCCATTAGCAGGTGAGCAAATGAGGGTTCAGAGAAATGGGGTGGTCCAAGTTGCTTCAGTTATTCAGTGACAGGCCTGGTCCTCAAGCTGTATTTCCCCTGAGGCAGGGGGAATCCACATTTAAAATGTAAATCTCTTTGATTTATAGGCTCCATGAAAGAAATACTGTGAGTTGTTTGAGGTGATGTGTCATTTTTGTTGGCGACAACTACCAGCTTGCCTCTTATATGGTGGCCTTATTGCTTGAGTCCCTTCTCCACCAATGGAGAAGGGAGTGAGTGGCACACACAGGGATCTTTGAGGACAAGACCCTAAGTAGATCGGGAGTATTTCAGGTTAGAAAACTGAGGCAGAGCCAGGTGAGTCACCTTTGATCCTTTGTGAGTCACAGGCAGCAGGTTCCTTGCTCCCTTGCGTTTGCCGAACCCAGACTCACTCTCTTGTGCTGGAGACTAATAACAGAGAGATCTGTGGAGTAGGTGTGACTCACTAGGCGAGGGAGGAGAGCTTGCAAGGGAGGACCTGCAAGGGAGGACCTGCTGGAGAGGGACATAGTGTGGGAAAGAAAATGCTGACATGCTGATGCTATTCAGACTGAGATGTCTTAATGTCCTGACACCATTGTCTAGTTGCTCAGGTACTAATTTACATCTTAGTCTCCTCCGGGAGTTAACAAGAGAAAAGACAAGAAAGGGCGGTTAATGAAGTTCTGCCTTCAAAAGCAGAATGGCCAGCCCTGTGACCTTCTCAGGATCCCCCTGCTCATCTTCTCTCTGAGCTGTAATCTTTACATCCCAAGACTGTTCTCTTCTGGACCTTGGTTTTGCCCACATTTGGTTGTATCATGGCTGTTTTTCTGAAGATTTCTATTCCTGTTACCAGTTTAAGGCTCTTGTATTTCTCAGACCTGATTGGGCTGTGCCAGTGTCTGGTCAGTTAAGGGGGTAGGGATGAGCCAGAGTATCTGAGCAGGCAGGAGGAGAGCCCTCAGGAGGCATGCTTGGGAAAAGTGTCCCCAGGAACTTCAACTCCTGCCTTATTCAATTGTCGGTTTGTAGATCCCAGGAAGCAGTCATCCAGGTCAGTAAGGAAACACACTTTAGATTTTTCCCCAAAATTGTTAGGACACAAAATTGCAATAGTTATTAACTCTATGTGTGTAAAGGGATAGGGTAAATATTTACATAAGTAATCAACATGTCTTATTCAAGTCAACCATTAGTTTTTATATATGAAACATTTATTTTAAAGGTTAGCATCTTATGAAAATATTAATGTGAAGTACATCCTCTTAGTAGCCCCCATTAGTTAGATAAGGAACTGGATGTGTAGGAAAATGCTAGCTGTCAGGGTTTTCTCAGATGAAGCAATAAGATTGTTTGAACCCTTAAATAAACCAATTATAAATAATCCTAATATTAGGTCAACAGTAACAAAATTTAAACATTTAAATCAGCCAGAACTATAAGGTGTCCATTTCATAGGTGGGGAAACTGAGATCAGTTAGTCGTCCAGAGGCTCATGGCTAGGGTACTGTGGTCAGTACTGTGGCCAGGATGTGGTCCCACTGGCTCTAAGTCTCCCGAGAGTGGACACTCTATTATTCTACCTCCCCTAACAAGTGTTGGCCATTTGCTTGCTGTGTACAAAATTCTAGGTGCTACTGTGGGTCACTACAAACTAGTCTCTGCTCTTGTGGGTCTTGGAATATAGGAAGGCAATTAAACTCAAAAATCAAGTCAGTGTACAAATAGGTAGTTACAAATTTGACATAGATCGTGGGTTGGAGGAAGCAGGCAGCAATTGTAGCAACCTACAGGGATTCTTCTTTATCTAGCTTTGGGGCAGCAGGGTCCCAGGTATTTTAGATGGAGGCCTTCCAGAAACATAAGGGAGATGCGACAGAGCAGATAAGTGGCAGCAAGACATATGGGAAGAACATTCTAGGCAGGAGGAGGCATGTGCTCTAAAGCTACAGAGACCTGCCTTTCCACTCAAGTATGAGAGAACAGACCACTCACTGTCACAGGATCCCAGAATGAGGTCAGGGCAGGCACAGGGTCACTGGAGACATAAGCAAAGCTCTCATCATCCAGGGACATCCTACAAGCAGCTTAGCTCCAAGAGACTCTTCTCTGCAGAGAGAAGTGGGGTTCCAGATAGGAAAGAGCCATTGTGGGCAATAGGACTCTGGTGGAGTCTTGTCCAGGTTGAGTTTTTCTGCACACATCGCAGATGTGAATTGTGCTTGGAACCTTTCTAAGAAGTCCACGTTATTGCCAGGCATTTCATGAGGTCAGTTGACGCAAGAGAGAGAAGCACTAAAGCATCTCCTGGAAAAGAAATAGATCGCATATGGATTTCAGGTATCTAACTGGCATTTCAGTGGGTTATGAGCTTTGCTAGAAAAGTATCATATGATTAGTAATGATTCATAAAATGTCCCTTTGCAGAAAGCAATAGCTGGCCCATGGCTTAATGTCATGGGACATTAAGTTTTAGAATGTATGGGAATAACTTCAAGTAATCATCTGACCCCAAACAGAGTGAAGAAAACACCAGTATTTTGACTTGTCTAAGAGAACCACAGTCATCAGTTGTCTGCTGTTAGGGTAAGGGTAGAAAAATGGATACCTTCCCCATCAGGGTAGGCTGGGCCCAGTGAGGGCAGGACTCATGAGGGACTGGCCTGTGGGAAGAACTCCACAGTGTA
Organism: Grammomys surdaster; assembly: GCF_004785775.1. Lineage (NCBI taxonomy): Eukaryota > Metazoa > Chordata > Mammalia > Rodentia > Muridae > Grammomys > Grammomys surdaster. Next base: position 8,558,851 of record NW_021604712.1, on the reverse strand, counting down.
ATACATGGGAGTGGGAAGTTGAAGAAACAGTCACTACTCTAAGATAATAAAATCCACTGAGGGTTTAGGGGACTGGGATGCAGAGGTGAGTACTGGGGGCTGCAGCAGAATGTGCTGAAAACTCTGAGGAACTTAACACAGCCACTAGGGCACATGGTAGAGCCGCTCCTTGGGAGAGAGCGAGCTCACTGGAGACTCCATGCTGGAGGGAGGGACTGGAATACGCTGGCTGCTGGAGGACCTGGATAACTTCACTGGAAATTCTCTAGAACCTAGAAGCAAACCCCCTTTCTCTCTTGGTGTACCTTCACTGCCTGGGGCCCGATGGTGTGGAGAACTCTATCATGGGATGAGATTTATGTTTCCAAGGCAGGCAAGATGTTGTTTGAAGTGGAGAGGCGATAGAGTCAGAACTGGCAGAAGCTTCAGACAGGAGGCCCCTACAGGCAGAGCAAATCCTTAGACACCCCTCCCTAGGTAGAAGGGTAATGGAGACCAAGGTCCTCAACGGATTTGTTAGGAAAGAAGCCCCCTGGTTTATTTTTATTGAGCTATATATTTTAGACGTATATTTCAGATACACATTCTTGTATAGAAAATGTTTCAAATATTTTATCCCAGTGTATGGCTTGCATTTTATTCTCTCACTCATGGTTTTATGAGTAAGTCTCTCCAGCTTTATAATCTACTCAGAAGCAACACAAAGAATAGCTCAGGCTTACGACTCCTCCTTAGTCTTCTCCATATAACAATTAGAGTTTCAGCCTAGGATGTAACACAGAGACTCAGTTCTATGCCTTGGGTACCATAGGTGTTTGCTTCCGTTGTGTTTGACAGCCTAGCTGTGACTGGAGCAGGACGAAAAAGCCAGTTGACCCGAAGTGTTGCTCTTGTCCTGTGGTGTCCATCTTCCACTAAGAGACGGACAGAGCCAACTGGGCATGCAGCCTCATTTACGGAGAGACAACCCAAATTAGTTCCGTTTCTGTGTCATTAACACGGTGTACACAGCCGCTCCTAGCACAAGAAAAGCTGGGAAATGGTGCCCTGACCTACAGGGCAGCATGTGTCCAGGTAACCTGGGCTGGGAATGAGAGCTCTGGGCTGAAAGATGAAACGACTGAATTCTTGGAGTCATTCAGATACCCTTCAAGGACATCTTTAGGTGATACTACATTTTTGTCAAATATATTATGTTATTTTGGATTTTAAAATCTCTACGTCTATACTAAATTCCTGGAGGCTTTAAGTGAGTAGAATGGCAAATGTGATCCGAGAAAATTGTTTTACATTGCTTTGTGTTTTCCCTCATGCGTGTCACTTGCTTCTCTATAGGGAGAATGGGAGGTCCCCCCTCCTGTTTTATATTTTCTCCTTGGTTTTTCAATAGGAATAAGCTCAAGCAACTACAGTGTAGGGTTTGATGTTGTTGTTTTTGTTGGCTGTGAATGTGGTGTGGTGTGTGTGTGTGTGTGTGTGTGTGTGTGTGTGTGTGAGGGTGGTGTGGGTGGGTGCATAGTGTGTGTGTAGTGTATATGTGAGTGTGTGTAAGTATATAAAATGTGTATTTAGAGTGTAGTTTTGTGTAATATATATTATATATATCATACATATTATATGTGATGTGTGTGTCTGTATATTGTGTGTGTATTTTATATGTATATAATGTGTGTGTGGTATCTGTGTGTAGTGTGTGTGTACATGTGTGAGTGTATGGTGTGTGTGTATGTGTATATTATGTATGTGTATGATGTGTGTGTAGTGTATTGTGTGTGTATGTGTATATAATGTACGTGTATTGTTTGTATGATATATATGTGTTGTGTGTGTAGTATGTGTGTGTCTGTGTGTGATATGTGTGTATGTGTGTGTGTGTTTGTGTGTATGTACGTGAGTGTGTGTATATGGTCTGTGTGTGTATGTGTAGTGTATGTGTCTATGAATGTGTGTGTGTGTGTGTGTCCACACATGCTCATTAATAGCCTCAGTCACAAGGAATTTCTTTTAGAGTTAGGTGTTTGTGTCGTATGCATGATCTTGCTTGTTGACCTGAAGAGTCATGACCTTGATGCTTTGAGAGAATCCAGGATGGCTCAGCCTCAGGGCCGTTCACAGAAAGCAGAGAGCTGCTCATGATATCCTTTGTGCTTTATCTTCAAGGCATAACCAGTTCCTTGGGCTGGGTGTGCAGAGTTAGTTCCAAAGAAAACACGAATCAGTAATGTAGACAGACATGTTTACCTTACCCTAGTCCCAAATTGTAAGGATTGTTTTGCAGTTAATAAAACTGAAATGGCTTGTAGATAATTAACTCAAACATCATTTGTGCTATATTGTCACTCCTGCTGTTCTCAATACAGTCTAGCTTCCATCAGTAGCTCACAGTTCCTGAGGGTCTGACATGAGGGTGTTCTGCTTGCTCTCTTCCTGGAGACCCCATCCATTCCTATAACCTGGCCGGCTGCTCAGGCATAGAGGAACTTAGAGTGACCAAGTAGTAAAACCATGTACCTCTTCCAGGAGAATCCAGACAGATCTGGTGAAGACTGGTCCTTTGAGTTTCTTCATTTGTCTTTGTATATTGAGACAAGTTCTGTTGTGTTGCACATACTGATCTTGAACGTGTGAGCTCAAGCCATTGTCTTGCCTCAGAGTCTGACAGGCCTTGTTTTAACAGTTTTTTTTTTTCCTCAAACATCCACGAAGTCTAGAGTTAAGCCGAACGAGTATAAGATCATAGCACGGGAGTCAGTGAGGTTCTCAGAATCACTGAACTAAATTAACTAAAAAGTTAATGGATCACAGTCAGGAGTCCTAAGTGACAGAATCACTGTTGTGAAGCTTTAAAGGTCTTCCTCTCTTTTCCTCTCCTCCTGTGTCTTGGTGTCTTAAACAAAAACCATTATCAGAGATTATTGGCCTTTCCTGAAGGAAGGCTGGTGAACCAAATTTGGATGACATCAGAACCGGGAGGCAGGCCATGGAACTGAGAAAAAGCAGCTATGTGTTCTGTGCTGCAGCCACCTGTGCAGGCTACTGTCTGACACTTCGGGATAGCACTGGCTGCTGCAGCCCTGGATGACCCAAGGAAAGCATCGGATGGAGGACATTTGCATATAGAATATGATAGTGGAGTGAATCTCAGTGACCTTGTCTCAGACCAGGCCTTCTGAGATGCTAATGGATAGAGATGTCCCCACCAGCTCTGAAAATATTACTGTCATATGTGGGTGTGATTTTTCACGTTTTCTGTGGGGGATGAGTACTGACTGACTTCCAAGGTGACCTGCCCAGTGCACTAGGGTCAGAGAGAGGTGGTGGTGTTATTCTGAAAGCTACTAGAATAGTGTTAACAGATAGTACAGGTTGTACCCTTACAGACCTTATCAAAGGCCAGGTAAATGGGAATTGTGTCTGGCTAAAAGCCAGAAGAAGATTCTTATATCTCGTAATCTCTCTCTTCCTGCCCCCTCCCCCCTCTCTCTCCCAGTCCCCTTTCCCTTTCTCCTTTTCCCTCCCATCCCCCTTTCTCCTCTCTCCCTCTCCCCCCTCTGTCTGTCTCTGTCTCTCTCCCTTGCTCGAATGATATACAAATGCATGCACGCACACACTACATATATCTTGAGAGAAAACAAAAGAAAGGTGGGAAAGTTGACTGAAAAGAAACTGAGTTATTAAGGCCTGTGCCTGGAGCTACATGTTGGCATGTGGAAATCTGGTGGACAGTTTATACTTGAGGGGCTGTCATCTGATTGAGACACTTCTTCAGGACAGATTCTTTCTGTTTATTGTTTTGTGGCAGGCTCCAATGGTACAGTTTAGATTGGCCTTGAATTTGAAATCTTCCTCTCTGAGGTACCTTACTCTTTCTTTTTTTTTTTCTTAACATGCAATTCACATATTATATTATTCATTTAAAGTGCACACTTAAATGCTTTTCGGTACATTCTCTGTTGTGTAACAACACCGATTTTGAATACTTCATTATTTCCAGAGAAGTGCCATGCCCCTCCCTTAGAAGTCACCTCCTCTACTCTCAAGCCAGGAATGTCCCCTCCACCACCATAGCCCCAAGGTATACCAGTGGTGGTTTCAATAGGTTTGACACTCATAGTCTCATGTATTTGGGTGCTTGACCCAAGCATAGGGAGTGACACCATTAAGAGGTATGGCCTTGTTAGAGTGGGTGTGGCTTTGTCAGAGGATATGTGTTGCTGTGGAGGCGGCCTTTGAGGTCTCGTAGATACTCAAGCTATGCCCAGTGTGATGCAAGGTCTCCTTCTGCTGCCTGCAGATCGAGATATAGAACTCTCAGCTCCTTCTCCAGCACCATGTCTGCCTGCATGCTGCCATGCTTCCTGATAATGGGCTGATCCACTGAATTGTAATCCAGCCCCAATGTATTGTTCTCCTTTAAGAGTGACTGTGGTCACGCTGTCTTCACAGCAATGGAAACCCTAACTAAGCCAATCTCTAACCTACTCTCTGTCTCTATGGAGCTGTTTGCTCTGAATGTATAGTAGCCACGAGCTCAGATAGACCATTTGTGAGCCATTACCTTTTTACCTAAGGTAAGCCTTGAGGAGTCATCCACGTTGGAACGGAATCCTTTGAATTTTCTTGCTCTCTAGGAGTGATTGGCAGATAACGTGCACTCCCAGGGGCAGTGCCTGGGGCTGACTTCTCTGGGGTCTGTCTGTGATTTTGGGGCTTTGGTATCACACTCAGTGATGGGAGTGGCAGCTTGAGCTTGTGTTTCTTTCATGGCTGGCAATGCGGAGCACCCCTTCCTGTGCTCACTTTACTGACCATGTGTGTGTCTCAGGTGACATGCTTGTTCAGATACTTTCTAAGGATGGGCTATTTGTCCCGCTAGTAGTGGGATGTAAGGGTTCTTTGCATATTTGAAACATTTCCCTTATGACACACACTTTCAGACTTTCCTCTGTCCTGTGGGTCCCTGGCTCATGTCACTGGTGCTGTCCCTGGCTCATGTCCACTGGTGCACAGGAGTCTTTCCCTCTGATCTCTTTTGATCTACCTCTGCTCTTGTCGCTTCTGCTCCCACATGTCATCTCAGAGGGCCTGGTCTGAGACAGGGTCACCAAGATTCACTCCACTGTCCTATTGTGGGAGTCGTATGACTCTGGCTCCTACATTTAGATCTGTGCTTCATTTTGAGATCTTGACCTTGGTATGAGCTCTAAGGACTCTAAGACCCCCGAATCTTTAGTTATGGATGTTTTATGGCAACGCCCAAGGAAAGTGTTTATAGTAAGGATTGACTGAGTTTTGTTTCTAAGTATGAGCGACATTTTCTGAAGTCTGTCTTTTTCTTCTTTGTCCTCTCTGTCTTCTAAGTTGTTTCTTCTGTTGGCTGTCTTTACTTGGTGTGGCTAGGCATTAAATTGACTATTGTTTCCAGCAGACTTGAAGCCCAGCTTGCATCTAATGTTAAGGACTTACTCCTGCATAACTTATATTATAGGCTGCTTGAAAAGCTGTATTTCTCCCAAGGCAAAGAAAATCCATGTTTCCCTGAGTTGTGTTTTAGGACTGAGCAACTTATTTTATGTAGTAATTATTGAACAATACTAGAAGAAAAAAAAACCCTAACTCACTGCATTGCTATTTGCTCCTAGCCCTGGTATTTTTAATTTTTGTCAGAGCCAATAATGCCACAAATCTGCAGAGGCAAACTCCTCAAAAGATATGTTTGTCTTTACGTCCATACCTAGTTCTGGTTTGAATGATGAGCTCAGGCTTGGTAAAAAACATTTTAGCTTGTATTAATTTCTAAAATCTGTAAGAATTGGAGATTGACTCAAATGCTTGTGTTTACCCTTGTTCTGAGCAGTACCTCGGTGTGAACGCTGCGTAGATTTGTCTTGGGTGGTAGGGGAGGTATGCTAAGGTCAAACTCAGGACAGAGCCTTGTGTGTGTGAGACAGACACTCTACCACTGAGTTACATCCTCATCCTCCACCCACATCTTAGTTTCCTCCATAGGAAACGGGTATCAGATGCCAGAGCAGTCACACTAGACTCCTCTGTTACTGTACCAAATAGGTTGATGACATTTGTTAAGCCCACCTTCCCACCCCAACCCCAATTTATTTATTGTCACTGTCCTTCCCTGGCTCAGACCATATCAACTCTGGCCTATCTGGAATCCCCCTGAAGCCTAGTGTCACTTCTTTCTCCCTTTCTTCTTCACAGTCCGAGAGCCCAAGTGAAAATGTGTATGTATTGGTGGGCATCTTTTTTTGACCGTATTTGCATGATTTGGCAGCTCAGGTTAGGAAGGACAGTGGAATGATAATCCATGCCCAAGCTCACCTTTCTCCAAGGGCACGGCTGTGCAGGTGTGGCTCTGACTGGATTGGCACCCCTCTGGAAGGGCGCTGCTCTCAACACTAGGCATAAGGTTGTGACTCTAGGGACAGTCTGACCCGTGTTTCTGGCTAAATATTTACAGAGAAAAACCAAACGGTCTCAGTTTCAAACTGTTGGGATGGAAATGGTCATAGCCACCATGGTGAGGTTAAAACATGCAGGCGGTGTGATGGAGTGCACACTTCCTGATAGACAACCTCTATAGACTGCTGAAATCTCTGGCAGGGCTGTGTTCTCTTGTATGGTAATGAGCTGACTGGCTACTGATGCACTTGGCAGGGCCCAGGAAAGGCCAAGGCAGGATTCAAGGGTTTCTGCCACCAGTCATACTCCTCAACTTTTGGGGAGGGCCAAGGGACTAAGGGTTCAAGTCTTTGCCAGTGGCTAAGGGCTTAATCATGCCTACACAATGAAATTTCAGTAAGAACAAAGGGCAGATTTCTAAGAGCTCCAGGTAGCTTAATGTGTGTACCTGGAGAAAGCATAGATGATCAAAGCCCTTCCTACATGCTTTGCCGTATCCATCTCTTCTGTATCATTGGTAATAAACCAATGTAAGTCCATGTTTCCTGAGTCTGGTAAACCACTCTCACAAAGTAATCATACTTAAGGGGGGTTTTGAGCGCCCAGATGTGTAGCCAGTCAAAAGCACAAGTTAAACAGCCTGAAGCTTGAGGTTGCCATCTCTCCCGGGAGGACTTGGGGTTGAGCCCATAGCAATTTCAGACTTGAGTTGGATGAGAGGTTGGCCAGCAGGCGTCCAGTGCTGCACAGCTGCCTGATTGCCGATGGAGAGGAATTCCTGCACTCTGTGCTCACGGATGCTTCTGGGTTGGGTGTTGGGACAGCAAAGGGAAGCAACCGAATCCAAGTCACTCCAGTGCTGCGTGCTGCCAATCAGCTTCTGCTCCTACTCTTTTGCCTTCTCTAGCTCACATCTCCTCGCTGCTGGCCATCTCCAGTGGGCATCTCTGCTGCGTCCATTGTCTAGCCTCGCCGCACAGCACTTTGCAGTTTTATTCTTTATTTTTCTGTTCTAGTTAGGATTCTTTTTTTCCTTTTACTGAAAATAGATCTTTTCCCACATAATATATTCTGCTTATGGTTTCTACTCCCTCAATTCCTCCCAGTTCCTTCCCATCTCCCCTCCCATCCTGAGCCACCATGTTTCTGTCTCTCATTGAAGAAAAACAAGCTTCTAAGAATAATAACATCATGATGATGATAAGGCAAAACTAACACATTAGAATTGATCAATTTTTATGATGCCTAAAAATATGTATCAAAGTTACTCATTTTAAACAGGCTTGCCTCACCTACAAGTCTATTTGGTTCTCAAGATGGGAACCTTATTTATTAACTACTGTGTACCCCATATCTAGTACAGTGCTTCAGCAGATAGGAGAGTCTCCATAAATATGATTATTAACAGGATCCATGCCCAATGGCAAAGATTTGTAATTCTAGCCTCCAGGAAGCTGAAGCAGGAGGCCTGGGCTTCAAAATGGGCGCAAGGCTAAGTCTATGCAATTTAGTAACAACTGGCTTCAAAGGGGGTCAGGCACCTATCTCACTCTAGAGTCTGTGCCTAATATGAGTGAAATGCTAAGTTCAATTCCCACTACCCCAAAATATTAAAAATAGAAAGATTACTGACGTGACATCATGTAAACTTGTCCTTCATCTCCCAGGACATGTCTTAGAGTGCTTGTGAAGTTTTATCTACACATTGAAACTTTCAGGGGCTTGATTTTTGATACTTGGAAGTTGTAGAGCCCATTAAATTATTTTTATATCATGAGCCATATGAGAAAAATAAGTATCTGTAATGGCCACAAGTGTGCATCCTAAAATATGAAGAGGAGCGTGCTAAGCTTTGGTTTTCCATCCCACCGCCTAAGCACTCTGGAGCCACTGGATGTAGTTTCCTTGTTAAATGCAGTAGAAGGCACTGAGAGCTTACTTACCCCCTTTCTTATTTTAAGATCCTGCTTTAAGTGTTTTCAAAGACAGTGTTCCACAATATCTCGGTTCCAAGGGCTGAGTTGACGAGTCTAACCTATGCTTTTCTTCATTTGTCTAGAATGTTTCAGACGTTTAGAAAATGGTTCTGGTCGGAGAGATTCTGGCTTCCTCCGACAATAAAGTGGTCAGACCTGGAAGATCATGAAGGGCTTATCTTCGTGAAAGCTTCCCACTTGTACATCACAATTCCATATGCCCTTCTCTTAATGGTCGTCAGATACTTCTTTGAAAAGTAAGTGGTACTTATGTGTTTCCCTTCCCATTCCCCTTTTTGCTGACTCTACCATGGTAAAGTCCGAGACCTTGTCCTTAATGAGTCTCTTGTTCAGAGTGCACATGAAACATTACTTGCAGGCTGGAGAAGAAGAATTAGAGGTGTGAATATCATTGTGTGCTTAACTCTTAAAGTAAAAAGCAAACAAGACAGAGACAGGCTGAGTGCGGGGAGAGACAGCCATGATGAGCACACGATATGGGCATGTGTGGAAATATCACAGTGAATTGCATTGATTGTACCGTTAACACTGCGAATAGTAAATTGTGACAGTGCTAGAAAAAACTATTTATTGAAGATGAGCTGTCATTCTAGAATGTCTGGAAAACATCAGGAATGTCTCACTAAGGAGCAAAGCAACTACCCCTGGGTAGTATAGCTTATTCTTAAGTTGTACAGCTGTCCTTTCTTCCCAAGCATAAGGAAATCAGAAAACAATGTTAAGTTGCTTTTCTTCAGAAAATTAGAAACTTTTTTCTTGATTTAATTTGTATAGATATTTTCTATGTACTATATTTCTATATTCTGTATGTCTATTCAATCCTGTATTAAAACTGTATTAGTGTTTTGACATCAGGGAGCAAATGCTCATGGGTGGTGTCTGTGGTGGCCTCTGCTGTGAGCACATTGGGTCATTGGAAGCAGAAAAGAAGCATGTTTGAAATGGCAAGAGCTGGAGAAACTTAAGACAGGCCTGATAGAGATCAAGCAGTCCAAGATGAATCCAGCACAGACCAGAGTTTATAACGATCTGCAAGAGGCCTCACCTGGAGAGTCTGTCTGACCAGTTCTATTTCGTGGACTCGCCAAAAGGTTTTTGTACAAACTGCAGCTTCACTTGGGTCAAAAATGGACTGTTGCTCTCATGAAGAAGAGACCCCTGGTCTGCCCCTAAACTGTGGCTCAGTGCACTTGAAAAGTTCTTCCCTCTAAAAACATTTATTTTTATTCATGTGTACCTATTTACGACACTTTCCCCTTCCCTTAGAAGTACATAATTTTATTTATGTGGACGTATTTATGATACACGTATCTTGGTGTCAGCAGAATCTAGAAGAAGGCATTGGATCCTCTGGAGCTGGAATCATAGGTACTTGGGACCTGCACTAAGTAGGTGCTGGGAACTGAATTCAAGTTCTATGGCAGAGTCACAGCGCTCTTAACCACGGAGCCATCTCTCTAGCTCCTGTCCTTCCCTTTTAAAAGTTATGCTATTTACATAGATAGTTTGATTTTCCAAGTTATGTATAATGAAAATAAAATTTGCCGCTGCGCATTCAAATTAACAAATGGCATTTTACTGCTTGAACTAGTTTCCATTTTTGAGCTTTACTGAATTTGGCATCTGGGTCCTTTATTATCTCCACTACAGAAGTCCTGGTTTTTCAGTGGGCAGCTGTTGTTTCCAGTATCTGGTCAGCCAGTGAGACAGAGTATCCTTTTGGTTGCCAGAGCCACAGACCAAGTCTGTATGTCTATGTCTTCCCTGGCTAACAACAGTGAGGAAGAAGTCCCCTCTTGAATTCTTCAAGTCATTCTTGTTTCCCCAAGGGATTACGTGTAGTCGTTGTCTTCTGACTCCTTATCAAGTTAATTATCACGTTAATTCCCAACAACGTATCCTGAGTCCTTTCTATTCTCTCTTTTATTTTGTGTTTATATGTATGGATGTTTTGCCTACAGGTATGTCTGTGTGCTACATGCATGCATTGCCTGAAAAAGTCAGAGGAGGATGTTTGATCCCCCGGTGTTGAAGTTACAGGTGGTTGAGGGTCACCATGTAGGTGCTGGGATTTGAACATGGGTCCTCTGCAAGAGCAGCCAGTGTGCTAACCCACTAAGCCATCTCTCCAGCTCAGTTCTTTTAAGTCTGCAATGCTACGAAAGCATATTTCTTTCAGTGGGTTTCTCTTTATAGCCCTGGCTGTCCTGGAACTCACTCTGTAGACCAGGCCGGCCTCGAACTCAGAAATCTGCCTGCCTCTGCCTCCCAAGTGCTGGGATTAAAGGCATGCGCCACCACCACCTGGCTCATTTATTTAGGTTAAGACTAGTAGTTTCTCACTAGTTTACCTTCTATAAATTCTTTAATATCTTTGAAATATGGTTTTATGTGACTTTGGAATCCTCGTGTCGTTCGTGCCTGCGTTGTTGGTTGCATAATTGATAGGAAATTAAGACCTACTTCCCTTCCTTTCTCGAAAACAATCAGCAGCAGAATGTCTGTCTGCCTTGCCCTCTGTTCGTCTGGTACAAGCTACTATCTTTTTATCTGTCTCAGAATATCATGGGCTTTCTCCAGTAGAACTTAGTCTGTCTGGAAGTTGGAATACTCTTTTCTTCTTAATCACATTACCTTATGAAACTTTTACTTAACTTCTATATCTAAAAAACGAAATAAAGGGCTGATTATCTGATCATTCATAACCAAGCTTCTAGATTTTAATTACACAAAACATTTTGAAGTACTAGAGTAGACTGGCAGAAGTTACAGTCTTTGTCAGAACTGGAGAAAGAATTTATTTATTTATTTATTTATTCCTCCTCCTATTGGGGTTGGGTTATTTTTTATTTGTTTGGAGGTGATCTTGAGACTAGGTCTCATGTAGCACAGGCTGGCCTTGAACTGTTTTTTGAACTGGGGATAACCTTAAAGTTATGAGCCTCCTACTTCTGTCTGTCTCCTGGGGGCCGATATTAGAGGCGTGCTAGGCAAGTGCTCTGCTAACCGAGATACACTGAACTCTTTACCCGTGTGTGTGTGTGTGTGTGTGTGTGTGTGGTGTGTATGCATACGTGTATGTGTGTGTGTGTGTGTG
>NW_021604712.1:8513786-8546937 GCF_004785775.1 Grammomys surdaster | reverse complement strand
TGTGTGGTGTGTGTTTGTGTGTGTGTGTGTATGTGTGTGTGTGGTGTGTGTGTGTATGTGTGTGTGTATGTGTGTGTATGTGTGTGTGTGTGGTGTGTGTATGTATGTGAGCATGTGCACGTGTGTGTGAATATGCACATTTGTCTGTGTGTGGATGCACATGTGTGTGCACATATGTGCACTCACTTGTAGAGGCCTGAGGCTAATGTCAGTCTAAATTAATTTATTAATTAAGGCAGGGTCTCCCAGTTGAACCCAGAGCTTGAGTATATCTCTCTAGTTTGCTCTGGGGATGGCCTGTGAGCATGTCTGGGGTTTTCTGGATAGTTAATTGGTGTTAGAGGGCCCAGTGTGGTCAGCAACTGACCCGTAAGGTAAAAACAAAACAAAACAAAACAAAACAAAACATCCCTTCCTTCTCTGAGTGGATTTTACTCCTGTTATGTTTCAGCCTTCTGAGCACCGGAGTCACAGGCAGGCAGGCCACCAGGCTCACTTGGCACTTACTTGGGTTCTGGGGATCCAGACTTTGGTCCTCACCCTTGACATGGCATGTGCTTTATTGAATGAGACATTCTCAGGCCCTCGTTTGAATATTTTGTTTTCATTAGTTACCCTTTGAGGTAAGGTCTCTCTGTTGTCCAGTTAGGCACTGAACACACAGCTCCAGTGATCCACCCACTTCAGCCTTCCAGGTAGTTGAGACTGCAGCTTGGACCACATACCTAGAGTCACACACTTGCATTCTTAAAACTCAGCCTAATCGAAGTTTTAATTTCATGTAGTTAATTAAAAGATTGATGCACATAGTCACACCACCATCACCATGATTGTGATATGAATGTCTGTCAACCTGGACAGTTTCATTTATACTTTTCTACTTATTATCCTTGTAAATCCGTTTGCTTTCTATCATTTTAACTTTATATGTTTTAGAGTTATTTATAACTGGAATTATAGATTGTAACACTATGTGTATGTACTTTATTTAACAAATATTTGAGATTTTTCATATATGATATACATATATATATATATACATATATATATCAACATTTTTCTGTTAATACTGGCTAATCTTCCCACATATTTATATATTCTACAAATATATTTTAACTATTTGATGGACACCTGTATTATTTACATTGTTAGTTCATTGTGAATAAAAACACTGTGAGCATCTGAGTGTGGGAACATGGCTGGACATGTGCTTTTGTTTCTCTTGGGAAAGATCTAAAATGTTTGCTTTTAAATGGTACTATGTGCCTATACCACAGGCTGTTACTCATCAAGAGAAGGGAACAGACTTCCTGTCAGCACATGATATGACATTGTACTCAGTGAAAGAAGATGTTATATCATCTATATGAATAATTATATATTATTCAATTTAACTCATAAATATCTAGAAAAGGTTAGGATATACAGATGGAAAATAGATTACTAATTACTTGGACCAGTTTGGAAAGAAATGGAAAACCACTGAGTTATATATTTTAAAAAGCTACATATTTTTAAAAAATCTATTTTATATATTTTATATGTCAAAAATTCATAATAATTATTTTTAAAGACAAAAGTCAAATTAATGGATAAACAACAGACTTGGAGAAAATATGTGTAAACTATGTGTCTTATGAAGAATTAAAATTCAGAGTATAAGACAAACTGTATAACTCAATAGTAAATAAATAAGTAGTTTTTTTAACAGGTAAAAAAGTTGTCTCAAAGAAAATATACAAATAAAAAGTAAGCACATGAAAAGCTAATCAATATCATCAATCATTGGGCTAATGCAAATTCAGACCCACAGAGGGGAAGGCTAGGAGACAGGTCAGGGAGTACAGTGGTTATGCTTTGGTATGACAACCTGAGTTCAGTCATAAAAATGTCACACATGGTGGTATTGCAGCACATGCTTGTAATCCCAGAGCTGGGAAACAAAGACTGGCAGATTCCTGGGGCCTGTGGGCCAGCTGATCTAGCATAATCAATGAACCCCAGGCCAGTAAGAAAACCTGTCTCAAAAAGCAAGCAACCTGAGATGTTTCTCTGACTTCCACAGTCATGTGTATGCACATTCAGACACACTTGTGCAGCCACATGAATACACACACACACACACACACACACACACTCGAGCACATGCACACGCATGCCCCACCACCACCACAGAACATTCAAGAGGTTAACACAAACGTCCTAAATAAGGACCTCTGAAATTCTTTTCTGTGTAAAAAGACTAGCAGGAATATTCAGAGTCAAAATTTTATAATTAGACAAAGATTCATAACGACACAGGAAGTGTTGTCTAAGAAAAACAGTAGACTCCTAGAAAGAGCATTGAGGTTTGTTTAATTTTAGTTGCCCTTCCTATTTCTGTAATACCCCTGAACAACTAGCGCTCAAGCACACTGCTTTAATCCTAGCACTTGGGAGGCAGAAGTATGTTTAAGGCCAACCTGCTTTACATAGTTTGTGTCTTAGGGTTTTAATGTTGTGAAGAGACACCATGACCAAGGCAACACTTATAAAAGACATTTAATTGGGGCTGGCTTACTGGTTCAAAGTTCAGTCTATTATCATCAAGGTGGGAGCATCCAGGCAGGCATGGTGCAGGAGGAGCTGAGAGTTCTACATCTTCATCTGAAGGCTGCAATCAGAATACTGGCTTCCAGGCAGCTAGGACAAGGGTCTTAAAGCCCACACCCACAAGGATCTTAAAGTGCCACGCCTACTCCAACAAGGCCACACCTACTCCAACAGGGCCACACTTTCTAATAGTGTCACTCCCTGGGCTGAGCATATACAAACCATAACAGTTCCAGACCAGTCAGGAATACACAATGAGGCTAAAAAAAAAAGAAAAGAAAAGAAAAGAAAAAACAGAAAAAAAAGAAAAAAAAACAATTTAAAAGCAAAATCTAAGAGCTCACATGTACAATACACCCTTGCAGTCTGGCAGACACTTTCAAAGCATTGTTATGGAGAATTGTCATCACCTGCCTGTCTAGTAAACACAAGTCATAATGCTGCTGCCTGTATTCCATCTCCCTCACAGCATGCCCCCCCCCAAAAAAAAGGGTGTATTCCTGGGAGCATGCTTATCTGAAAATTAAAGATAATTGACTGCCAGAGGAAATAATAATAACTGGTTCAACAATTCAACTAAGCCAAAAACTCAAAATGAAAAGCAGAGAACGGAGGAGTCAGGTAAGGTGGAGCCATGCAAAGCTCTGATGTGTTTTTGGGAATCTTGAAGACCAATCTGATGTTTAACAGTTTGTTCAGGTCCAGGCAAGACGCCAAGTCCCTCAGCTCTCACCTCCCCATGGCTCTGATGCACTCTGTAAACAGAAAGCAAGGCAGAGTCCTGTTGCCTGGCTGTCAGTGGGTGCTGGATCCCACCCCATGCACAGAGCAGAGCACCTGCAGACTGGGAGGCCTGTTGGCTCCGGGCGTTGAAGAAAGCCTCTGTCCAGTCATCAGCTGTGTAGCAACCTGACGTGCTAGAGACTTCAGCACCCACACATGACAGAGTACAGGATATGCAGTTCAGGTTTTCAGAGTGACTTAACTTAACTAAACAACTGAGAAGGCGATCTGAGGCCTAGTGTCACCACTAACATGCAACAGAAAACTAAGCAGACATGACAGAACTGGGGACTTGTGGTACAGACGCAGGAGACAGTGTTTCCGGGAAAGCAAGGATGTTGGATTTACTAGACTCTTAAAATGTTTAATGTTAAATGCTTTCAGAGAATTAGAGATAGTGGGTGATGCTTAGGAACTAAATGAAAGCAGGAAAGCAATGATTCAGCAAATCACAATAGCAATAAAATAATGGAAATCGTAAGTCAAGACAGAGGGCCAAAGAGATGTTGTAAAATTAAGAAAAGTATGACCGAAGTGAAAAATAAGATGGTAAAGGGTTTTGATAAGTTATGTTACATATGGGTATTAAAAATCCGCCAATGTAGTGTAACTACATTTTACTTTGTAAAACTTTTTAATAGTCTTTGTTTAGTTGCATAAAATAATAAATAATAAACATGTGTTAACTAGAATATAATATATAAATACACAATTTATATAATAATACAAAGGGAGAAAGAAGGGAGGTTTTTGACCCCATTGAAAGTAATTTGCTATTACTTTGAACCTGGATGTTATAAATTAAGGTGTATTATAATTCCAGAAGGACCTCGGAGAATAAGTAGGAAGGAGGTTAGAAAGAAATAGGTTTAAGCTTTGTAAACTATCATACTGAGCAAGCACCCCTAGGACTCTATCCAACAGTGGCAAGCCTGCTCCTCTCGTACACAGAGGGCACTCTCCATGCCATGCCATGTGCCAGACCAAAGCACAAGTCCCAGTGGATGTGAGAGGATGGTGAAGGGAGGGTTGAAACCAGGAAATTAGCAGATCAATGAAAATTACATCAACACACTTCTAAATAACTAGAGAAGGAATCTCTCTCGGTAAGCCAGAAATATCTGTAAGAGAATGAAAATGAGCACACTATACTAGAACCTTCTGGAAAGTGGAAGTAGCAGGGCCGGGACTGCCTCAAACTCCTCTATGTTAAAATGAAGAAAGCTCAGATTGAGAATACATTTCCATCTTAAGGAACTAGAAGAATCAGGTAAAAGTCATCTTAGAGCAGAAGTTAGGAGTACTAACAGTTCCGGCAGGAAATGGGTGGAAGGGACTGCACAGTGTGACCTCTGCTGCTAGCAAAGCCAAGCACTTGGGAGGCCTGGGGTAACTGGAAACCTGACACGAAGGATGGTACAGCTGCTTTGGAAAGCAAGTTTTCTGTTTCTTATAAAGCGGTGAACACTTAATTTAACCCTTGGTAGTCTTAAACTGAAATTCTAAATATAATATTTCATCCTTATTCCCAAATCCTGCACAGAAATGTATTTGGACTCACAATGAAATGAATTCTAAATTGTGTAGTAAACCACGTATTCTTAAATAATTGCTTATGTGTAGGTCTGAAAATTTTCCCTCCGTGGACTTAGATTTAGGATGTTATTATTGTCTTGTTTGTCTGTCTTTTGAGACGCTAAAGCTACACTGGAACTCGTGTATTCCATGCTGGCCTGAAATTCACTGTACTCTTTCTCCTTTACCATCCCAAGTGTTGTGTTATAGTCATTAGCCACTATGTCCAGCTTGGAACTAGGCATATGTCTACTTGGAACTTTTGGTGGGCAGACACTGGCTGTAGGTAGCTCCGTTGACAATGTGTATGAGTCAGATTTCCATTGTTGTAACAAAATACCCCAAAGCAATTATTTTATAAAGTAAACATAGATTCCAGTCCAAAGTTAGTGCTTTGGCTCTGGTGAGATGTCGCAGCATAGCAGGAGCATGTAACAGAGTGGAAAAGAAATGGAGAGAAGACGCTGAGGTCCCATGGTCCCCTTGGAAGACAGTCTTCCCATAACTTCAGGACTTCCCACTCGGCCCACCTCTTGATGGTTTCCCAGGGCTCCTAACAGCACAGACCCTGTGAACTAAGCTTTTTAATGTGGCCCACTGGGCATACTCAGCATCCTAACTAGAACAGTACAAGCAAATGCCCGAGCTTTCTCTGGACTTCTAAAGGTACAGCCTGGGTTTTCTGGTATGGGCATGGACGTCTTACTTCTCAAATCTTCTTCTCATATTTTGTAGGTTTGTTGCTACACCTCTAGCAAATGCACTTGGCATTCAAAAGACACAGCATAAAATTAAACCAAATGCCATCTTAGAGAATTTTTTCAAGCGATCCACAAGCAAACCATCACATGTAAGTAACAATTCAATTCTTTGCTTGTAGACTTACGGACCTTTCTTAATGGTTTAGATATCTCGACCTACTGTGTCTATACAACGAAGAGCTTCCTCTTGACCACCAAAGAGTTTCAGTCATTGAAAACACTGATTTGCTCTGTTGACAGAAGCTGTGGCATCTCAAATGTGATAAAGTATAGATATTTTTAGAAAGTCGCTGGCGTCAGTAGTTAAAGCATCGCTTGCCGCTGTAGTATCACGCACTAACAATCAATTCCGTAACAATTTAGGCTTGGTGTTGTGGCTTATGCCTGAGGCAGAAGGATTACCATGAGTTTGCCCCTGGCTTGGGCTAATGTAGTGACTCTGGGGAAAGCCTGAGATGCATAGCAAGACCCTGCCTTAAAAATGCAAATAAATAAATAATATCACAAGTTCATTTTAATGGTAGTTTTTAAGCATTTGCGTGGAGAAGGCAACACCTGATAATTTGATGATTGTGCCCCTATGGAAATACATCACGACATCCCCAGGAAGTCGTTTTTTTACACTTGCCCTTGTTTTATCCAAGACCTCAACATACACAGAAACACACAGAAGCCCTGATTTCTCCCCCAAAATAGAATTTCCAATAGCATCACAATTCTTTTACAATACGAAGTATCTTTGGGTGCTGCAGTACATTGAAGGTTTATGTATCACAAAACAGTTTATTTCATAGTTAGAAGGCCATGTCCAGGTACCTCTGTTGTATTATTTTGCATAATGAAAATGTCAGACAAAATAGACTTTTTTCCAAAGTGGCTCTCCTCTAGACTAAATAAAGAAAGTTACCACCTGTCTTTTTTTTTTTAAAAAAAAAAACCAAGACTATGTGCTACCAATATTTTAGGTGAAAGGTTTTGAGCTGTTTAAACTGCATTTGTTGAATTGGGCTATGCTTCTCAGCTGAGGTATCATTGCTCTGGTGGGGTCCTTGCACAGGAAGGCATGCTGAGGTCTGACACAACATAAGCCTTAGAGTGTAGTGTGGCTCGTGGCTGAAGTGCTCTCTGTGGCTCTTTCTGCTCTTAGCTTCTCATGTGACTGACTTTATCAAACAAGGACAGTCAGACAACCCGAAGCCACCTGTTTTTTGTTTCTGGGAACTTTATGTGACTATGATCAACCCCCCTCCCCAAATAAATACTTTGGTTTCCACTGGTGATGTGCAGAAAAAAAATGGGACTCCTATGAGGAGTTCTTCTAATCCTGTGTCTGTTTGGGAATAACTAACATCCATAATACCTTATATGGAATGTGTGGCTCCTATCAGATCTACTTGCTGAAACCAAGAGCTCTAAGTCATTGGAAAGGGTGTGTGTGTGTGTGTGTGTGTGTGTGTGTGTGTGTGTGCGCGTGCAGGTACACATGTGCTATGGTGTGCATGTGAAGAGCAGAGGACAACTTTTGGGAGTCAGTTCATTCCTTCCCACCCTGCAGAGGTTGAATTCAGGCCATCAGACTCAACTGGTAAGTACATTTACCCACCAAGTCATCCCAACACCTCTGAAGACTAAGATCTTTGAAATAACGGAGAAAGCTTGCCTCCTATGGGAGGAAGAAAATGACCATGTGACATTCAGAACAAAACTTGGAAAGAACTAGATTAGGTGATGTTCATGACTGAGCTGAGGAAACAAAGCCCAGCAAGGGGAAGCCAGCTGCCACACAGTTAACGCACAACTGGGCCAGGAGCAGGAGCTCATCCCATACTGGCCCGGGTTCATCCCATACTGGCCCATGTTCCTACAGGGCTCCTTCAACTCCACCTCAAGGACTTCATTCATCCACACCATGGGAAAACTTATTTTAAAAGCAAACACCCACACAGTTGGAGTTGTGCTGGTTTCAACTCCACAAACAGTGAGGTCCAACTTGACATAGGTGTAAGTTGGACATGTCTATCAAGTGAGAGAAAAGGTCTCATATTTCATTCCGCAGAATTGGCGAGCTTTATCTACCAAACCCAGGAGGCGATGGGACAGACTCCTGATTCCAAGTGCTCCTGGCTCATCAAAGGATTTGCATTTGGGTAGCAGATCCAGATAACAAGAAAAGCACTTATTCCGAAAGGTTCTAGAATGTGGGAAGATAGACTATAACTCAGGAAGGCAAAGTCATGGCTTGAGTAGTGATTCATATACAGGAACTAATCTCATGAGACCTTCGAGGGCATTCATTGATCAGCACTATGCTAAAACATTTTCTCCATTTATAGCTTAAGTTTAAAGCAAGTTACTGAGTAGACTAACAATGTCTTGCTTTAAATCAAGACCTGAGTATAACCACTATAATCATATGCTAATCCTAGAAAGTGTGTAGAATAGTTATACCTGTCAGTGACAACTACATTCATTCAAACAACTGGGCTCCTAAACCCAAGGCTGTTTCTCCAGCTGTAGTTTGCACTAATAAAGCAGCAACATTTCAAAATGGCCAGGGGTGCCTAGCCATGATATGACATTGTCATCTGTCAATATGTAGGGCCACGTGCATAGCTTTCTTGATTCATATGCAGCCCTGTGCCCAACAGAATAGGTTGGGTTATGTGCACTGTACACAGTATCAACCCTGGGCTCCTTGATTCACCCTTCTTATAGCGTCCTTGACCCACAAAAGTAAATGCCAATGACTAATATTTGAGGTCAATACCATCAATTCGTGTCTGTCGAATTCAGAGTTCTATGGACTATTTTAAAAGATGCTTTTTCAATGTAGACTATCACAGAGAGTAGCATTTACTTCTCAATTGTCCTTGTTTCCATTCCCATAACAACTTGAAGTCTTCTCTGCATGCTTTAGGTGTCCAGCAAGTGCTTGCTTTGTGTGCTAAGAGAATGGGCCTTGATGTTTTTGTGTGCAAGGCTCCTCAAAAAGATACACGGTTATGATGTCATATGATGTCATTGTTCAGAGGGGCTTTCAGCTAGATGCCTCTGTGCAACATGGGGATGTGGACATGATTTCTACCTCTGGTCTCCATCCTCAGTGTCAACTTTACAAGAGTGAGGTCTTAAAATGCAAGCAGGCTGTAACCCACCAAGTGCATTCTAGACAAGATCCTCTGTGGAGTGACCCAACCTCGTGTGTTCTCTGTAGTTGTGTCTTCCTGTGGGGCTGCTTTCTGATCCTTAAGCCTTCCCTACCCACTCCACTGTCACCTTTAAATAACCACACAGGGGGGCCCTCCCCAGATCTTCCCTAGCACATTTCAGGGCTCAGCTACAGTGTGACTTCCAAGAGCCGCATGCATGCGACAAGGTCAGTCTTTCCATAGCTCACCAAGCTGCTTCCTCATGATTCCTTGCTGCATTTTAGGACAGTCACATAAGACTGACAGATGTAGATCTTCTGGAAGAAGTAGACACTAGTGAGCAGACACCTGGTCTGTCTTCTCAAGGAAACAAAACAATGACGGTTCCAGAATCCCTGACCATGTTGAGTGGGCTGCTTTGTGGAGAAACGGTGATTTTTGACATGTTCTGTTCTATTGTCTCTTTCCTTCTCCTTAGGTTAGCGAAGGGCCAGCCACTCAGTAAAGGTACAGAACCATGATCACTCTTCTGCCTGTGCTTAGCGAGTGGCTTCTGGTGATTGTGCTGTAGCCCTGGTTCCTGGACAACTCTGATCCATACTAGATGATATAGCAGAAACTATCTGGCTGGTCACAACCTGCTGGGTGACCAACAGCCAACTCTGTTAAATTTAGTCCCAGGACTGTATTTTTTCCTCTCTGGAAATGTTAGGGTTCGGGCTCAGTGGGTGCCCCTTGGGAATGGGGTCCACTGTGCCACAGCTGAAGCTTGTGTCTTGAGCAGAAGCTGAGAGTTAGCTTTAGGCAATTTTGGTTTTTTTTTTGTTTAGTTTTTATAACAATTAAGAAGGCATTTTCATATTATATTAGAAAATGAAATACCAAGAGATCAATGCCATTTCTAAAAAGCTGGTGAAGAACGAGGTCCTCGTGACAGTGGAGCGTTAGTGACCACACCTGTGGCAATCCCACTGCGAAATGGGCCTGGTCCTCTTGTCCTTTAGCGTTTCTTTTCTGGCTCTAAGTGGACTTTGGATTTTTGTAATCTTTGGGTGGTCATCCATCATCTGTGTTGTTTTCTATTTTAAATCATAGCCTGCAAAGCTTCTGCTTCCCTGAGGAGAAATCACCATCATTATTATACTTCATAATCATCATTTTAATGGTTGGAAATAGTTTGGATAGTTTTGAAATAGACTGTGTACCGGGATGATTGTGAATGTGGCTAACCAGCCCCTGCTGGGTTTTCCTTGGATTATCATCTGTGACTACCACAAAGACTGCATGAAGTAACAGAAAGCCTCCTAGCCCATGTCTTGTCAGCCTGTGACTGCTTCCACATCTTGCACAAGCCCTAGCAACTCTCAGGCAAACTTATGTCTCTGTAGGAAGTGCTGGGGAACGGTGTTTGATTGACACTCTAAACTCTACTACTGTATCCGGTACCTAGCAGGCCCTAAATAGATCTTTGTGAGTTCACACACACACACATAATGGAAACCTGCGGGCTGCCAATCTGTAGATAGTCCTTCTCAGGACTGTATGTAGATAGTTCCTTCTCAATAATCCGCAAGCTAAGATTCTCACATTCTCTGTTTTCTGTTTGTTTGACTTTGGCTTGGGATCTCTGTGTGTGAATGTGATTTCACTAACAATAGAAAATGAACTCCCTGGCTCCCGGTCTTCTGACTGTTCATGTCACCATCCCCTGACTGTGTGACATTTGACCCTGTTCTTTACCTTCGTTTTTACAGATATGCAGAGTGTGCATGTGCTTGTGCTTGTGTGTGTGCAGGCCATGGTGTGCTCGTGATGACATTCCTCCTTCCCCTATGTCCTGTCTTTACCTGCTGAGATGCCATGCTGACTGCTGGCCCTCTGCTGGCTGCTGTTTGCTCATTCATTTCTTCTTCCTCTTCCTCTTCCTCTTCCTCTTCCTCTTCCTCTTCTTCTTCTTCTTCTTCTTTTTCAGACTGATGTTTATGGACTGGCAAAGAAGTGTAACTTGACAGAGCGCCAGGTTGAAAGGTGGCTCAGGATTCGTCAGAAGCAAAACAAGCCTTGCAGGTTGCAGAAATTCCAGGAATCTTGGTAAGAAGGATGGGAAACTTAGGTAACTCTGTGTGGCCATGCAGAGTACACCCTGACACTGGAGGGGAAGAAGGGTCCAAATGCATTCTCCATTTTCCATAGGGTCTTTCCTGTTTGGCCTTCTTCCCCTACCCCAACAAAGCAAGTCTGGTTTATTTGAATGGTTTCATTAAATACATCTGCAAAAGTAACAAACTAGAACACAAAGCACAATCTTACAGCAGCTCAACAACAGAAACAGAGTTAGTGCAGAGTTAGTACAGTTAGCAGCTACTGAGAGACCCCAAGGTTTACATTCAGTTGTAAACAATGTACATTGTTAAACAATGGGAGGAAAACATTTATAATTCAAAAAGGTTTTTTAATGAGGAAAAAGATATTATTCTTAATGGTCCTTGCTTCCTTCTCGTCTTCTAGAAGACACAGCTCTAAGGTGGACCAGTGCCTATGCAGGCATTCTGTACTTAGCCTGAACCCAGACAAACCATAAGCATGACTTATCTCTGTATCTCCTTTCTAGGGCTGAGGTTAGGAAGTCTCGAGACTTTGTCACGTTTCTGCTGTCTTTATGGTTATGGGGGCAGAGGATGTGAGCGTGCATCCTAGGGCACATTCCTCAGAATGTCATCTTTGTCCTCTTCTTTACTGTAAGGAGCCACCGTGTGCAGTTTTGCAAGCTCTGCCTGCATGTGCATGGGGACACTAGGGCTTAGGCAACATAATAGTGGCCATACGTTTGAAGACAAGGGACTCCTCTCCAGAAGCTGTCATCTGCAAATAATTCTTATGCTAGAGTGGGGCCTCAGGAGCCCCTCCCCCACCCAAGCTGGAATGTGGACCAGCTTGATTTTGCACCGGCCTTATGCTGGGCTGTGGGTTAATGAGTAACTGTGGCTGTGCCATAGAAGGAAGACAGTGTTTCCGACACTCCCCATTGTCCTCTGGCCATTCCCATGTTTCAGCCCCCTCTCACACCATGGTCACTGAGCCTTGTGGCAGGGGTGGATATAGATGCCCCATTTCGGCCTGAGAACACCCAGTAATCACTTACTGACAGTATTAACTGCCGGCTGCTCCACAAAGAGTTTTCCTTCCAATCTTGAGAGCAGCACTAAACTATAGCTTTAACCATAAATATTTGGAAGGCATTTCATAGCATGTTCATAGAACAAACCAACAGAAGTAAATTTCTCCCCAGGGCATATGCTCCTCCCACATAGGCTTTTGACTAGCTTTACAGGACTGGGAGTGCATTCTCCTCCTATGAATCAGGGGCAGGCAATTGAGGCCTGATTAGTGAGACAGTTCTTTCAATTTTCTCTTCTCTCTCTCTCTCTCTCTCTCTCTCTCTCTCTCTCTCTCTCCCTCCCTCCCTCCCTCCCTCCCTCCCTCCCTCCATTTCTTTCTTTTGAGAACTATCCAGTCCATTTGGCCTGTGGCCCATTACCTGACTGGGTGTTTTGTTTATTTTTATAGTTCTTTAAGTCTTCTGCATAGTCGCCCTATATTGGGTGTGCACTTGGCACTAAGCTGTCTCTCCCCTATGCTAACGGCAGGTTTTTGCTGTGCAGAAATGGTTTCATTCCACAGTACCCCCTATTGATTCTCGTTTTCACTCATGGCTTGAGCTAGAAAGTCCACTCAAGAAAGCCCTCGCCTATGTTTATGTCTTGAGTATTTTTACATACATTTTTTTCTCTCAAAGTCTTCTTGGATCTCACCTTAGTATCTTTGACACTTTTGAGTTGATTTCTATACAGAGTGAGAAATATAAATCATATTAAGCCCCAAATGTGGATATCCTGTTTCCCCGGTACCATTTATTTTGGGGCTATATTTTTCCAATGTATTTTTTAACATCTTTGTTGGCTGTATCTGTGACACTATTATGTTCCCTCCATCTGTATGTCTGCGTCTTGGGCAGGTGCCATAGTGCGCTTGCTTTTGTGGCTCTGGAGTAGGATCTGAGATCAGGTATTATGATGTGTCTGGCATTCCTCTTTCCACTGTATGGGTGCTTGTGTTCCTGTGTGGAGTTTAGGCTAAGATGAGCTTACACTTGTTGGACTCTAGGATACCTCTTCTTTAAAGCCTGTTGTACCAAATTCCCTTTCCCTCATATGTCAGTCACTGTTCCAGAGGACTGACGCTTCTCCTTTCTTTTGGCAGCTGGCGATTTACATTTTACTTCATGATAACTGTGGCTGGAGCTGTATTTCTTTATGACGTAAGTTGTCACTTTTCACATCTTTGGAATTGATCTTGAATTTTAAATATTTTTGCCTATAAATTCTATCAATGCAAAGCCCTCACCTCAAAAGAATAAGAGACAGTTTATTCTGGAGCCAAATAGACTGACCATGACCCAGGAGCACAGATAGAGGTCACCTCAGATTCCAGGTTCCCATGTGGTGATGCTTTCCTGAAGTTTTATAGTAATGGAACAAAGTAGTTCATAAATGGAAATACTTTTCAAATACTTTGGTGGAAATGCCAGACAAGCAGGTCACAGCAAGGCAGGGGATTTTAAGCTACAAGCCTAGGTGCCGTAAGACAACATTTTTGACCTTTGGTTGGCAGAAGCTAGCGGTCTGCTTGTCTATTCCAAAGGATTTACCTAATGACTATGAAGACGGCAGGTCACAAGCACTCCCCAAGATAAATGGAAATTAGGCTCAGACCCACAACATTCTAACCTTTCCACAGTCTTTGAAGTTCTACTCAGTTAGTCAGCTGTACAGATCATTCCCTGTTCTCCCTGGAACGTCTTTCAGAGTTCTTTCAGGACATAATACTTCATAAGTTAACCAGGTTAAGAACTCTTGTCTAGAATGAGCAGGGTCCAAAATAAGCCCCCTGATGTTTTATTGCTGTAATTGTCTCAAGGTATTTTTACCGTTTCGTTTATTTATTTATGTGCCTCCCCCCTCTCTCTGTCTGTCTGTCTCTTGACACAGACTGCCAATATGTATCTGAGGCCGGGCTGGAACTCACTATATAGTCCATGCTATCCTCAAACTTGTAACCTTCCCCTCTCAGCAGCCCAAGTGCTGAGATTATAGGCATTTGCTACTAGCCCAGTACAATGAACAGATATAATAACTGATCTAGAAAATATTTTATTAGCATATTTATTTATTCAAGACAGTTCCTTCAATAAGACAGTCCTAGTATTGACACCAGATCCATTGTAAGTAGTGAATTTCACGGTGTCATATGGAAATGTGAGTCAGTGCCCACAGAGGTGGAAATGCATTCAACAGAAGTGGGATCTGCACAGGAGAGCCAGTACAATAGGAAAGACGCAAGTGAGTCACTACAACAGTGAACACACGTGGGTCAGTATGACAGTCAATACCACAACAAGCTGTGCTTCCTGCTGAAACCAGCTTTCCACTGACAGAGTTGTATCTTCTCTCGGCTTCCTCTGTTTTTCAGAAACCATGGGCGTATGACCTCTGGGAGGTTTGGCGTGACTATCCCAGACAGGTAAGTCCTCCCTAAAAGAGCCTCTCCCCCTAACTTAACACCAAGTTCAGATGCCTTCCCAGATCTCAATGAGTTTTCTGTTTTGTTTTGTTTCTTTGATGGTTTGTTTGTTTTGTTTTTATGACCCACTCTTAAACTCAGTGCATACCTAGGTTGGCCCTGAACCTGCAACCCTTCTGCCTTCATTTCCAACCAAAGCAGCAGGCTAAAATAGATATTTTTGCCATATTAGCCTCAGCATAAACAACAACAACAACAAAATCAGAAAGCTGCTGGAATAACGGCTCAGTGGTCCAGAGCACTGACTGCTCTTCCAGGAAGACAGGAGTTTGATTCTTATTACCCACATGCTGGCACAGGATCTCCAATTCCAGGGATCCAGTATCCTCTTCCGCCCTCTCCAGTAACCAGGCACACACCAGGCTCACATGTGGTCCATACATATGTGCAGACAAAACATCCATACAGATAAAAGAAATAGTAAAAATGAAATAAAACAACAGGACAAAAGAACAAGAAAGCATTAAAAGAAAAGTCCTACTCACTACACAGATTGTAATATAATACTGTTAATGCTAGCCCGTTTACTCTTCTCAAGAGCATCCGTTATCTCTTGGTGCATAACAAACTATCCTCAAGCCTACTGCCATAAAATGCTGGCCATCGATCTGTCATGATGTGGGTGTGTGGTGTCAACTGAGATCATTCATGCGTCCCACGTCAGTTGGTGGCCTTTCCTGTTTATCAGCTGGCACTTAATAGGCTTTTCCCATTAATTAATTAATTAATTAATTAATTTTAAAGTTATTTATTTATGTATGTACTTATTTTGTGGCTTCTTTGGCATGATAGCTCAGCTTTACTTAAACAGTGCTCATGAAATCTATGCTTCAGTTACATTTGTCCTTTTGGCCAAATACCAAGATTAAATCCATTGCTGGAGGAGACCAAGTAAGGCCGTAGACATTAAAGGGTATATTTAGGTAACAGTCCATTACAGTAAATCCCACGTCTCCATTTGCCTCTGTGTCTCAAGCAATTCCCTACTATAACAGCACTAAGAAATATTCTAGCAGTTGAAATTTAATTATTTTTATTCAGAAGACAATTTTAGAGCCTTTACATAATTGCATATCTAACATAACTTACATTAAGCTAAAATTAGGCATTCACATCAATGCGTTTTTTAAATATCTGACTCAAAACATTTCTCTTGGTTTAGAATACTTACTCCTCTGCTCTTTCAAAAAGTAAACACCTTGACAGTTCATCTGTGATTCCTTTGGGGGAATTTAAGACATTGCAGTTCTTTGCAATTATATGGAGCGTAAATGAGAGTCAGTGTATTAAACTTCTTGCTTGTGAGGTTGCACTAGAGTTATGAATGTTCTCCTTTTCCTCAGCCTTTGCTGCTATCTCAGTACTGGTACTACATTTTGGAGATGAGTTTTTATTGGTCATTGGTGTTTAGCCTGGGCTCCGATATCAAGCGGAAGGTATGTTCCGTATTTACAAAATTTCTTTTATCCATTTCTTCAATTTTTTCATTCCTTTACCCCTAATTCTACCTGTAAATTGTACTTTGTGCGTACTTAACTCTAGTTCATTGGCTACTTTTGCTTGTGATAATGCATAGACAAATTCAGACGATATCATCATGTTTTGATGGCTTGATAAATGCCTGTAGAAAAACAGAGAAATGTTATGTTTAAGGCTGTTTTCCTGGTCTGCCAATACCCTCCTTTCTGTTTCCTGTGGCGTTGGAGGAAAAGCTTGTTAGTGTAACGACTTTAACACAGTGCCGCAACTTTTATTGATGGCAGACTACTTTATACAACCCTTTCTGGTGTAGTCAAGGGCTTTGGCAAGGCTACCACCTTCCACCCCATAACTCCATAGTCATCCTTCTGAGAACCCTTGTTTACACTTCCGTGGCTTTGTTTTATTTACAGGAAAACTGAGTTGCAGGTATTAGTAGCGTGCCCCCGAGGTGACAGTGTGATACATTTCAGGGCTGTCTGGTTTACTGCCTCCCTGGGTCAGTTGTCATGTTAGACCCTGAGTGCAGCCACAAGACTTTCCTCAGCAAATTAAATCAAATGAGAAGCAGTGTTGGTGCCTTAGGTGTAGAATTCTACTGGAGAGAAATGTCTGTTTAATAAATAAAGTTAAGATCAGCTAAATATTAGATTAAATGGTGCTGGCTGGATTAAATGTTCTTTGAGTCGAAGGTTGGTGCAGCCTTCACTCCACTGCAGTCCACAGGTATCTTCCAAGAAAATTCACAGAATCTGAGAATACGGTGTATGGAGTTATGGAAAGAATATTAGAAGTTACAGTTAGACAGTGTTAGGTGCTGTCTCTGAGTTAAATTACTTCATCAATAAGGATGACACTTGCCCTGGCTCCCTCACAAGGATGCTATTAAGAAAAACACACATACACGTATGTATATAGACATATATATTTAAGTGTATATATTATAATATATATTAAATTCTAAATGTCCAAACATACAGATGTAAGTTACTGGTACCATTAACGTTCTCTCTTCCAGTCACTGGGAAATAACTGCTTTTGCTTACTGGCTTCCATTTCTCTCTCATTATGTAGGATTTCCTTGCTAATGTCATCCACCACCTGGCTGCTATTAGTCTGATGAGCTTCTCCTGGTGTGCTAATTACATTCGCAGTGGGACCCTCGTGATGTTTGTTCATGATATATCTGACATTTGGCTAGAGGTAAATGTTTACCATTTAAAAGATAATAACAGTGCCATGTCCTGGTTTTCTCTAAGTGCTCGCAGAGAGAATTATCTGTGAGTGATTTGGCAGGGCCCTTGTCCGGAAAACACCCGACGTCTAAGAAGGTGCAGTCTCCCAGACCCTTTGAGATGAAGCCTCTCGGTGTGTGTTTTTCCAGTCTCTACAGTGTGCAAGTGAGACTGGATTGTGTGACTATGTTCACGGGAGCTGCGTGCTGTGCTGATGTCCATTCAGGAAGTGATAGGAGATAGTGGGATAAAAAACAAATTCAAGTTTTTTAGAGTCAAAGCTTGGAACTGGATCCTCAAGGTTGGACAGCACTCTCAGCTACTTACACCAGAGGCTGGCTGTGAATGCTCACTCCGCCTTTCCTCCAACCCCATCTCCTGCTGTAGGGAATGCCTACTGGTGTTTGTCAAAGGGCATTCATTTTCTAAGGGAGAAAAAAAAGGCTTAGAGTGTGTCCTGAAGCAGAGAACACTGAGACAAAAGCCTTCCTATTTCTACTCCAGGGCTGGCCTTGGCCTTTGTGTTAGTATCAGTTCCTGCTGGCATGGGCTTGTGATTGAATGCTCCTTTCTCTGTGCAGTCTCCTGCTATAGTTACAACAGCATTTCCCAGGACCAGCTGACTCACTTCAGTGTACTGATTCATAACAAACCCAGAAAAAACAATGCTGGACTACTTCATACTTGAGTTTGCTCCTCGGAGTGCCAATAATTCAATATAGGTTGATATGGAAGAAATTAAATTTAATAGAATTTCATTCTTCCAGATTCAGATTTGAGCTTTTGATAATGCACTAGACAACAAATGTACTTTTCTGGGCTTCATGTGATTCTTCTATACCGCCCCCCCGTTTTTATATCTTTTTTACAAATTTGAAAACCAGGGGTTAGAGAGATGGCTTAGCAGTTAAGAACACTGGATGATCTTCCAGAGGTCCTGAGTTCAATTACCAGCTACCACATAGTGGTTGACAACCTCTGTAATGGGATCTAATACACTCTTCTGGCATGCACCATATACGAACACAGAACACTTCTACATAAATAAAAATTAAAACAACAACAATAAAAACAAAATATGAAAGCCATTCTTAAGGCCTGGCTAGATTTAGCCCATGGGCTGGAAGGTAATTTGCCCAACCCTACTTAATGAGTAACCAGAAGTCACTGGAAGTCACATCAAAGCAACTTGCCTCTATGTAAACTATTCTCAGCATAGAGTGGGTTAGGTTATCATCCATGCTTCAGGGTGGCAGGCTCAGCAGAGCAGGGCTGTGCCAGGGTTGTGTCCTATTGCATTCTGAACATGGCCACCTCTGCTACAAGCACCCCTTTCTCTGGTCCCATCTCAGTGACCTTGGCTGAAAAGCAAGGCTACATTGGGCCTGAGTGAAGAATTTCATACCCATGTCTTGCTTCTGAACCCTCATTTGCTCAGCTTTGGTGTATGAAGCATTAAAATTCTTCCATTGTATTTTTAAGAGAAAGGGAGATGTTAAAGTTCAGGGTCTGAATACTTGGTTTTCTCAGCTTCCCTGCTACCTTGTCACAGACATAACTCCCTAAGAGACTTGGGCAAATTACTTAGTGTTTTGTTTTCTAGCCCCAGCTGTAACATGAGAAGTCATGTCAATCCCTTATGGTATATTATAATGTTAGCTCATTACTGTTTGAACATTTTCCAAGTTTTTGGGTAAAAAACCAGGGGGAAATGGCATGTCAGACTTCAGGGTTCCTTCATGGTTAAAATATAAGCACAGCCTCATGTTGTTACTAAATCATGAGTCATTCTTGATGCACAGTCGTGATCTAACTCAAGGCTCATACCCAAGGCTAGTGCCTTCCATCAACAGCTGGGGGTAGAGACAGCACTGTGTGGTGGTGGGAGGCAGGGCCTCCTTTTTTGGTGTTCTCCCAAGGACCGTATGACCCATGGTTTCTTTGAATAGTAGTCAAGTATTCACTTTCTCAATCAAGTTCTAATTGAACCCAGACCTGGCGATGCCTTTGCTCATGTAGACTTGCCCTGAGTTGGAGGCGCTAATCTTTGTAAGACAGGTGCTGCGTCCCTTAGCTCTTCCTTTGCAACAACAAAACCTCCCTCAACACCTACAGCTCTTTCTCGTACACACCTTATTTATTGCCTTTTCTTGGCCTCTTTCTGATCTTCTCTGATACTCTCCATGTCCCAGTTTGGATCCAGTACCCAACATTTTTATGTACCCTGATAGATACTTAGTGTTTATTAGGGCCTACCATTTGGTATTTTATCATTACCCAGCCAACAGTGGCATTCTGACCTCATGAGTGGGCTCACAGAGTTTCTAATACTTGGGCATATATCCAGCTTCCCATCTTGGCACAGCTTCTGACCTTGAAGGTAGCTATGCACTTCATTCTAGTCATTCTAAGACTCTGGTCTTTGCCTCTTATCCAGCCCCGTTTACTGGGTACACTGGCTTTCTATATTAGCTGTTGAAGCTGTTCCCATTGTACCTTCTGCTGCCCCCACAGGATGTCATCATCCTTGGTAAGTTTTGGAAAGCATGGCGAGTGCAATTCAGACACTTCTGGAGGGTATACATGCTGCCTTTCTTGTTCGAGAAAGATCTTGAGCCTCCAAGATGTAATTTCTGAACTTTTTCAAGTCTAAGCCATGCAACCTTAGATTCATGACTTCTCTGTTGGTATGACCAAAATCCCATGACTAAAGCAATTGAAGACGGAGTTTATTTTGGTGTACAGTTGTGGTTAGATATCTACAGTAGTGGAGAAGACACTCAGCAGGAGTAGGAAGCTGAGATTCCATATCTCAAGTGTGCACAGGAAATAGAGAGAATGAGCAGTAAGTGGACCAAGATACTATACCTCAAATCCAATACGCAGTGCTGTCCTTCCTCCAGTAAGGCTGGATCTTCTAAAATCTCTATAACCTCCTCAAGTAATGCCACAAACGGATAACCAAGCATTCAAACACATGAGCCTATGGGGGACTTCTCCCATTCAAACTACCGCATTCCTAGAGGAGTGGTCTGTATTCCAGGCCCTCCTACCTATGCCTCACCTTCCACTTCAACTCTGGGCTTCATGGGAGAGTGCAATAGAGCAGCCTTAATGTTGTTTGACAGCAACATTCCAGGCACGTCCACATTTCACTCTTGTTCCAGGCTCTGTCCAGTCCAGCTCCCCTTTTGAAGAAAGGGAGATATGAAATAGATGTTCATAAAAAAATGCATATTAGGATTCATCATGCTCACTTCTAGTGTTTTAGACAGGGACTTTGCTATCATTATTTAACATATCTTTTAAGATATTGTTGTATTATTGCAATTTTCAAACATGTATTGAGTCACAAAGCTTTGCTCTACCTTTGAGGGTTACTGTTATGGCCAATCTCATCTCACCTATGTTCGATGGCTCAGACCTTCCCCAGGTAGCTCTCAAGCAAGACCTCATCCAGTTGTTTTTAAAATTTATGCCATGGGGGCTGGAGAGATGGCTCAACAGTTAAGAGCACCAACTGCTCTTCCAGAGGTCCTGAGTTCAATTCCCAGCAACCACATGGTGGCTCACAACTATCTGTAATGGAATCTGATACCCTCTTCTGGTGTGTCTGAAGACAGCCACAATGTATTCACATACATAAAATAAATAATAATAAATTTTTAAAAATTTATGCCATGAACATTTTAACTGAATGTAGCTCCTCTCTTCACTTTTCAGTCTGCTAAGATGTTTTCCTATGCTGGATGGAAGCAAACCTGTAACACCCTGTTCTTCATCTTCGCCGTCGTATTTTTCATTAGCCGATTCATTATTTTTCCATTCTGGTGAGTAGACAAGGCCCCATATCCTGCCTTGTGACAGTCACACCACCATCCCTTCACAGCTTTGCTAAAAACAAAACGCTGTAGCTTTATGTGAAAGGTGGTGACGTGGGGAGTGGACAGCCACACATGTGCACACGTGTCTGAGTGGACAATCCATCACACAAGTGCACGCATGTCTGAGTTCATGCCCGGAGACTGTCAGGAAGACCAGTGTCATGATGGGGCTTCTTATTCTTTGACCAAAACAGAAGCAGCATAGAGTGATAGTGGGCCATCCTTTTGTGAGGTCCTGAAAAATGGTAGACCCTGGCCAGTACCACAGTGGCCCCTCCCCTCTACACCCTGTCCTGGAGGAGAATGTTCAGAAGGCACATCCATCCACTCCAAAGCTGCTTCTTCCGGTGGAGCAGAGCCTAGCCAGTTCTGCAGCTGGAGGTGGGGCTGCTCTCCCTGAGTGGTTATTCTGTCTCCTGTTTAGGAGAGGAGGGCACGGGAAGCAGTTGGAGCCAAAATGGGAGTGAGGGTGATAGTTCTGAGAGCCTACTATGTACTGAGACCTTCCTGAAGCACCAAGATCAGTGCCTGTAACTCCCAGATGAGGTAGGCAGGGAGTTCTCATTTCACAGATGAACTGGTGCCCAGAGGTGTGAAGGAAGGCCTTGAAATCTGTGACCTCTGACCTACATCTCCTACACCACTCCAGAGCCCAGCCTTTGGCCCCACCTCTCTTCCTAGGCTGAACTCCCCCAGAGTCATTTGCATTTTAATGGCTGCTTCTACCTTTCCAGAAGCTCAGCAATTTTGCCAGCTTGGCTGTGGGTCTCCCCTGAACTTTCTGTTCACAGGGGGGTGCGGTGAGTTCTACCCCATGATTAAGGAACCAGGACAAATGGTATCTTGCCAGATCCAGCTATGAAGAGTTGTGCTGAATGTCTCGCTACTATTCTAAAATCAGCTTTCCCGGTTGCTCTTAAAAGGAAAGCCACACCCCTGTGAAAAGCTCCGTGAATATCTCCACCCACCTCTGGGGCCTCCTTTTATGCCACCCTTCCCTGCCACGTCTCTCCTAAACAAATTTTAAACTACAGAGCTCTGAACATGAAGGAAAGTGCCACTGAGGCTCCTTCAACCTCCTGAATTTCCCATCGTGCCTCCCTGGGGGATTCTGTATGTGCAGTCAAAGATTCCTCCTCCACCACAATCCTGTCTTCTGCCTTCACTTTCCACAAGCAGAAGCAAGGACGCCAGTCTCTCTTTAATGAGAATCTTCTATTTCCCACATCCCACTCTTTCTTTCTGTGAATTAAAGTGAGTGATTTGTATGTTTGATAGTTCACATTATCTGGTAAACTGTGAAAACAATGTTTGTTTAGTACTTTTCTCAGTTTTGGGCACTGACAGATTTTTGGTAGGGAACTGGGTAAAGAGCCAGTGCTTGAGAAGAACACAGATGACCACAGGATGTGGCTCTGGCTTTGGGAATCTGCAGGCTGGTGAGGCACCCTTGGGACAACTGCCACTGCAGAGCAGGCTAGAATCAGCCCAGATGCTAAGCCCATGGACCCAGGCTATAAATTACCCAGGGTAATCGGAATAGCACCGGCACCTTTATTCTGGGGAGGTGAACAAGTGTGAAACATACAAATGGGCTGGTCATTACTCTGTGTAGATTCTTGCCTAGCATGCACCGGACCCTGGGTTCAGTCCTAGCTACTAGAGATTCAAAGAAAAGAGAGAGAGAGAAAGAGGGGGGGGGGGGGGGGGGGGGGGGCGGGGGGCCCGGCGGGGGGGGGGGAGGGAGAGAGAGAGAGAGAGAGATAGCAGCAACATGTATGTTACCCACAATCAGTAAGTAACCTCATACCTACGGGGGAGGGCGTGTCCCTGTAATGACATTCATCACTTTATACAAGGAGTATAGGCTAATACATTTCTTAACAGATGTATCAGATATCATATACAAACAACCCACAAAAGAACAAATGAAAATAGTGGTATATAAACATAGTGGCTTCATATAAAGTAAAATGTTAATATAAACAGGCAGTCAGTGCTCTTTTCCACGGAGACCGACAGAACACAGCACTGCTCAGGATCTGAGGAAGTGATGACCCATCACACAGGGCACAAGAATGTAATGTAAGTCGTGTGTCTTGCAGGAAAGCAGCTGAGCATATACTGTCCCATGCAGTGGGTATAGTGCCTGACTTGGGTCCAGGAGTTTAGCTCCTCTAAAGGGAGAACTGGACAATCTTAATATGTTTCTCAAGTAATTCCCACCATGTCCTTTACAATCCAATGAAAATTTGGGAAAGAATTTAACTGTCTTATCAGGGAAAAGTTAAGTCGCAGTGTGTTCGTGGAATGGTTCTTGTGCAGCTGTTACAATGGCAAACTATGGCTTAGACTCAACTCTAGCTCACACTCTGGTTTGTTAATAAAGCTTTATTGGCATTCACCCAGACACTCATTAATTCATACGCAAGGTGTCATGTAGCTGTTCTTTTCTTACAATGACAGGGCTAAGCAGCTGCAACAGAGACCAGATGACCAGTGGCCTGAAGTATTTATTATCTTTTTATTTTTATCATTTCTTTTTTTTTTTTGAGATCATTTCCCTCTTCCCTTTCCTCCAAACTCTCCCATGATTTCTTTCAAATTCATGCTTTTTTAAATTAATTATTGTTTCACACACACATTGTATATATGTATCATTATTAGATACATACATAGATCTCAATACATAAATGCAACCTGCTCAGTCAGTATAATGTTGTATGTACTTATGTACTTAGCATTGGATACTGTGTCACTGTGCCCTTCCCTGGGGAAGACTGTGCTGTCAGCTGTGAGCATTTTTTTAGTTACCTATAGTTCTTTGCGTAGGGTTGAGGTCTCATTGTCTTTCTCTGTCCATGAGAGCATGTCTGTTGTTGTTCATATCATGTTTAAGGAGTTGTGCTGGTGAAACTTTATGGATGTGACTTCGGACATTCCTAGAAGACTCAGTGTCACAGCAAACCCCCTGACCCTCTGGCTAATGCAATCTCCCCAACCTCTTCTCAGTAACCCCTGACGCATAAGGGAGTTGAAGTATAAATGCGTCCACTGGGACCGGGTTCCATGACTCTGCAGTTTGATTGCTTGTATATTTCTATAATGGTCCCCATCTGTTGCAGAGAGCAGTTTGCTGGATAAAGGTTAAGAGCTATCCTTATGTCTGGGCATAAGGTCAAATTTTAGACTGTAGTTAGGGATTATACTGGTTTAGTGAGGTGAGGGTCAAGGAATCTTCAGGATCTGTGATGTCACTAGCCCTGTGTAGAAGAGAAGTTTGCTTGGTTCTATTATATAGCTACATTCATTGAGATAAAAAGGTGTCTGTGATACAGAATAGGAAAAATCAGGGTCCCAAATATGTAGTGTTATCCTTGACATATGAAGTCATGTGGGTGAAAGATGATATCCTAAAATATCATCAGGTTTTTAGGCATTTTTAAAAATGTATTTTGAATTTCTAAAAAGATAATAAAGTTTTATTTTTGAGTTAAAAAGTAAACTTAAGTGATGTCTGCATGAAAATGGCTGAGTTACATGATGAGTTTTTCAACTGGCAGAACCTGAGCTTGAGACATCAGTGTAGGGTGGGTTGTACCTGCTAAGGGTGGAGAGAGGATGGCCCTAGAGGGATAGATACAGGGCGTCCCTAGGCAGTGGTCACTCTGAATCCTAATGCTCTTTGAACTCTATGCCTAACCCCAGCAAATTTGACTGTCTTTTCATTTAAAAGTTAAATTAAATAAGGTATTGAGAAAAAAAGGAAGACGAGACACTAAAACTATAGTGTCAACTAAGAGACTAGACTGTGGACAACTTTTTTCCTTTTTCTTGTTTTCTCAGTTTAAATGAACAAATTATTTTTTATAAGTAAATAGATGCTTATAAGCCAACCTTTCTAGGCACTCTAAAATCACAGTCATATGAGGTTTGCTGAAAGAACATTAATCTTTTTATCCTGGAGTAAGAGCTGAAGGTGCCATGTATCTTGATATATAGGAGGCAGCTAAAATTGTGCTCAGGGGTCTGTGCATACAATGGACAGGAGGGCAGTTCACTTTAGGAAATGGAAGCAATCATGAAGTGTGTGTTTCGGGAGGGATGCTGAGGACTGAATCCTGGCCTTGTGTATGCTAAGTACCTGCTGTCAGGGAACTACATCCTGGTCCTCTCAAGCCATGGTTGGCATCAAGTAAATGAAACCATGTCATAAGGTGCCACGTGTAAGCAGGTGTTGTCTCACTTTCTTCCGTGGCTTCTCTCTTCCTGGAAACTAAAGGGGGACCATGGAAGCTTTTCTGTTTGCAAAGAAGGAGCCTAGGAGCAGGGGCTTTCAAGCAAACAGTGGCATGGAGCACTTTTTATTTTCATTTTTTCTCAGGAGACAGGCTATAGTTTTTGATTGTCTGTGAAGTATGATATAAATGATAATATCACCTTTTCTTTCCTATAGAGAATTTCCTGGACATCTTTTAATATTAAGTACTGGTGTACTTTGGGGAAGGAAAAATGTGTTTTCTCGTTGTGATTCAACAATGCTTTGACCAAAGTGTTTTCCCACCTGTTGCCCACAGGATTCTGTACTGCACCCTGATCCTGCCTTTGCACTATCTCCAGCCCTTCTTCTCCTACATCTTCCTCAACCTTTCAACAATGCTTTGACCAAAGTGTTTTCCCACCTGTTGCCCACAGGATTCTGTACTGCACCCTGATCCTGCCTTTGCACTATCTCCAGCCCTTCTTCTCCTACATCTTCCTCAACCTCCAGCTCATGATCCTTCAAGGCCTTCACGTTTACTGGGGCTACTTAATCCTGAAGATGCTCAACAGATGCATATTCACACAGGTAAGGTTCCCCAAGCCGGAGGTGTTTCTACGTTGTAGTCTCAATTGTCGAATAAAAGCAAGGTCCAGACAGCAGAGTATGGCGTTCACTTACATTTTCTTACAAGCACATTGTTTGCTGTGACAGGAACAGAAGCTAGGCCCTCATGCTTGTTACGTTCTACAGCTGGGCTACCTCACTGACACATTCAAAATGAAAGCCAGAAAGTATAAGACTGAATAGTTTTAACCAGTACCATTTATTTTTATTGGTTTGATTGGTTTTGTTTGAGATGCTGAGGATCAACCCCAGGGCCTTTCACATCCTAGGATGGTGTTCCACCCGTGAACTGTCGTCTGATCTTTCTGTTAAAGACATTTTCTATAATATAGGTTTCTCATGAGTGGTTCTTTGCTTTAGGGGCTCAAGGAATAGCTCAGTGGTAGAGTGGTTTTCAGGCATCTGGAGCACTGAAGAGGAAGAAAGAACTTTTTTAGAGAGCGTGACAGTTGGTAAATTTTTTTAATCCCAAAACATGGCTACTAGTTTGAGAATCCCTTGAGTTGGAATTTATTTGAGTTTTGAGATATATGTGTATGTATGTTATATATGTTTGTATGCATGTATATATATGTGTGTATAGCTGCACATGCATGTGTGGAAGCCAGAGGCCAATGCCAGGTTTCTTCCCAATCATTCTCCATCTTTCTTTTTTTTTTTTTTTTTTTTTTTTGAGACAGAGTCTCTCACTGACCCTGAGCTCACTGGCTTGGCTATTCTGCTTGGCCAACAAGCTCCGGGCTCTGCCTTTCTGATGTTGAGATTACAGATATGTTCCACTGCTGTGTGGAGCTTTCTCATGAGTGCTAGGGATCTGATCTCAAGTTCTCATGCAAGGATTTTACTGCTGAGCCATCTCCTCAGCCCCAGATAAGCTTTTAGATGATGAGTGAATGACATTTCAGAGCTATTTTATTTCTTTGGTGAACTTCCAGTTTGTATGTAACACTTTTTCCATGAGCTTGCTTCTGCTTTTAGAATATTGTCCATCATTTGGCTGTAGTTTGTTTCTGGGGGAAAAAAAAAACAACCTTTGCTAAATACAGCCACGCATTGTTTAACTACAGATCACGTTCATAGATGCTTTTAAGTCATTATGTGACCTCACACAGACCTATTTGGTACTGACTACTCCATACTTAGGCTATATGGTATAAGGTATATGCTCCTAGGGTCAAGGTGAACATAACATCATGAGGATAATTGAAACACAACATAAAATGATGAGGGACTCTAAACATGTATAAAAGAGTGGGCTAGAGCAGCACAGCGATGCCTTTACAATATGTTCCGATGCAAATATGAAAAGGGTTTCACTGTATGATGATTTTGAGAGTTATGTAGTAAATACATAAGTAATACTCATTAATCACCAAGTTCTATACATTATGCATTATTGTCTCTGCTGTACACATGTCATGTGTCCAGCAGTACAGCAGGTTTGCTTACACCATCATCTTCCACATCTGCAAGTAACATATTATGCTTCAGTGTCAAGACAGCTGATGCTCCTCTGGACGATGGGCATTTGTTACCATCGGTCATTGTGCCCTTACAGGTTTAGCAGTACACGTGATTTCAAGACCAAAAGATGGTTATGTAATAATACACTACTATAATACAAATTCTTAATACCCTTTAGAAACTTGACAGTTTATGTTTGTTCATTTTGTATTTGCTCTGGACTTTTAATTTCAGAAGTAGTAAGGGCAGGACTTGAGAAACGCACAAGATGCAATCACTGACTTAAGGAAGTGATTAATTCACTAGCTACGATTAAAGTGTATGAAATATGCTAAACAGCTGGCCTGGGCCTTGTTTTGGAGGCAGAAGTCACTGGCTCTGAAGACCAGCATGGAGTCTTCTGCTGATGGGATTTGACTTGGAAGCAAATAAAGGAAGTCAAATTAGTCTTGTGTGCCTAAATGAACTTCATTAAGCATCTTCCAGGGTGACAGAGCTGGTCCACTCTGGGGCACCACTACCTGTGTATAACAGCCTTGTTCCACCAGTGAGGACTTGTGTGTAACAAGTAGCTGCTTCATCAAATCTGATTTATTCATTTTCTACTGTAGTAAGTTTGTCTGAAAGGCCCCTGAAGAGGAAACAAATGAAACGGGCATTGCTGTCACTGGCCTCTGAGTTCCTAGCCGTCTCTGAGCCTCTAGACCTAGAGATCTGAGCTTAGGGATTAATCTTCATCTTATCTGGATTAGTATTGGTTTAAACCAAACCCTGAGATATTT
Organism: Grammomys surdaster; assembly: GCF_004785775.1. Lineage (NCBI taxonomy): Eukaryota > Metazoa > Chordata > Mammalia > Rodentia > Muridae > Grammomys > Grammomys surdaster. The sequence continues at coordinate 8,518,705 of NW_021604712.1, read as the reverse complement.
TTGTTTTCCTTAAATTTCTGACATAGGTTTTGTTTGACGCTTTTTTTTTTTTTTGAGACAGGGTCTTACTAGGTAGTCTTGGATGGCCTAAAACTTACTATGTAGACCACACTGACTTATAGAGATTCTCCTGCCTTTGCCTCCTGAGCACTGGGATTAAAGGTGTGAACCTGGCTGCCATTTTTTTTTTTTTGAAAACTGATTTTTCCCTTAAAGTTGAGAGTACCAAGAAATTAATTTCCACTGAATGTTCTAGATCAACATTCTAGCTCATGGGAATTCTAAATATTTTCCTATGAAAACATTACCTCTGCATGAAAAAGTTGAAGAAACAGAGATGCGGTTCCAAGCTGGACAGTTAAAAAACTGATGCTTGCAGTAGTTAGCATAAAGACACAGACTTCAGATAAACCTGTGGACACATCTGGTCAGGCCTCCCTGAACCTCCTGACCTTGTATAGAAACTGTTCTCATATTCACTGGTGAGTGACATAATTCTAGGTCTGGTAGGAAGCCATTGGCCATACTTGGAGGCCAGTAGACAACCTTGTTGGTTTCACTGTGACTTTCACATTTCTGATGTCTAACAGATCATGCCAGGCCCGATTAGAAATGCAGCAGTTCAGCAGACACTGAGCAAGAATCCCTGATTCCTCATGCAGTCCTTGGGAAAGCTGTTTCCAATTGCAATCTGACAGGATCATGGCCCCGCAGCCCTAATTCTTGCCATGCGCATGACTTCAGCTGGCTTGCACATGCGATCTCTTTTCTGCTGCAGTGGCAAAACTGGCTGTGAATCCAGCAAACTCCTCCAAAGCCGTTAAGCCTCCCTTTAAAGAATAGCATTTGAAGGCAGAGTTGCATTGCAAAGGGAGAGAAGGGAGCTGAAAGTCTTAGAGGACCAAGGAAACCTACTGCCAACTCTGCTTCAAAAGCTTTTAGCATTTCACGCAACTTAAGTTGTTATGAAGCTGACTAATTCTTGGATACTTTAAAAATGGAATTACAGAAGTTTATAGACCTCCAAAAATGTCTTTTAAGTCTTAGAATGGAGATTAAGAATTTTTCTCTCCAATTCCTTTACATGCAGCAGGCTCTCAAAAATGTGAGAATATGTACAGCTTGGTAATTTTTGGGAAACAAACCACACTTTTTTAGGTGCTGTTGTGTGACAAAACTTTTCCTGGGGAGATGCAACACGCATGTCTACTCACCCCAGACAGACAAAGTATGGATACCACTAAAGTCCAGCGTGATGAACCAATCAGTCTTATAAGAATATGGGTAGAGGCTTACTTACAGGAGCAGAAATGGTTCACAGAAAGCTTTGTCATCAAATCCCACCCTAGCTGGGTGGCAGCTTTTGTTCTTTAATAGCTGGAAGTAAGACTGCCATTACAGGACTGGGGGCAGAAGATCAGTCTGTAAAGTGGTCGATTTGCAAACAGGAGGTCCTGAATTTAATCCTGGAACCCGTGAGAAGTCAGGCATGATGACACATCTTATGATCTCAGTATTTGAGAGGCAGAGACAGAAGAGTCCCTTTGGTTTGCTGACCAGCTAGTTCATCCTAATTGGTGAGCTTTAGGCCAATGAGGACCTAAAGGAAGTGGATGGCACTCCTAAGGATGATGCCCAAGGTTGCTACCTACCTCCACACATAACCACATGCACTTACACACCTCCACACATGTGCACTCATACACACATGGATATGCGCACACACATGAATAAAAAAAAGAATATAGCTACAATTTAAAGTTACATACATAGGTCATGCTTAGCAGACATCCTGTTGCTTGGAAATAGACTTGACACTGAAACTTAATTCTTATAAAATGGTCAGTTTTCTGACGACCTACCAACCCACAGACATCATATGAGGAAACATGACAAACTGACATATTCATCTTGACATTCTCCATGCAAACACGAGAAGGGCTTTGAGAGGAAATTGGAGGCAACATAGCACACTTTTATTTAACATGAATTGAAGAAGATTTGATTATCCTTAAGCTCTCATTTCTTCTCTCTGAATGTGACTGTGAGCCCTGGCCAACTTCAGCATGTCTCTGTGACATCTTGTACTGGTGAATAGCCAAGACATTCGGGAGAAGCTAGAGAACACAGCCACCATAGCCTGGTTGGAGACTGGCCTATGACAACCTTGGCAACCTGGTCTAGCCTCCTGAAACTAGTAATCAGTGTCTGATACGTTCACAGAGTGACACTTTGCAGGCCCTGCACTGAGTTGATGAAGAATGGAACAGGTTAGGAACCATGAGGAAACTGATTGTTCCAGCCTAGCCAGAATTTACACAGAGATTTCATGACAAAGCCAATGCTGGAACTGAGGCGTAAAACTTCACCCTTTGTTTTTTACTTCATTTGAATCAAGTGTAGACAGTTAATAACCAGAAAAGTAAGTGAAAATACTTGTACACCCCTGTCCACACATGCACGGATATACAACACCCTCTAAACACAAAACAGTAAGAATAGAATATAATTCAGCACACATCTTTTAATTTACTTTTGAACTTATTAAAAGCCTATGAAATGCTTTCTTCATACTTTTATTCCAAGTCTCCTCTGTTTAAAGGAATCCAGTAGCTAAGAACACAGGTTCTGGAGAATCTGTCTCCAGCTCTTCCATTTCCTGGGTGAGTGATTGTGAGCCTGTTACCCATATCCACTGCCTCAGTTTCCTCATTTGTACACTGGAGCTGGTGACACTAGTAGCTGTTGACCCCATGTGGGACACACCGAGGCACAGGGTGCCCTTGCTGCCATTGCCACTGGCACAGCTGCTTCAGTGACGTCCTTCCTACTGACTCCCTGATGGCTACAAGGCCAGCTGCCTGGCAGTCGACTCCCAGTCGGACCACACATTTGGCTCCTACAAACTGTGCAGCAGCTGATGTTGGATGTCAGGACCCTTGGCTTCCGACCAAGCCTCTAGTGACATTGTCCTAAGCTGTCTTCTGCCAGGTAACTGTCATGACTCACATTCCATGGTCCCTGCTGACGTGTCCTTGCAATGTCACCATGTTGCAGAACAAATATAAAATTCATAACATCCAAGAGGCCTGCCTCCAACTTGCCAAGGTTTTAATAGGTACTAACAGATATTAAAATGCCCTTTATTGAACAAAATTTCATAAAAATACCACAAAGACTAATGACTGAAAGAAAATAGCCAGAAACGACAAATACAACAGCAGTATACAGATGAGGAGGGCTTACCTACGCTCCATTTATATGTCCACGTTCCTGAATATATGTGCAGGTCAGCTGTTTCAACTGTCTATTCAAGAAACCACAGTGAATTCATAAATAGCTGGGGGTACTGGGGCTGCTTTCCCCTCACTCTTACATGATTGGTGTGCTCTCTCTTCTGCAGCTCTCAAGCCTGGATCTTGTTCCTTTCCCAGCATGGCAATTCTAAATTCTTCTTCCTTGGTCCCCTTGCCTGTGAATCCTCCAGTCTCACCTCTGTCTCTCTGTCCAGCCCTTGGCCACTTGCAACTTTATTTTCCAAACAGAACCAACTGGGGGCAGGGACTCTCAGTGTCTTACATATGGATTCTCGTGCAATCTGGGGGACCCAGGTAACATACTGCAAGTGTTAAATGGAATCCACATCAATGTAGAGTCCACATGCAGGTGCCACAGCATGTCTCTGTTGCTGACACCACATGTCCCTGCAGCTCTTAATTCCAGGCAACCAACCTTGGGTGGAGAAGAGATTATATTCACATTTTTTAAAGAAAACCAGAGGCCTTGGGGACAGGGGTACCAGAATAGCCCTTTGCCTCTTCAGTCCATTCTGCTTCCTGGGAAGGCATTACAGGAAGCAGCCGGATGCCAGAGCTGGCTGAGGATGGATGGGCTCTCCAAGGAGCCTTCAGCTTCTGGGTGTCCATGTAGAATCTACAAGCCCTCTATCCGCCAAATTGACTGCAGATTAACAAATCACGTGGATGGCTTGCTGTGCTTGCTTTATTTGTATTAGCTTCTTTTTCATACTCCTGACTATTGTGATTTATGACGCTGGTTTCAAAATGCCCAGTGTTGTCAGTTCATTTTTTAAAAAAGAAACATTACATCAATTTATTTCATGTGTAGATTTACACACCTGTGAAGTTTAGAGGACAAATTTCAGGAGTCTGTTCTGTCTACCATATGGTCCCTGGGATTGAATTTAGGTCCTCAGGTTTGGCAGCAGGTGCCTTATTCTGTGGAGCCATCTAACCAGTCAGTCCAATGTTATCCATTCTTCAGAGACATTGGACCAGTGAAACCATCTTCCCAATAAGACGGCAACTAGGCGGTTTCCAGAGCGAAAAGATATCAAAGAAAACATATCTCTGGGTTGTACTGTTCACATCCAGACTTTCACTCCTGTCTCCCAAATGAAGGCCCCTAGATCATAGATCATATCTTGCTTTAGCTGGAAAGGACAAAGATGGGTAGTATCCAGGTACAAACACTCAGAGAATCCTGAGTGATATTGCTTGTACCCATGATTTAAAAATCATTTGACAAAAATGCAATGAGTTTCCATATAACTCTGAAAGGAGCAGATTGTTACCATTTTCTTAGCATTGAAATACACACGGTGGGGGAGACAGAGACAGTCAGAGACACAGAGATATAGAGACACAGAGAGAGAGACACCTAAAGAAAGATTCAGGGACAGAGACAGAGAGAGACAGACACACACACAGAGACAGACACACAGAGACAGAGACAGATATACAGAGAGGAAGACACCTAAAGAAAGATTCAAGGACAGAGACATAGAGACAGAGATAGAAAAACAGACACATAGACACAGACACAGACACACACACACACACACACACACACAGAGAGAGAGAGAGAGAGAGAGAGAGAGAGAGAGAGAGAGAGAGAGA
>NW_021604712.1:8499476-8513776 GCF_004785775.1 Grammomys surdaster | reverse complement strand
AGAGAGAGAGAGAGAGAGAGAGAGAGAGAGAGAGAGAGAGAGAGAGAGAGAGAGAGAGAGATTGAGAGAGAGAGAGAGAGAGACTCCACACAGATGTCTTCTATAGAATCCGACTTTAGACAAAGGGCCAGACATAATCCATGTAATTTATGGCTTGTTAATAAATCTACACACCCACTCCAGGATGTGAATGTTTTATTAAAGGGCTCTTGGGCCAAGGAGATTGGTAAGCACAGGTGTGAGGGAGACTCCATGCTGGTCAACACTGTCCTTGTTAATCTCCAACTATTTTCTGTGGCCACATCCTGTGTCCACCTCCTCAGCCTCACTGAGTAAATCTCAGAGAGAGCTTCAAATAACAAAGAAAACATTATTCATGAGAAGTTGGAGAAGCTAAAAGAACGCCTTGCTTTATCGTGTGGGCTCCAGTGCCTGAGTGATTTATGAGGCAGAGGCTTGATCCTCCTTCGGTTTTGCAAGCATCAAGTATGCCATCTGCAGCACTCTGTGCTCTCTAAGGGGCTGTGTTCCTAAAATGGTGTTTCCTACTACGTAAGAGATCAGGAGATCCTAAGGAGGGCAGCTGTGGGTACATACTCTTCCTGTGACTCCACAGCCCACAGACTCCACAGACTCACGATTGTTTCAAACAACCAGTATGCACATCTGTTCTGAAGGGAACCTGGAAACATGGTTACGTTGTTCAGGGACATGGGATTGGCTCTCCCCTATCATTTAGCTGTGTTTGACCCACCTGCCACTGGGACCCAGCTTCGTTAGAGCCATTGACTATTGTCAGAACTGATGCTGTCATGTAACTGCCTAGATGATGCTTGCATGGTCACCTCCAACACACCTGAAAAACAAACAAATAAACAAATGTGACGTGTCCACTTTTATATGAGATGGGAAGAAGGGTGTGAAGGAACTCCCCAGGCTTTCAGGAAGGCCCTAGGACCTGTCCATTCAGAGGAAGAGAAGAATAAGGAAGGGATAAGGTGCTGTGTAACTGTCCAGGAGGCAGTTGGCAGTTTTCTTCCTCATACCTGTTGGATGTGTGTGTGTGTGTGTGTGTGTGTGTGTGTGTGTACATAAGCATTTGGAATAGTCTATCCTCCCATATTTGTGACACAGTGAGGATACTGGGCTGGGCAGGGAAGAAGTTGCAGCAAAAGCCTCAGCCAACCCTACAGAAAGTGCTGTAGCTAAGTGGCCCCTCAGAGGTGTCTCCATTGAGACCAACCCATCATTAGAATGTCACTGAATGCCTTCTGCAGTGGGGCATAACTCTAAACAAGGTGGCTTTTGTCACCCATGATAACATGTAGCCATGTGCCTCCCTAGCAAGAGGCTATAATGGAACCTGGCTCCTAAAGGGCTTCTGAGCAGCATCCCCATATGATCTGTGTCTTCCCTGCTGAACCCTGATACCAATCCCAAGAGAATTTCATTTCTCTGTGTCAGGCACCTGAAGAATCAGAGGGCTTTCAGTCCCAAGCACCACCTCTCTGATGTGAGGCTGGGCAGAATATTTGCTTTTTAAATTCTTGTTGTTAATATCTGTCCTTTCCTTACAGAGTTTAGGTGAGGGCAGAATGCTATGTGTGAACTCTCTGCTGCATACTTTGTGGCCTGGAGCGCATGATGGTGGTATAGGCTTGGGGCCATGCAGCCCGGTCTGCTGTTTGGTCTCAATTCCAGTTATTCTCCTGTGCTGTCATTTCTCTTTGGTTGTTTCTCTCTCCCGTGTGTGTTCTCATGTGCACGTATGCAGAGGTCCTCCTGTGGAGGAAGCAGGAGACCATGTGAAAGCCAGCACTCGACCTCTGGTGTTACTCTCTGGGTACTGTCAAATTTAGGCTTTGGTTTTGGCTTTGGAGAAAGTCAGGGGACTCTTTATTATTTCTGGGTTGTGAACTCCAGAGCTGTTCATGGTATGAGTCCAGTTCTTTCTCTCCACTGTTGACTTCAGCCTGTGCTCTGGCCCTGGCTCCCATAGTGTGTCCACAGTACGCTGGCTAGTTTGTTGTCTGTAAGAAGTCCTCTGGCTTCTTATCACTGTTATTTTAAATGATATGTCCTTTCCCTATAGCTTTTTTAAAAAAGTTTCTTATACCCATAGATTCTTTTTTTTTTTTAATCTAATTGGGGTTTCAAATATATTTTCTGTGCAGTGCTGAGGACCAGCCCTGGAGCTTTGTGTTTCTGGGCAGATGCTTCACCAGCAAGCTACATCCCTCGTCCTCATGTTTTCCTATCATCTCTTCCTCCTCCTTCCCCTCCTCCTGTAACTTCATGTACAGCTTACTTTGGCCACAAGTTATTGAGACTTTGTTCATTTTTGGATTTTCCCCTCTTTGTACTTCATTGTTGATCATGTCTGTGGTAGTTTTCAGTACATTGGTCCTTTCTTTCACAGCATTTAACCTGTGGTTAATCTTGACTAATGTAATGTGTTATTTCAGGTATTAATTTTTATCCCTATAAATTTCATTTTGGTCTTTAAAATATCTTCTATATTTCTTCCTATGGTATGGTTTTCCTCTGCATCCTTGAATAGAAATATATATATATATATATATATATATATATATATATATATATATCAGATTTATTTTATGTGTTTGAATATTTTGCCTACATGTATACCTATGCATCGTGTTCATGTGCCTGGTACAGGAGGAGGTCAGAGGGCATTAGATCCCTTAGAAATCAGAGTCATGTGCAGTTATGAGTTGTCACATGGGTGCTGAGAATTGAACCCAGGTCCTCTTCAAGAAGAACTGTTAACTGCTGAGCCATCTCCCCAGCTCTTACAAGGAATTGTTTTAACACCACTCTCCTTCAAACTCTTTATGTCTAGACCTGTTTCTGTTAAGTGAATTTCTTACTGGGTATGTACCATATTTCCAAGTTTGCAAATTTTGTGATTTTTTTTTTTTTACTCAAAATAAGCCATTTTAAATTGTTGAATGCTAGAGTGTTTTGTATTCTTTTAAATGGAGTTGAATTTTGTTTTTGAAGGCAGCTAGATTGCTAATGATAGCTGTGCTCTTTCCAAGACTTAAATGCTGGTAAGGTGAGTCCAGAAAAGCCTTCAGTCTGTGCCTGTTAAGTAGAGTCCTTAATGCCCCTAGCTGTGCATGTACTCTCACTGTGGCTCTTAAGAAGACAACAAATCACTGGCCTCTTACAGCTCCAGGCAGGGCTTATTCTGCCAATTCCCATCTGCCTAGGCTGTGCCTGGCCTTGGGTAGTTTTCCCTTACCACCTGTACTCTCTGGACAGCATGCTCTCTCCCCCGGCCACTCCCTTCCTCTCTCTCCAATATTCTCCTTACAAAATTCTACCCTCTGGCCTTCAGTGAACCTCAGCTTGGTTTCCTCAGTTCAGTGGCCCTCTGTTTGCTGGGTTTGAATGCATTAATAATAGATGAAGAGTCACCAATAATATGTCAGATTTGCATTAGAACCCTTGGTGACATTTAACTAAAAGTGGCCCAATTCACATTCTCTGGTTTGTTCTCCCTGCATCTTCTATTGTATGAGTCTGAATCTGTGACTACTCTGTGTGTGTGTGTGTGTGTGTGTGTGTGTGTGTGTGTGTGTCCATGTGTGCATTGTCTGTCTGTCTCTATCAAAGTGTGCTCCCTCTTTTTTAAGCATCTATCAGGAAGGAATGAAGGCTGCTTTACAGAATTTGTTTGTTTGCTTGTTTGTTTATGTTCTTTGAGACAGGGCTTCTCTGTGTAACAGAGCCCTGGTTGTCCTGGAATTGGCTTTGTGGACCAGGCTGGCCTTGAACTCACAGAGATATGACTTTGCCTCCTGTATGCTGGGATTAAAGGCATGTGCCACCATGCTTTGCAACTTTACAGAATAATTTTAACAGACTTTTACAAGGGATTAAGTTACTGACTCCAACTGGACCAGGGAACATACACTATCAATTAATATTCAAATGCTGCTTGCCGCATTTATGGCGGATGCTCATTTTATAAAGCTGCCTTCAGTCTATCTGCTGCTTCCAGCAAATGCTTCTCATAGCACACATACAAACACACATGCACTTATAATTCTCAGCACCCATGTGGCAGCCCACAACTGTGCAGAACTCCAGGTCCAGGGGATCTCACATCCTCTGACCACCAGGCACATGGACATGGTGCATAGACATACATGCAATCAAAACACGAACATACATTGAACCAGGGACTTGGAAGAGTACATTATATTACAGCTATACATTAGCTTAGGTTGTAAAAGTTGATTACTTGGGAAATCCAAGGCACATAAGGTTGGTTGTTACATTGTTCTCTTAAAAGAACTTTAAACAAACAGGCTGAAGACCCAGTAGGATGACAGTCTTATGTGCCCTCAAAGTGTAACTCAGCTGTGAGGTTCAGCAAGAGCTCCAGTCTCTTTGAACGTAAGAGATAATTCTCATCACACACTTCTGACTGTGGGCTCTTCATTGTGCTTTAGAATCTGGACCTTAGACTGCAAGAAGCTGTGGAAATCCCTTCTCCTTCATTTCTCTCTCTCTCTCTCTCTCTCTCTCTCTCTCTCTCTCTCTCTCTCTCTCTCTCTTTTTGTTTTTCGAGACAGGGTTTCTCTGTGTAGTCCTGGCTGTCCTGGAACTCACTCTGTAGACCAGGCTGGCCTCGAACTCAGAAATCCGGCTGCCTCTGCCTCCCAAGTGCTGGGATTAAAGGCGTGTGCCACCACCGCCCGGCTTCATTTTTCTTTTCTCAAGACTCAGCCTGAGCTGCTTTCTAGACCAAGTCTAAAACCAATTGTTCGATAATGCCTGCCTAGCTTTTCTAGTTGCTAAACTGGTGGGGCAGTCCTCCACTGTCCTTCTGCTCTGGCCAGAAGCAGAAGTTACGGTGCTGTGTCTTCCCAGTAACTTGCTTGTGGACTGCCTGTTTGTTACCAGCGAAGTGTAATGGTTGGGCTGCTCCTTCTTTGTTTCTGATTTTTCCCTCTAAGGGCAAAGCTGCCCAATAAACATTGATCATAAGCTACATGTATATTTCATTTTAACTTTAAGTAATAAAAAGGAGAGAGTGGTTCAGTACGTAAAGCCCTTGTCTAGTAAGTGTGAAGATCATATTTTGGATTTCCAGAACCCATACAAAAGCAAGGTAGCCATGGAGACTTCCTGTAATCCCAGCTCTCAGAGGCAGAAAAGGAACTTTCATGACAAGCCAGCAAGCCATACTAGACAACCCACAAGCTCTGGGTGCAATTTAAAGGCCCTATATGAATACCAACTTCAGGTCTCCACACACTCATGTACAAATGCTATACTCACATGAACACATATATACATACAGACATGCACACTACATACATACATACATACATACATACATACATACATACATAGACATGTAAAACATTTAAGATGTAAGAAAATAAGACATAATCAATTCTGATATCTTATGTGTACCCAATTCCCCTTAAGCTCCATTGCATCTGTAGCTGCACATCTTGTCTTAGAGTTTAAGGTGTCACATAGAGCAAGACAGCTGTAGCTTGGTACTCACAGCATCCCTTTCTCTTAGGGGACCACTCTCTTTGTGCCTTCCCTGACCAGCACTTCCCTCTGCTTGCATCTAGGCCTTTATAGCTTTCTTCCCCCACCAAGTATTGTGGCTACAGTGTTGGGATTGGTGAAGTAATTTTTTTCTTCTTAGCCATGTTCTCTGATTCCAGAAAGTGGCCATGACAATTCTGCCGTTGTTTTGGGAGAGTGAGGGAGAAAGTTGAAATAAGGGTCTCACCATTGCTTTTCAGTTCCAGACGGCCTCAGTTCAATCGATCTCTGTGTTGGAGCTGTTTCTAATGACAGATACCTTACTTCCTGCCTCAAAAAGGAGTATTTCAATATTGACAGTGTCCCAGCTGAGTAAGACTTTACCAAGCAGTGTACAACCACAGGGCATGACCTCAGAAACCACCCTGTTGCTCTGCACCAATCTCAATCCTGTAGGCAAATGGTGTGCTTCGGAGTCTCCCCCACCTGATGACCAGCCATCTTACACAGAGCCAGGAGCTGTGCTCCATTTTTTTTTTTTTTTTTTTTTTTGGTTTTTTGAGACAGGGTTTCTCTGTGTAGCCCTGGCTGTCCTGGAACTCACTCTGTAGACCAGGCTAGCCTCGAACTCTCGAACTCAGAAATCTGCCTGCCTCTGCCTCCCAAGTGCTGGGATTAAAGGCGTGCGCCACCACCACCCGACCCCATGTGCTCCATTTTTGAGAGCTAACCAACACAAGATCTGTTGGCCAATTTTCTGATGACTCTTCTGCTGCTGCCCACTTCTATATGGATTTGTGTCATCGGTGCACACTCAGCTAGAGCTGGGAATGAGGCCTTCTGTGTTTCTCAGTCCAGCCACATTGCCTGTCTGTGATTGTGTGTAGTTGGCCACTTGGAAGTTAATGAACTTTCTTCTGGTAAGCTCTGCTTTGCTTGATCAGGTTGTCATTTGAGCCTTTTGTTCAAAAGTAGGAAGGCATAATGTTTGTGACAAAGGCCTAACAAGTGACAGCTGTTACGTGTGGGGATCTTTCAAGGAATTCAAGGAAGTTTATGGGAAAGTCATTATTTCACCAGCTCTTGTCACCTGTCAATCAATCTGTCTGCCCACCTGCCTTTTTTCTTGCAGGACTGAAAACTGAACTCAGGGCTTCATGCATTCTAGATAGGTGCTCTACCACTGAGCTACAGCACTAAGCCCCTGAAATAGTCTATCATGTTTTTTTAATTTACTCGTATTTAAGAACATCATACAATAAGGTATGCTGTTCATATTGTGAGGATGCTAGAATCTCAGATTAACTGGCTATGTGGACTGCAATACATTAGGATGATGAAAAAGAAAAAGAAAAACGCTTACAGCCAGGCCCCAATGCAGGCCAGCTACATCAACAAGACAAATGAGGTAGGTAGGGCCCAGACACTGGAAGCCTTGACAGTCAGTCTCCTCCCTCCAAGGAAGTACTCTGATTTACATCCCAGGTAAGATCCGCCAGATTGAATGGAGACAGTCCTGGGCTCTCCTCCATCACGGAGAGGTCTCCATGGCTGAACTTCCATTGCTGGGTCTCCTTCTGAGAATCGGAGCCATTTCTACATCAGACCTCTGTCATACAGGCCACTCAGCTTCAGCTGCTCCTCCAGCCTGGAAGTTTGGAAAAAAGCAGCACATTCATGGTCCAGAGGAAGAAAACTCACAACGATAAAGCTCTGAACACAGACTGAGCAGAGAGCAGGAAAGAAGAATGTAAAAAAGCAAGTTCTCGACAACAAAAAGTGTCATTTGTTTCAGAAAATGACTAGTTCTTGTTTCTTTTTGAGACAGCCTTACCCTGTAGTCCAAGCTAGTCTTGAACCTACTCTGTAGCCAAGGCTAGCCTTGAACTCCCTATGTGTTCAAGACTGGCTGTAAACACTGTAATCCTCCTGCCTCGGTTTACTGACACCTGGGATTACAGGTGAGAACCACCATGACTAGTTTATTAATCTTTTTAGAACCACTTATTATATGAACTGAACTATAGGTATGAGTTTATATTGCTTCTGTGGACTAGACACTTAGTGAAGAAATATAGGAAATCACTACTAAGGAAAAAATAATTTGAAATCATAGAAACACAAAAGGGTCCAGGTGACTCTGACTTCAATATTTTCTTTCCATAGAGAAAAACAATCTAGGGAGGATTTGTGGTTTAGCAAACAGCCTTGTTAGCCAAAGTAACATCTGTGACCATCAACCTCATTACTGCCCAAAGACTGTGAGGAACACAGCACCCCAGGGCTAAGCAGTGCCCTGGTTGAGCATCTATGAAGTTTCCACAACCACAGATGATCTTTATGCACATTTGAACTTGAGAAGCATTGGTCTAGAAAATTCCACATCACCAAAAAGAAAATGTCCACTTGTGGCCAGAGTTGAAAGAACCCAGTTAAATGCAGTGCAGTGCCAGCAAGGAGAAATATGAAAAGCAGGAATACACTGGCCTCTCCTTCCTGTAACCTCGTCAACTTGGATGATGAGAATTATTACAACAAAGAGGGAGGTATTTTGATAGTAGCTCAGAAAATTGAACTCTTTGTCTGAATGTGCATTTTTTAATACAGTGAAAGCGAAAAGTTTGCTTTTAAAATAGCATAAAATGCTTATTATAGTGTTCTTTGTTTCACTGCCAAGTGCGGCTTGAGACGTGGAGTCATTCACAAAGCAGCAGGACACTATGAGTCACACACAGCCTCCTGGGCTCCTGACATTACTGCAAAGCCGCAGATTCCCAGGCAGAGTTTAGTTACAGTTCTTCAAACACGCAGCCACAGTTTTATTGAAGCTGCGGCTGCAGATGTCATTCCGGGAGAGTGAGGAAGCCCTGCGGGCCCAGATGACTCATCCGCTAGGAAGTGAGCATTGTATCTTTCGCACTGATGTGTAGGGTTTCTCTGTTCCTCGTTGTCAAGTATGGTTTGATTCTCTTGCGGACATTTTTTAAGGAATACAGATCAGGCGTCAACTAGTAGACACAGCATGTACAATTAATTAATTAATAAAAACATAGACATTCTTGAACCAAAATGTACTAAAAATTACAGCAAAAAAAAATGAAGTCAGAGGTATGGGTACTCAGATGTGATTTTTAACCCAGTGGATAGCAATGAAGAAGCTTGGGCATCTTGGAGTAACTGAGAGATTAGGCTTTCCCTGTGTACTGTGCAGGGAGGGTTGGGCAAGGTGTCATCTGAGCAGCAGGGGAAGGAAATGCTGTGTGAGTCTTTTCTCCAGGGCTAGAACAAGCGCCCAAGATTGGGTTCCTAATAAAGGAAAGAGGTTTGTGTAGTGTATGCTTCTGACACTGAAAGTCTAAGACCAGACACTCAGGACCTCCACCTTCCATAGGCCATGCCTCTCACCAGCAGTGCACTAAGAAACAGCTTCCACCAAATGAGCTCTTGAGGATTTACCACAGCTAAAGCATAATGAGTGGGAATGTTTAGCTGCAAGAGGAATTAACTACCTTTAGCTAAGTAGAAAAAATAACAATGTTTGAAAGAAGTGTACTCCCCACCACCACTATCCTAAAGGTATAGAACTTGAAAAATAAATGAATAAGAACTGCAAGGAGCATAGTGGAAAGAAAGAAAAAAAGAAAGAAAGAAAGAAAGAAAGAAAGAAAGAAAGAAAGAAAGAAAGAAGGAAAGAAGAGAAGAAAGACGGGGAAGACAGGGAAGACAGGGAAGACAGGGAAGGGAGGAAGGAAGGAAGGAAGGAGGGAGGGAGGGAGGGAGGGAGGGAAGGAAGGAAGGAAGGAAGGAAGAAAGGAAGGAAGGAAGAAAAGAGAGAGAACAAGAAAACCAAGGCAGGTACACCTGCAGGTAGGTGTGGGAACATCTTTTGCTCATGATGTCATAAAGAACACAGAAACTTCAAAGAAAAACTAGGCTAGATGCCCTGCAGGTCCCTCCGCATCCCAGAGGCCTTTGAAGAATGCTTTTCCACTGCAACATCCCACCTACATCTCAAGCCACACCGCTGTACTTCTCTGTACACTGTGGCCGCTCTGAATCTCTCCAACCATTTCCATACAGCAGCAAGGAATGTTACTGGTACAGGAGCCAGCTTCCTTAGGCAGTAAGCAGGGCCCACGGTAGATCATGAGCTAGCCGTGTAGCATGCTCAACTCATCCCTGAATGGACAAATGACTCTCTGGTTGAGCTAAGGGAACATACATAGGTATACAGACTTCTTACTGGCGTGGCCACAATGTATCCACTGAGATGGCCAATTCCCAACAGAGATACTTCATTCTTTACCCTATTATCATAATTCACTCTTGGGAGTTCTTATTTTTCCTTAATAAATCTATATTCATTTATTTTCCCTATTTGCATTTCCTTATTCCTCTTGAAGATAAGACGTAAAACCTAGAAGGCACTGGCCTCAGTGGCTTGATAGCCATTGAGTTTCCAGGACCCTAGCCCCTGCCTCCCTGAGTTTAGCCAACCAAGAGCCAACAATGACCATATGGCTATTCTAAATACCCCAGTCCCCTCATTGGAGCAGTTCACTAGACAGGTGCTTTCTCTTCCTGTCACTGGTCAGTCCCTGATACCTTGAGCAGTGCTTCTTAGTGACTTCCTATTGAACATGGAAGTGAGTTTGAATCCATGACTTGGATCTTCTTAGCATGCCTGCTGTCCCTTCTTCCTAACATGCTCTTTGTCCCACCATCACTGCCATTCCCACTTCAATTTCAGGTCACAGCTTGCTGGATCTCACTCAGAGACAACTACACTGGTGCTAGCCACTCCCATCTGTCTTCCTGTGCATGCTTCTTGCTGTCCGCAGGGAGTACTGTGAGCCACACAGCGTCTAGTCTCTGGGTTTAGCCAGTTCATTAATGAGGGAGATTTCCTCATAGAAGAAAATGTGCCAAGGTTTCCTCTTGTTGACACAGCTTCTTCCAGCCTTGTAGCCAGAGCCTAAGACAGTATCTCCAACTATTCACCCATGGTACGTGAAAAGGATGTGTATCTGGTACATGGGGTAAACTGAGGTGGGACAAACTCACCCAAAGCAGAAAGGAAGGAACGCAGCAGCTCTAGGTACCCAGGGTGCTGGCAGCATTAGCTCTGGGGCAGAGCTACCCCTAGAGACTAGAGACTAGGAGACCAAACGGCTCAGCATCATCTCTACCATTTCATGGCCCCTGGGTTGGGCATTTCTGGTATAGAACAGCTTCAAATAATAGCCATTCTGCCGAAAGCCAGTAGGCAGTGATGTTTCCCTTTCCCTTTTGAAAGTGGACCAGTGGACAAGGGTTGTCAAAGAACATAATTTGCCTGGCCTTAGAGGGGAGCAGTCATGATACTTCTGAATTTTCCTTATTTAGAAATCTTGCCAACAATAGCAGCCTTGCTCCTCTGTGATGGGGAAGCAGCATTGTCCAGCAGGAACTGTGTGAAGTGTCTGTCTGTCACAAGTCTGCTGCCGAGGTCTGTAGGTCAGTAGGTGGCGAGGGACCAAAACACATGCAGTTATGCCTCAGCTCAGCTGACGGCTGTACCACTCACTCCAAGGCCACAGGCCAGCTGTGAAGCTGGAACCTGGCCACAGAGATTTGATACCCGTTGGAAGCAGCTGAGACAATTTCTGGAAAGCCGATGATTGCAGGGCCTGTATCAAAGTGCCTGGCTAAATACGGCAGACTGGAGAATGAAGTCCCTTGTAAGAGGAAGACCTTGGGGGATTTGCTATGTGCAGCTGAGTGAGTGCTGGTGCCATTTGCTGAACTATGGAAGACTATATGACAACACAAGAACTTGATGAGATTGTTGGGCAACTGAGTGATTAGCTGGCTTTAAAATTTGAGTTTGAAGCCCAGGGGGCAGGTCCCTGTTACAGATATGAATTTATAAGCCATCCACACTTGAATTGTGCTTAGGAATTTTGGGGGTATAGATTCACTTCTTCACTTACTCACTCACTGGACAAGTATCTGAATGCCTGCTATGGGTATGATGGAATGATTCAGGAGAAATGGCAAAGGGAGATTGGCCATCCCAGTGTGTTCCGACTCTTCCGTTCCTGTTTTCCTGTCTGTATCTGAAGATGTGTGCATGCTTGAAGCCAATGTGTTCCCCTGGCCCCATGGTTTTGTATTGTGACTATCCTTGTTTTTAGGCACAGACATTGTATTTTCAAACTTTCCACAAGTGTTATTATCTAATATATAGAACCCCGCGCCTGTCCTTGGCGTGTCTCCTCAGTATTTCTGTTGATGTGCTTCCTCACGGGCATGGCTTCAAGCAACTCATCTCAAGTTGCCAGGCAACCCTACTGGATGCTGTCAAAGGATGTTTCAAGACTTACATGTGCGTGTCTCCCCTTCCTTCATACTCTTCAACTTGGTTTTTATCATACTTCCTCATGGTTGCCATTTTGACCAAGTGAGGTTTCATCTCTCTGTGTTGATCTCATTTCCCCGGTGAGTGCCTTCTGTGGTGCTGTGCCTTCTACAGCCTGCCTTCTCACATCTTCAGCCTTCCTGTCAGGATTGAGGTTTTCATTCTCAATGATCCATGTGTATTCTATGACTATTTTTAAAAAATCTTGAATATTAATATTTGAAACTAACCAACACTTCAGTTTTAAAACAAAAGTTCTGGGCTTCATCCTGTTGAGTCAAGGTATTCTTCTGCCCTAAATTCCAGGAGATTTGATCATGTTGTTGTTGTTGAAAACAGTCCTGCATAACTCCACTCACATAGGGATGAGGAACTTTCAGTACAGGGTGAACAGGAGGCACCGTATGGCCATTTAGAGAGTGCTGCAGTGCTAAGTGTTAATCTCCAAAGCAAATCATATTTATTTAGTGAAGTCATTTCATCAGCAGCTGGTGGCCACCAGACCCTAGTGTATTTTTATATATGTTAGATAATCTGATGGGTTTGACAGAAGCCTTGTGCCTTTTGTTTGTTTTGTTTTCAAAAAAGAAAGGAAGGATGGAGGGAAAGAAGGAAGGATGGAAGGAAGGAAGGAAGATGGGAAGCTCCTCAGTATATCCTGAGCTAGGCTGTTACCAGGTTGTAACAATAGGAAGGGTCCGAAATCTCCAGGTTTTTTCACCTTTGGAAAAATGAAGACACCATTCGGAATCTGTCTGACCCGAAAACCAACTTTTTTCTTTGAAGCTCATTGGCAAAAAGTTAGTAAAACGAAAAACTGCTTCAGGAATTAGAAATAAATTAAATAATAGATTATAATTTAATATTTCAATAATTAAATTATAGCTAAATGAAAATTTTATTATAACTTCATTAGATTTTGTTCATAATTTAAGAAAATAAAAGCCTCCTACTTTACATCAGTAAGTTGGAACAGTATAAAAAAAAACCCTTCTGTATCTGACACTGAACCTAAAGAGAAAGCATCTTGTCTCTGTGGACCAGCACAAAAACTGCCTGTTTTTTCTTCTGCAAATAAGGAACTATGACCAGGTCATTCATGAGGTCATGTCCATCCAGAAGCTGTAGCTAAGTAACCTTGAAAGAGCAAAACTGGAGTTCTTACTTCCAGATTTCCAGACTTACCATGGACATAAGCTAAGGAGGAAGACATGGGGCTGCATGAGATGGACGCTCCTGTCAGTGGCAGCAGGAAAGCATAGATGTCATTTACCCTGGGCAGATGATTCTGCTGTAAGCCACAGCAACCACTCAACAGGGAAAGGGCAGTCTCTTCAACAAGTGATTATGGGAAATTGGACATTCTCATGCCAAAGAATGAAACGTGACCCTCAGGTCTCAGAATGAGCTAGTCTTTGGACATGTTCATCTTTATGCCCTGCTTCTAGAACACGTCCTGTAAGGAACAATTTTGGTTTTGATAGGCCTTAAACCAGAAGGTCAAATTTAGGCTTTCCTCTTTCTGCTAGTGTTTGGGATGCTCTGACACTGACCGTGGCTTTCCTTCATAGTGACTATGTGTTCATGTCAGTCCTCGGAATGCAATCCCTCTCTGCCCACGTGATCCATCCGTTTCTCACAACTGGTCCTGCCCAGTGACGTGAGGACTGCAGAGCTCTGCTGACAACACCAGCAATCTGTTATTCACCACACACTTTTTTCTGGGCCTTTTGTGAGAGCAAAGGGGCTTGTTGATGAGGAACTTTATAAAAGACATGGCAAAACTGATAATCATGCATCTTTGGTTGTGGGGTGAATATTAATAGTTCATCTCAGAGCAGCACTTCTTAACCTTTGGGTCACAATCCCTTTGGAGGGGATGGATCGAGCCTTTCACTGGTGTTGGATATCAGAAATCCTATATATTGGATATTTACATTATGATTGCTAACAGTAGCAGGATTGCAGTTGTGAAGTAGCGATGAAATGATTTCATGGTTGGAGGTCACCACACTATGAGGAACTGTATCAAAGGGTCGAAGCCTTAAGAAGGCTAAAACCACTGTTTTAGAGGAACCAGGAAGATCTTAGAGGAAGGTCAGCTGAATGCTAGAGTGCTTTTTTGCCATTTCTAGGAGCAAGTCATCTCAAATGGCCAGGATACTAACAGAATAATAATAGAAAGGTTTTGGTGGGGACTGCCAAGATCTTGGGGTGGGGGCTGATGGATGAGGAGCACGTTTCTAGGTGAGCACAAGATCCATGCAGTGTCCACCCAGCCCTGGTGCACACAGATCAGCAGCCGCCTCCTCCTCCTCCTCCTCCTCCTCCTCCTCCTCCTCCTCCTCCTCCTCCTCCT
>NW_021604712.1:8469192-8499376 GCF_004785775.1 Grammomys surdaster | reverse complement strand
CTCCTCCTCCTCCTCCTCCTCCTCCTCCTCCTCCTCTTCTTCTTTTTTTGGTTTTTCGAGACAGAGTTTCTCTGTATAGCCCGGGTTCTCCTGGAACTCACTCTGTAGACCAGGCTGGCCTCGAACTCAGAAATCTGCCTGCCTCTGCCTCCCAAGTGCTGGGATTAAAGGCGTGCGCCACCACCGCCCGGCCAGCCTACTCTTCAAAGGTGTCTATACGATACATTTCCTCGGGCCTTTGGTGATTTGTAGAAGGTCCAAGCCCAACAGTCTGCATGAGACAAGTTCTGGTGGTCCAGAAACAGAACGTGGCATTTGGGTTGGAAGGCAACAAGTGAGGAGCTCCGTGAGACAAACGGAGTTGGCTGGTTCCAGGGATGCTGTTGGTGCAAGGGCTGACACTCAGCGCACAGGCCGTGCTATAGAAAACACTGATCTATCTTTTCCATGGGTGTACACTCCGAGAACCCCCTAGACAGAAAGCCTTTGGGTTCTTATTTCTATTAGGCACTTGTACTGCTGGCAAGGTTTGCAGTTGTGCTCTCTTTCCTAGAATCCAGATTGTGGTCCTTACCCTAAGCTTCTCTATCTCCAGCTCATTACAGAATTTCACTTTTCCAGCATCCCTTAGCTAGTGTCTGAACAAATGGTACATTGTAAATAAGTGGACAAGTCCACTCCTAAATCTCGAACATTTGTGAGTGTGTGTGTATGCATGTCCTAGTATGTGTTGTGCCCCTTATTTATGTGTATTTGTGTGTGTGTGTGTGTTCACAGCATATATGTGAAGACTGGGGAACAATGTCAAGTGTCCGTGCTCACCTTCCATTTTGCTTGAGGCAAGGACTCTGACAATTACCCACCACTGCTTAGGTCAGTCTGCCAGCCCACACACTACTGGGGATTCTCCTGTCTCTACTTCCCATCTTGCCATAGAAACATAAGATAGCAAACTAGTTAGTGTCTGTCTCTGGCTTTAAGGAGGTCCTGAGAATCCAAACTCAGACGATGAGAGGCTTGTGTAGCTTTAAACACTGAGCCATCTCCTCCACCACTACCCCCCTTTATTTTTCCATTTTTCTTTCTTTCTTCCTTCCTTCCTTCCTTCCTTCCTTCCTTCCTTCCTTCCTTCCTCCCCCCCTCCCCCCCTCCCTCCCTCCCTCCCTCCCTCCCTCTCTCTCTCTCTCTCTCTCTCTTTCTTTCTTTCTTTTTGATGTTTGTTGTTTGGGTTTTAAGACAGGGTCTTGTTATGTAGCCTTGGCTGACCTGGAACTTGCTCTATAGATTAGGCTGGCCTTGAACTCAGAGATCCACCTGCCTCTGCCTTCCGAGTGATAGAATTAAAGGCATGCTCCACCACATCCAGATGAACACCCATTTTAATTGAAATATAATGGACATGCCAGTGATTGTCTAACCTAATACAATTATTTATTAGGGATGATTTTTATTCTTTTAAAATGTATACCTAAAGGTCAACCCTAATGGTATCAAGGCCAAGGTCAGAATGAGTTTGAAGAGAGGTGAGGAGATAGCCAGCACTCAGCCAGGAAGGAAGACCTGGCTCGCTTAAACCTGGTTTACAGGCCTCAGGGGTCCACTGTCTCTCCCAATGCTTACACCACTGAACTCCGTCCAGCAGGGGACGGTAGAGCTCCGTGTTTGCCCTCTGAGTAGCTCCTTGCTATGTGGTGGCTTTGTCAGAGTCATTTACCTGCCCCAAACCTCCTACACTCACCACTGTTAGATTTCTGTTTATTGGGTAAAGAGGATATTTCATGTGTCCAGTGATCATGAAGGAGAATATTACCGTTCATACTGACTGCCAGTCCAACCTGCTCCTAAGTAAGCTCTTTTAGTGTCAATACTGTTTGTTGTATTAAAGATGTCACATGGAAAACAACATTGGACAAAAACCAATATTTTATTAATGTTTAAATAATACACGTTTGAATCTATAGTATTATATCTTGCGCAGCAGACAAACACCTGCGTATCAACATAGCACAGTCTTATTGGCAGGAAATCTACAGACTCCTGTCTGAGCTTTGACTTATCAAAGCCAGCAATTCTCAATTCTACAAGACACAGAAGCCTTTACTAGCCTGAAGTTTAATTCCTAGGTAATATAGTACACCTCTAAACAGAATTTTAAACAATACTGCAATGCCCCAGCCATCATAAAGGCATAACAATGGAACATATTTCCAACAATTTTGTACACTTATGGGTGAAGTGTGTGTGTATGTGTTTGATGCATGTGTGTATGTGTGTGTGTATATGTGTGTATATGTCTGTGTGTGTGTGTGTGTGTCTGTGTGTGTGATCATCCCTGAAAGCATAGCCCAGGTGACAGATGCTTGTCCTATGCACACGCTTTCATGGACGGGAAGGTGTAAGCATAGCTGACACGAGTGTGACACTAGTCAGATGCCACTGGTAGTTTTGTCATTAGTAACCTGTCTTTGGGAATTGTGAACTCCTGAAAAAAAAAACCAGGATGTGATCTTATGACTACATGCACAGTTACATTTCTGTGGCATTCAGAATACAGTTACCTGTTTCTCCATGTCTGCAGATCTTGACATATGTGGGAGAGAGACAGCTTCCCTTGAACACATTTTCTTCTTATTCTAAGTTGAGTGTAGGAAAGACACTGTGGATTGGCCAAGCACCTGACCTGAGGTACTATCCTCAGCTAAGTTTGGTTGCACACACACACACACACACACACACACACACAAGCCATTGCCATAATCAAATTTTCATTTTTCAAACATTTTTAGATTTATCTTATATAATGAATGTATTGCCTGCCTGTATGTATGTGTATTAGGCACCCATGGAGGCCAGAATAAGTCATCAGATTTTCTGGAACTGGCCTTACAGATGGTTGTGAGCCACTGTGTGGGTGCTGGGCATTGAACCCTGGTCCTCTTCAAGAGTCTCAAGTATTCTAAACTGAGGAGTCTATACTCCAGCCCTCAACTTTTCAGTCTTTAAAGTCTGTTTCTGACTTGTGCTGTGGTGTGTCCCTGGGAAGGTTGGTATGTGGGCATTGAGGTTCCTCACTCATGGGAGCGAGCTTTCTAACCTGGACCGTGTGTGTGCACTCATGGGATGCTCCTCCTGCAATGCTGTCACTCATGGTCCATTCTGTTCTTTGCCTAGAACATCCAGGATGTGAGAAGTGATGATGAAGAGGAAGAAGAAGATGAAGAGGAGGAGGAAGAGGAACAGAAGGAAGAGAGCACCAAAGGGAAAGAGACGGAGTACTTGAGGAATGGCCTTGGCACCAACAGGCATCTCATTCCCAATGGTCAGCATGGCCGTTAGCTTAAAACATAATGTGCTGCCAGGACATCAGGGGCTGGAACTGCTCCCCTATCCACTGCTGTGGACCCAGAGAGACCCCATTTTGCATTTTATTTTATTTTATTGATATGGAGTCTCCTAAGTTGCTCATGGTGGCCCCCAACTCAGTCACCCTCCCTGTGTAAAATGTTAAAAAGTGGAATCCCTGTGGATCGTCCAGCAGCTAACCTCAGGCTGCTCAGAGTGTTCGGAGATGTCTCCAGGCAGGGTCAGTTCTTGTTGTTTCCCCTCTTCCAGAATTTGGAGCACTTGACTTTCTCAGGAACTTGTTTTCTCTGAACTTTTTTTTTTTTTTTTTAGCTTACCACCTTGTACATGTTCCATGTGGTTTGACAAATGTCCAGGAAACCCACTTTCTCAGGGTGGTTGTTCACAGTAGCACCTCATCTTCCAAAAGTGTGCTTGCAGTGGCAGGAGAGCAGTTAGAGCCAAAGGACAGGACAGGCTGCCAGGGCTTCTGAGCCACCCTGGGCAGCCCAGGTGCTTCTCTGCACAGGGCCTCTGAGGGCATCTGCTCTACTACCTCACAGTTAGAGAAAGGTTTAGGTGAGATGACAGGGGGTGCCTGTGTCCCTTGCAGGTGACCCCCTAGTGACCCTCACTGCACTACAATTCCATTTTGACAAAAGAGACAACCCTGGCTGAACTTGGTGTGAGAAACCCCATCTTAAAAATGGCTCTTAATGTGTAAGATACCTGGAGGTACAAAGGCCCAGAAGTCTGTTTCTATTTGTAACTATATTGTTTCCATGGATAACTCTCTGATGACCCCAGAGACTTCTTGGCAGGATCCTGGGGTAGAGGTAAGGGAGTTTTGATGTCAAGCTGCCCTGTGCTGAGTCTCATCCTCGGGCTCACAGAGATGCCATGGGCTACAAGGGTCGCTTGGGGCCCACTGAGGAGAGTGGATCCAAGAGAGGTTGCTCACTGAGCCGCATTACCCAGGAAGCCAGCCGTGGGGTGGCATGCATGGGAGCATCATACTCTGAAGGAACTCTTGGAAGTGGAAAAAGGAAGCCATGCTGTGGTCTCGGAGTCTAACTCATTCTGACTACTGAACAGGGAAGAACCCAGCAGGCCGCCAGGCACCCTAAGTAGCAAAAGGTCCCGTGCACACTAAATGGTCTGAGAGTTTCAGTTTTTAGTTTTTAAAATAGCGTGTTTTTAAAACCTTCAGGCTAAGCAAATCCAAGCAAACAAAAACTCTTCAGAATTCTGTTCCCCACAAAATATCTTGTTAAAGAATTGTAGGAAAAACAGGGAAAAAAAGCAAGCCTTAAATTAATATTTGTTTTTATGAGCACAGCACCATGTGCATTATATCTGTAATGTGATCTCATATTTAAAATGTCTCTACTCACTTTAGGGCATAGTTGTTGGTTTATTGTTCTTACTTTGGTGAAAGGTCTCACTAAAAAATCTTTTATGTGTCCAGTTAACGAAGTATTTCCCCTTGATTTATTTTGGTTTTCTTTGACTACAGAACCTTTTCTTGCTTACGGTGAAACATTGTTTATTGCTCTACCGTTCAACTTCTTTTTCTGCCTTTGACGGTGGAAGGTAAAACTGCTATGCTCTCAAAATCTGAGCTCTCAAAACAGCAGAAGCACTATCCTGCAGAAGAGGAAGAGGTGCACTTTGCGGCAGCATTGGGGGCTGTTGTGTGTAGGAGAGGTAACCCCCTTTCCTAGAGCAAACAAGGGTTCAGTACTATGTGAGGTGACTTTGTAAGATTCCAAGCCACACTGACTTTCAATAAAACAAAAAGGAACCCCACAGTGTATGGTGACTGAGTCATTTTGGCACACGTCCCATGACCTCGGAGGGAGAAGTACAGATCAATATGCATCGTGTAAACAGAAACACACAAGTCTTCTAGAACGATCCTGCTGGAAATATGAGGAAAGCTCCAGATTAGGGAGCCAGTGCAGTCATTTATACTGAAGACCTTAGAGTTCCAGCTGACGGAGCTCTGGCCTGACAGTGTAGACGGTAGGCATCTGGGGCTTTTGTGTGTCTAAGTCTAGGCATCTCAGACACATGAAGAGGAATGTTTACCATTGTGATTGTAGGATTCAGCTTTCTCACTGAGACAGCTAGTCATTCTGGGGCTGAAGGCAGCACCTGGGCCCTGGGCAGAGTCAGCACAGGTATTAAGGGGCCTGGGTAGGGAGATGGCTCAGCAGACAAGAGCGTTTGCTACATAAGCATCAGGATTTGAGTTCAAGTCCCTGGCAACCATGTAAAGAAAGGCTGGGCATGGTTGTAACTGGGCATGGCTATAACTGGGCATGACTATGTCCCTCTAACTCCATTGCTGGGACAGGGACAGAAATGAGATGATTGGTGGGGCTGGCTGGACACCAGTGTAGCTTCCGGTGTAGTGAAAGACTCTCAAGGGAGTAAGTGGAACAGGGTTAAACAGTACACCTGGTGCCTTTCATACTTACACATGCACATAACACACACACACACACACACACACACACACACACACACACGAAGGAACAGGAAGGAAAGAAGACAGAAAACTGGTAGATCCTAAAGGAATGTTTATGGTATTTCCATATCTGCCATCAGAAACTGTGGGAAGGTAAGCACTATTCACTGGAGTTATCCATTGAGCTTTTTTTTTTTAAAAAAAAAATGGCTCTTTGCAGCATTGCCTGCTGCATTTTTCTTGACTCTCCTGGGATGAGAAATGAATGTACACTTCAGCATAGCTCTGGGTCCTCTGAGAACAGTCTAGTGCCACTGGTCTTACTCCTGGTGAGAGTTTCAGGTGCTCAGAAATGGGGCAAGGCAATGGTGCCGAGTTAGCGAGAGAAGGAAGGTTAAAAAGGAAGTCAATGGGTGACGCCAACAGCTCACACTGCAGCAGCAGCTGTGATGGTGGACTTCAGCAACAATTTGCCAGGAAACACCAAGTGCAAAACTGAAGGTCCAGATTACAGGTTTCCGAAAACATCTCAATCACATATTGCTTAGAAGACATGCAGTATAAATACTGGGGAGAAATGAAATGTTGAAAGCCAGTCTTCCTTAAGCAGGCCTAGAATCTCAGGTCCTTGGATGCCAAGACAGGAGGAGTGTGAGCTGAAGGCTGCATGGGGACAGAGTGAGCACAGGGCCAGCCTGGCCATAACAGGAAGATCTTGTCTTAAAGTAAAGCAGGGCTGGGAACACAGCTCAGTGTGTTAGGGCATTAATTGCACAAAGCCCTAGGTTATATTACACACACACACACACACACACACACACACACACACACAGAGAGAGAGAGAGAGAGAGAGAGAGAGAGAGAGAGAGAGAGAAAGAGAGAGAGAGAAAGAGAGAGAGAAAGAGAAAGAGAGAGAGAGAGAAGAGAGAGAGAGAGAGTCAAGAATTGAAAGACAGAGTGCAAACTACCACCCTGAAAGTTACTATAGCTATTCTATTACCAGAGAAAGGCAAGGAAGACAGTAGCTAGGGAGAGGAGGATTTAATAATAACAAAGGAGATGGTTTGGATGGATATGAAAAACACTTCACATAATTAAAAGGAGTAAGAAACCAAGTCACCAGCAGAGCTGGCTGGCTTGAGCATCTCTCTTAGCATCCAGTAAACAAGACAAAAACTAGTAAGAGTGGAAGTTTTGAACAATGAAATTAACAAAACTCATCTGCCATATATAAAATACCCCACTCCATAACTGCAGAATGGAAATTAGTTTCAAGTGCACCGTGAATATTTTATCAAAATTGACCATGTGGTGGGCCATAAACAAAACCCTCAAACATTTCAATGTCTAAAGTCATGGACTATAGTCAGTGATCCTGTGAAATCAAACTGGAAACCTTAACAAAAGGGTAAAGAGCAAAATCACATCATCAACCTAAGTAACACCCATCTAAAGAACTGCTAAAATAAGGAAGATACACTTTTATTTGTAGGTATTGACAAACATGTTCTGAAACTAGTGAAACTATATGGTGGCCTTTGGAAAAGCTAAAACACATTTGAAAACATTCAACTCGAAGGAACCCTCCCATCCAGAATTCAGGCTTAATTCACAGCTGCCGTAACTCAGACTGTGGTCTTGGGAGTTGGGAGACATACAGGCTAGTGGACTAGAACACAGAAATCTCAGTTGGGGATGTAGCTTGGTGGTAGAATGCTTGGTTCACCTGTTTGAAGCTCCAGGATCCATCCCTTAGCTGGGGGAGTTGTATGAGTGAGAAAGAGAGAGCGAACCCCAGAATACATCCACACAAATATGACCAACTGTTTTGCACATCTGTTTGCCCAGCTGAATTTTTACAAAGTGCAAAAATAATCCAGTGCTGCATGAATAATTTCAACAGTATGTGGCAGAGCAATGGCCTACAGAAACGGGCCCTGACTCAAACAGCATGCTATACAAAAAGCAATTTCAAATGGGCTTACATTTAAAGTACAGAGCTACTCTGTTGCTTAGCTGATTAAGGTCTGGTAAAATTCAGAACGTTAAACTTTTCATGGTACTAAGGATTGGGCTGTTACCCATGCAAGTGCTCTATCACTAAGCTACACTCCAGCCTTTGACTTTTGGACAAAGGGTCTCATTATGTAGCCCAGGCTGGCCTTGAATTCATCTTCCTTATCTCAGCTTCCAGGGTTATCGAGATGACAAGGTATGTGCCACTATGTCCAGCAAGACTATAAACTTGTTTTTCTACGGTGTATGTGTGGGAGGTACACTGGACTTCATTAAAATATTGTTTCCGCAAAGATACCTGTCGTAGGGTTGCATTGCTGAGATAAGACAGTGTAATTAAAGTCCCTTACTGTGTTAGCCAGACCCCAGAACTGGTGGTCTGTGCTAAGGGACTGAAGTTTGAATGTGCTCTCCCACCTGCTCACCTACTGGCTTCCCCAGGTCACTGCAGCTGCTCTGTCCAGTGACCAGGACAGGAAGCTAACCCAGCCTGTCTCTCACAGTTCATACTGAACACCGGATGACGCAGTGCTTGACTGTTGAATCAGCTGTGTCCTACAACCTGTTGCTTTTATTTTATTGGGCTAGGTTGCAAGGGTGCATAAGATGACACAATTTGAGGCACCTTGGACATAAAAGAGTTCAGACAGGTGGGGCATGGCAACACACACATATAATCCCTGCGCTGTGACTCTGAGAGAGAAGGACTATGAGTTTGAGACTAGCCTGAGCTACACAGTAGAGGTTGTACATTGAACTAAAGGAAAAGAGACCTTGTTTCAACCTTCATGCATCCCCATGCCACCAAAAAAAAAAAAAAAAATGCGACTGGAAACATACTGCCTTCACTTCCAAAAATGTATGTCAAAGGTTATGTTGCTTAACTTGAAAAATGGCAAAGCTTAGATTTAAGACCACACTGAGGGATGATCTTTGCATTGATGAGTTAAAAATAGTTACTGAGGCTCGCTGTACATCAGTCCATGGGATTAAAATAGATAACAGGCTACATACCTTCTCTGTTCCCACTGAATGCAGTTGATAAAGACCATTAGGAATGTACCTTTTTGGCCAGTTTGTTAGAGCATGGCCAGGGAGATGGGAACCACACTGGCTATTTCAGATGCAGGAGGTTGGGGATTGCTTATATGAGTGTCAGAAGGCTAAGAAAGAAAACTAGTATTCTTTGCCCAAGTATACTAACTATAGGAAGTAAAGGTTTAAACATTTTACAGAATCTAAGTAATGAAAAGAAAGATCTGGGGTAGAATGCTTGCCTGGCAAGCACTGGGTTCAACCCTCAGTACTCAAAAATGTAAGTGATTTGGGGATAGGCCCTATAACATTGGTGCCCAGGTAGGCTCTGTACAATAGGTCCTCAAACTAGAGGCCAGGACTTAGAAGTCTCGACGAGGAGAGGGGATTTTAGCTGGTGACCTCTCAGACATGAACTAAGAGAAGTGGATTCTAGAACCTTCACCACAGTAGCGGATGGTCAGGTGAAGGAATGCCCTTGTCAGGAGATTAGTGGCCTTGTAAAAGTGGCCACAGAAGACCCCTCACCTTTTCTACCATTGGAGAATACAAAAAGCTTCTGTCTGTGAACCAGGAGACTGGTCCTAACCAGATACAGACTGTCTGCACCCTGGATCTGAGCATCTAAGAATTAGGAGAAAGAAATCCATGTCCGTGTGCCTTTGGGGATCTGTTCACTCCCTAGTACAACAAATAAACCGAGGAAAGTAGCACGGAAGGTGGGTGTCTGAGGGGCTTCTCCTGTGGTATGTGGTAGCCATATTGCATCGTTTATATGTTAATTTCCTTGTGATTATTCATTTCACTTTTGCCCATGTTACATTTCGCCCATTTTCTCATGTGTTGGCCTCTTACAAAGACTTTTTGAAGTATTTTTCTGGAGACAAAGTCCTGATCTGGCACCTAAGTTTTCTTAGCATCTTAAGTACTTGTTCCAGAGTCCTGGCTCCTCCCAGCACCTCCCTCCTCCCCCTCCCCTAAACCTCTCCAGCCCCTGAGCTTTCCTCCCCTTCCCCTAGCTTCTGATTCCTATAAAAACCCAGCCGTTCGTTCCATCCATGCGCTCTCCTGGTTCCTCCTTTGGTCTTCTTTGTCCTCCTGAACAAAGATTTTGGTTCCTAGTCCCCTCTCTTGCCTCTCTCTCTTCTCTTCCTTTCTTATCCCCACCCTTCCCACATGGGCTGGGCTTGTCTGCTAGCCCTGTTCAGTCTGGACTCTAACAGATGCCCCTGCCTGTTCTCTCCCTCATATCTACAATAAAAACCTCTTCCTCAACCACATCTTGGAGTGGTCTTACCTTCATTTTCATTCCTCTGGTAGACAGCTGATTGCTTCTTCTTCCTCCTAGAAATTTGGTGGGAATATGCTGAGAGGGCAGCTACACTAAGAGAGACCCCTGCCCAATGGCCTGCATTCCTCCTCGAGAGCCACATTTTAAAGACAGTTGTTCAGCTCCTGGGAGGGGACTCTCACCTGAGCTCTGTCTGAACACATGGGTTCCCTTCCTCTCTACCCATCTTGGGACCAGATACAACAGAAAATCCACTCTCATCTGGAGGCTCTCAATTTTTCTCACCACCAAAGACGACTTAGGGAATTTTTTTAGGAAGACGGCACTGCCGTAAGTCTATCTGGGAGTTGGCAAACAGTCAAATTCCATCTTCGAGCAGGAACTTGGCCAGTGTCCACAGCATTTTGCCAAACCCTTCTTTATCAAGGTATGATTGACATACAAAATGCTGTACGTGTTTACTGTATATAACTGAGTGGTTGTGCCTCTCATTTTTAACTCAAGGAGATATTTTATTGGGAAATTCCAGTTATTGTGGCTTACAAAGTCAGGAGAGTCCTACTTTAGTCAGAAAACAGAGCCATCTGTGACAAGACAGCTTCAGGAAGTATGGGGTTAATCTTGGAGAACACTAGAGAAGAGAGCAGGGAGGTGCTCAGTGGATAAGAGCATTTGCTGTAGACCAAACCTGGCCTAAAGAATGAGCCATGCCTCAAAAAACAATAACAAGAAATAAAACAAAAATGACTGATTCAAGAATTTCAATATTGATGTTGTCAAGGTGCCCCAGCAGGTTAAATCGATACAAGCCTAATGATCTCAATTAGATCCTAATGATCCTCAATTAGAAAGGCTGGTCTCAATATCTGTAACCCTGGCTCAGCAGGAGACCTCTCTGGGACCCAACGAGGCTGCAATTGCATGTAAATGCATGCACATGTCTGTCTGCTTTCATGTACATGAAATCACACAGAGATACTCATGCACATGCACACATGCGTGTAACACACACACACACACACACACACACATTCATGCATGCACACAAGCAGAAAACAAAGAGAAAGCATCAGGAAAGGAAGCGAACCCACAGGCCTTGAGTTCTGGTTAAGTTGTGAAGTGTCCACATGAGCTGAGCATGCAAGCTAAGCTAGAAGACTGTGGCTTTAAAAGCTCATTAGATAGGCCAGGGAGGTAGTTCATGATGCAAAAGCACTTTATGTGAAAAACCTAAAGATCCAAGTTCAACTCTTACAGGTGTGGGAGGGGAGAACCAAGCTTAAAATTTGGGAGATCTCAGCAACAGAAAGATTTATGTCAGAGCAGGGAATCAAAAGACAGATCCAGGAAAAATAAGTAACAAATTTAAAGATGACAAGTCAATCTAACAGACAAAAATTTTTTTCCATCCCCGTCTCTCTCTTTCTCTCTTTTTCTTTTACTCACCTCATCTCTTTCTCCCTCCCTTTTTTCCTTCTTTTGTCTTAGTCTTTCTTATTTTTTGAGGTTTCAGGAACTGGATAACTGTATGGGAGGGGGGAACCCTCAACTACGACTTTTGCCAGACAAAAATTAATTGGAAACGGATTATAGACCAAGATGCAAAGGCCAAAATAGTAAAGCTCCAATAAAACATAGGAAATATACTTGAACTTGTTCACTGCTGGTGGGACCACAAAATATTATGGCTACTTTGGAAGACAGTTTGGCAGCTTCTCATGAACTAAAACATGTTCTTATCATATAGTGCAGCCATTGTACTCCTTGGCGCATTCACAGAAGTTGAAGCACATATCCACGTAAAAGAAGCACATGGCTATTTATAGCAGCCTCTTTCCTAACTGCCAAACCTTGGAAGCAACCCAGACATCTCTCAATAGGTGGATGGATACATAAACAGCAGAACTCCAGGATAATTGGTATCTTTCTGCACCGTGAAGAAATGAGCTCTCAGGCCCAGTGACCTAGTGGGACTTTAAACACGTGTTAGTAAGTATAAGAAGTCAATCTCCAAAGGTTATATTCTATGTGATTCCAACCATAGAACATTCTGGAAAAGAAAGCTGTTGAGGGAGTGAGAAGGTTGGTGGTGGCTGCCAGGATGCGAGGAGTGGAGAGTGTGTAGCAGAAACAAAGTGTCTGAAAGGCAGTGAGACTCCTCAGCCCGACACTGGACAGTGGTAATGCGCATTTGCCCCATAGATAAGGAGACTGTCTCACTCAAAGGATGTACTCACACCAAATGGTAATGGCTTGCCAGTGTGTGTGCTGTCACAAACGTACTTGCTTTTGTGTATAGTATGTTGATAGTGTATGTGTGTGTATGTGAAAAGACACTCTACTTTTTTTTTCTCAGTTTCGCTCTAATTTGAACTGCTCAAGAAATAGTCTACTGAAATACAAGAAGAAAGTTGAAAAACCGTTTTAGAGTCCAACAATATATTGACAAGAATAAACAAGGAGAGGGAAAAGACTGGCACAATGCTGCCCAAGTCCAGGTAGGTGTGCCTCTTAGCGGAGAAAGGGTAGAGTGCTGTTTCTAACAGAACAGGCACTGGGCCATAACTTAGCCTAAGCAAGGTTCACAGTTTGTTTGTTTGTTTGTTTGTTTGTTTGTTTGTTTGATGTAAGTGGGGTACATATGTGTTTGTGCATGTGCACATGTGTGTGGAGGTATCTTCTTTCTCAGTTGTTCCTCACCTTATTTTTAAAAACAAAATCCATCACTGACCTTGGAACCTGATGCTCACTGTTTCAGCTGGACCGGCTGGCTAGCAAGCAAGGCCATGGAGCCCGCTGCCTCTGCCTCCGCCTCGCGTCCCCCCCAACCCCGTCCTTGCCCCGGCCCTGCCTCACCCCGCCCTCGCCCCGCCCCAGCCCTGCCTCACCCCGGCCCCGGCCCCGCCCCTGGCCCCGCCCCACCCCTGCCTCTGCCTCAGCCTCCTCCATAGTGCAACTACAGACACACCATGCCAGCCTTTTACATGAGTGCTAGGGATCAGGACTCAGTTCCTCCTATTTGAATGTTGAGCACTCTACAGACTAAACCCTCACCCCAGCCCCTCACGTTAGTACTTTTTCATGATAAATATACTTATCATATGTCAATTATCCCTTCTAATTTTATTATTTTTAAAGTGCTTATATCCTTTTTGTGCCCTTATGCTTTATGTGCTCTTACACATTTTAAAGTTTAAAGTAGGCAAGGCTGAGTGAGCCAGGAGTTTACCGTCAGGAAAATCTAAGCTCTGACTCCCAGTATCTGGGGCCTGGACCATGGGGACTCTTCTTTGTCCGAACAAATGAGGCATCAGTAAAGGTCGCACACATAGCATGGCTGAACAAAAGCTGCTTGGGGTTTGGGGATCTGGCATGTGGGAAGCAATGGCAGGAAAGGTGAGCTCCGTGTACACTTCAGGGTGACAAGCGGTGTGTGACCATGGCTGGCCAGCAGTTCTGGTGAGCTCCTGATTCTACTGAGTGAACCATGATGACCGTCATCTCATCATTAGGCTAGTTGCTAAAAAGTAAATCTAGACCAAATCAATGAGTTACGTCAAACATTACGCACCTCCAGGCAGAGCAACTAAATGGGGTCACTCTGCTTAGAGAATTCAGAAAAGTTTCTGGCCCTGGGATCTCCCTCAGAGGGAGAGGCAGCTGCTGCAGGTGCCATTTCTGTTCTGTAATAAAGGTGGGGAGATCACTACCTCTTGTGTGCACGAACAGTCCAGGCCTGGGATCAAAGTGTGTGTGTGTGTGTGTGTGCAGAAGATCAAAATCAAGAAGAAGTGGACAAGAGGAAGGAGTTCAGTCAGTGACCCCAGGACAGGTGACAGGCATAAGTGGAGAGCTCCATAGGAGCCATACTCCCTAGCCCTCCAGTCCCTTCTGTGTCCTTTATTGTCTCCGCTTCTTGTCTTCCACAACTGCAGTGTGCCTGTGACTTTGCCCACACGAAAACCTCCCGGAAGTGCCTGGTTGCCCATGTGCTTGGGGCCTTGCTTTGGGAACTGTATTTCACCAATTATTATTTCTATACGTAAAGGGATGAGACCTTTAGATGCCTCTGGATTGACCCCAGAAGCAGCCAAGTTCAAGTCCTGTTCGGCCTCCTCACAACTCCTCACTTCCACTAGGAGACCCCTGTTGAGGATAATATTTAAAACGGCAGCACCCAATCTGGCTTGTTCTTAAGCAGCCGCCATGTTCCCGTCTAGACAAGGCCTGAGGCCAAGAGCAGCGGCTGCTCTCGCCACTGCTCGGCTTTGACTGCAACTCAGACCACCGGCCAGAAGTACCAGCCCTGCCACTCACGAGATGTCAGTGTGGGAGATGGCTCTGCCAATCTGCCAATCTCCCACGCTGTCTCCACAAAGCTTGGCTGAACCCTAAAATATCTGCCATGCCCGGCGGTACCCAGGAAAAGAAAGACTCTTATGCTTAAAGATTATCCAATATTTATATATTTGGAAATGCTCAACTAACAAGATGCCCACACAATTAGAATAGTTAACCCAATTAACTAACCTAGATATGACTTGTTACCCAGGACTGTTCTTGATGTGTCTGTAGTTCTCTATGGCTGCTACCTCTCTCCAGCACCTCTTCTTAGCTCCTCCTCTTCCTCTCCTTCGCTCCTCCCACATTAGCTCCTCCCAAATTACCAAGCTTTATTACAAAATGTAGCAGCAGTAGGAAACCATCCCGCTACAGACCCCAACAGTCCAGCTACTAGCCCCACAAAGGAAAAGCCTTGTGGTGAGGCCCAAGTGGATGCACTTGTGCTACGGGGACATGTGGGTGCTTGTATGGAAGGGGCTCAGCCACCTCGGTTGGTCCATGTGAATGGGCACCTATGGCACAGCTCAGACCTTGGGGGAGGTCATAAGGAACACTGACACTGCACACTTGAGACACTGCACACCTGGTCCAGGTCTCTAAGAGAGTGGCTTCAAGGATGGAGCCAAGCTTCCAGCCCTGCCTTTAGGATGCATCGGTAGTCTAGCAAAAGCACCACACAGCACCTGGTGCTTGTCTTGTGCCCACACTTAGCCCAGTTCTCACCCAGGTGTTCTGTCTGCGAGGGTCCCCGGGAGAAACACAGAGGTGAAGAGAACCATGGAATCAAGCCCGAAGAAAAAAGAGAGTCAAAGTGATGGGTTTCCCCAGTTTTGTTCTTGGCAAGCTTCCTTCTGGAGGCTCCAGGGAAGGAGAATTTGATAGCCATGTAACTTCACCCTCAGATAGCCCCAGAGTAGTTGGGCTCGCAGCCAAGCCCTCTGGGAGGGAAACTGCCAGCAATATCTTCAAAATCCATTTGTCTTCTCTTCTTGTGCCCTCCCCCTTCTTTATCCGATTCTATTCCTCCCCCACCTCTGGCACCCTGTCCCCCAGGATCTTAGCTGGACAGATCTGGTTTCACCCTACTCTGCCAGTTCCAGCCACAGAACCATACCAAAGCTTTCTTTTGTTCTTTTCTTTTTCTCTTAATTCCTCGCCTTCCGCTCTGTAAGAGAGGATGCTGATCTGCTACATATTTGGTACCCACCACTCCATCAACCTGCCATCTTTATAATATTGCTTTGAACTTTAATGGCATAGAAAGTATTGGATCAAATTTGTATCTCAACGTTTGAATTTTCTAGTTCAACGCTGTTTTCAAAACTGTTTTATAGGGATGTAAAACTGCACATGTTTCAAGTTCGTGACTTGTTATGGCACGTATAAGCACCCCTCAAACTATCACCACATTTTTAAATGAACATTCTTAACACCCCTAAAGTTTCCTCCTGCCCTTCAGCAACATCCTTCTGTGTACCACCACTATCAAATTAGTATGTATTCTCTTGAGTTTTATATAAATAAAACCATACACAATGGACCTTTCTTTTAGTGTGGCTTTCTCCACTTAATAATCATTTTGAAATTAATTTATATTGTGGCAGGCATTAACAGTTCATTCCTCTCTATAAGCAACTAGAGTGACCTGTTGGCTATGGTCTTACTATACTGTTGTTCACCTGTTCTCTTGTTGATTGACATCTAGGATGTCTCCAGTTTGTGATTCTTACAATAACATTTTACGTCATCAATCCTTCACAATTCTTTGTGTGGTATACAAGTTTGCATAGAAGCATGAAGTAGCAGTGTAGGTGTATGCTTAATTTGTAAAGAAACTGGCAAGGGCTGTGGCTATAGTTTAGTTGGTAGAGTATTTTCCTATCATGCTAGAAGTCCTGGGTTTGATCCAGCACACAAAAGCATGTGCTAACCTGTAAAACTAGCATACAGGAAGTAAAGGTAGGAGTGTCAGAAGTTCAAGGTCATCTTCAGCCACACAGCAGGCTCAGTGTTGAGACCAGACAGATATGTATGAGACCTGGTCTCAAAATAGAGTGAATAAGCAAGTAGTAAAAATAGTCAAAATGCTTTCTAAAGTGGTTGTGCTATTTCACAGTCTTACCAGTTGTGCCTGTGAATTCTGGTTCCACTGGCTCCCTCCAGTACTTGTTTGGTGTGCTATTTTTAACCCTTTCTTATAGGTATACAGTAGTCATTTCATTGTGATTCATTTGCATATGACCAAAGACAAACAACTTTGACTGTCTTTATAAATCTTATTTTCTATTTGTCTGTCTTCTTTGGTAAAATGTCTATTAGAGTCTTGCTCACTTTTAAAGAACTGGGTTGAATTCCCTTGTGTATTGTATTTTATTGTGATGAAATTTTTGTAACCAAGAAGTCATCATTTTAGCATCTTAAGTGTACGATCAAATAGCATCAAATGCATTAGCAATGTTGTACAGCCAGGACTATTATCATTTTCAAACCTTACCCTCATCCTACAGGACATTCTACGCCTATTAAGTAACGCCTCTCACTCCAGTTTCTGGCAATCTCTATCTTATACATTGAACCATATGGTAACTTTATATTTAAGTTTTTGAGACATTCCTCGATACTTCAAAAGAGATTGCAAAGTGTTACTTTCCCACTATGAATGGACAGATTCCCACTGACGATGCTATTGTTCCTTTCAGTGGTTGGTTTTAGACATAAGGCAAACAACTTGTAACAAGCAGCTGCTCTCTGCTCACTTGAGCTCAGTGGAGCTCTGGATATTAGCAATTAAGTGTATTTGATAAACACAGTCTGGTTATAGAGAACTGGTCACAGTTTGCCCACTCAGTTTCGTCTTTCAAAGCATCCTTCAGAGCGGAAGAACACTTTGAGCGGCATACACAAACGAGGAGAGACGCTACCGAGCTGCTGATCTTCTGGCAAATGTTTATTAGTGTTCCTATGCATCAGCAAAGCCTGGGGTGCTGGCTGCAGACATACACATTAGCAAGGTGGGGTTATTTAAACAACGGAGGCCTTCCGTGTCCGTTGCCTTCTCACTAACAGAGAGGACTACTTAACATCTGGCCCCTAATCATTGTTGCTGTTTTTAATCCAATCTCCATGAGCTTGCCAAACTGAAACTAGTCCAGACAAGAAAGAATGAGAAACAATGAGCTGAGAGGGACATGGGTTCGATGCTTGCTTAGCACATTTGACAGCTGGAGTGGTGTCAGGTAGTCAGCAGAGAAGACTGCTCACACATGGGTTTAAGCCAATAAAAAGTCTATTAGCAAGCCAGTGATTACATGGGGTGTCCAGGATCTTAGTGTAGTCCTGAGCTTTCCTCGGGTGAGCTTTTAAGCACAAAAACTATGTCCTGGGTTGACATACTGTTAACAAGAACAGTTAGCTAGATGCAGAACTACAGAAATAAAGAGCAAGGTTAGTCCATATAAAGACTGTCCTATAACTATGGTAGTTATAGGCCTTTAGTTTGGTTTTGGAAGGTGACGGTGTCTACGTGCTGAGTTTTACAGCCTGAACAGTATCTCTACCATGGAGTCAGTTGTGCTAATGTCTGGGGTCCTGTTATAGGAAGAGTCTTCAAAACATCTGATTTGATCAATCACTTTTCTTCTTTTATACATATATTCAGTAGTTCTAACAAAGTTCTCATGATATGTCAGGTATCTCACAGGCCCTTGTTTTTATTTTCAAGAACAGTCCAAATGATTAGAAGTTCACCCTCCAAGGGGAGGCAGCATAGCTTAGCTCCTTGGTTTACAGAGAAGAAACTGAACAACTCTCAGGAGGAAAAAAAAAAAAAACATCCCCGGGGCTGTCACTACAACTAGCTGCTGTGTGACCACACAGAGACAGAGCTAAAGCTTCTCCTTTTCTTCCTGTTTCCCACACAAAATGGTTGAAGTCATGGTCAAGTTCTCAAAGCTCAGGTGAGGCAAAGCCTTATTCATAGCCAACGACAGAGCCTGACCCATGCTGCTTGGTCACCTGCAGGTGACAGCCACTGGATCAGAAACTAGGTCAACAGCACATTCTGTGACAAGCCTTTGTGGAGAGCTACAGACAACTGACCAGGGCAGGGGCATCAAACGTAGGGAAACTCACCAGCGTTTACTTTGTCTCTGGATGCTTTTTGGTAATATAGCCCTGTGATGAAGTCTAGATCTTGTGATGAAGAAGAGGTGAGTAGCGGCCGGTGGTATTTTGGCTTTTTGCAACAAGCAAGCAAACAGACAAACAAAAAGGGGTGAGATGGGGAGCCCTCTGTGACTGCTGTGGTATCCTTGTGCTCAGTCAGTCCTGCTTTCTGTAAGATGATTTTAAAGAGGCCAATGGAATTACCTATAGGGAGCAGCTAAGAATATTATCTGGTTAGATTCAATGTCCTACTATGCAAAGCTCAGCTAATATACCTCCCTAAACACACCTGACCTATGGTCAGGGTTACAAATTCAAGGTATGGATCTGACAGAAACTAGCTGTCCAATTTAAGCAAACTCCTCACGTTTTCTTTCCCTCAGTTTCCCAGTCATCAGGGGTGTGTTATCATGCTCTCGAATTTCTGGCTTCTGTGAATGTAAAGACTTCAAGAAGCCTGCCGGGTGTGGATAAACTGTAGATATAGAAGTCAGGTATGGATTCAGGTGTGCTAGAAACACTAGTCTGGGTCTTTCCAGCCCCAACAAATCAAAAATAGGAGTCACTTCAATACATAGAGTTTTTTTTTTTTTTTTCTGGTACGGAACTGGTTGGTCTGGCCTATCTTCCTGGGAAGCTATAGCAGTCTCAGAGGTGATCTCCCAACAGAGAGCAAACTGAAGACCAGGTTGGTGTCCTCCTGGTTGCGCCAGGATTCTGCAACTGAGTCGGCTCGCGCCTGCCACCTGGTGTCACAGCCTACCTACTGCCTAGAAACCACGTGTAAGAAAGTGCTTACAACCTAACTACGCACGTTGGTTTCGACCGGCCCTAACCAATACGGACAGGGAAGGAGGGGCAGAGGAAAGCAAAAGCCCAATCACCGCCTACTTTCCAAGAAGAAGGTGGGGCTTAGTATTTACCATGTTGGGTTTGTCCGCAGCGCTAATTACTTTTTCCAGAGGCTGCAGGGCTTCACTCCGGCTGGCGTCGCCGCCTCGCGCGCCCCTGCTCTGCCGCTACGGTCTTGGGGGCTGCTGGTCCCGAGTACCATGTGTGACGGCACCCTGCTGCCCCCTCTCGTCCTGTCTTTGCTGCTGCTGGTGTGGGGGCTGGACCCGGGCACAGGTAGCGTTCCTAGCTCTTGCGGCCACCTTCCCGGTGCCTTCCCGAAGCATCCTGGCGCCCGGGTGCATGGGTGGACCGCTGACAGCATCTCCGGAGGAGGAGGAGAGCAAAGGCCGCGGGTGGAGAACTGGTCTCCGGTTCCCCCTCTAGCACGCCGATGGCGCTCTGTCCCCGGGTGCGATCGAATGGCTTCGCCGGCTCAGAGAGGCCCGGCTCAGGGAGGGAAGGAATTGCGGGGTCACGGCTGCGTGATACCCACAGAGACCGGCGAGCCAGAGCCGGAGCGGCCGGCAGCCCTGGTGGCCAGGCCGGTGCTGACGCGTGTCCTCTCTCCCCGCAGCTGTCGGCGACGCGGCGGCCGACGTGGAGGTGGTGCTCCCGAGGCGGCTGCGCCCGGACGACGTGCACCTGCAGCTGCTGCCGGGAGCAGCGGGGCTCCGGCGGTGGCGGCGACCGCGAGCATCCCCAGGTGGCCCTCGAGCGGGGCAAGGAGAGCGCGCCCTGCTGCTGCACCTGCCGGCCTTTGGGCGCGACCTATACCTGCAGCTGCGTCGCGACCTGCGCTTCCTGTCCCCAGGCTTCGAGGTGGAGGAGGCGGGTGTCTCGGGCCGCAGCGGACACCCCGCCGAGCTGTGCTTCTACTCTGGACGAGTCCTAGGCCACCCGGGCTCCCTCGTCTCCCTCAGCGCCTGCGGCGCCGCCGGCGGCCTGGTATTGCCCGCGCCCCCTATGGGTCTGCCCTGCCCGGTCTGTTGCTTCTCCTGGGGTGGTCCCGCGGAGGGCTGGGCGGGAGAAGACCTACCTCTCCATCTCCTTCACTTGGCCTTTCAGACTGTGCCTTCCTAGCAGAGGGAAGGCCTGTCATTGTCCTGGCTTCTGTTGTGTGATGAACCTGGCCGAGGTGGGGTTGCATTGAGATATTAGCTATAGCTCACCTAGAGGAAAGAATATGAACCTGTCGTTCCCAATCTCCCAGCATCAGCACAGGTGTGTATGTTTTCGGCTCGTTATGGGAAAGCACTAAGGTATTCATTTCCTCTGTCTGGGAATGGGGTATCTATGCACCTCTCTACTGTCCTTTGAACGTTCTTATTCTAAGAGGGGACCCAAGGCAGGCCATGATTAGTCTCATTTTTGTTAGCTGAAAGGTAAGACCAAGAGAGGAACTGTAGTCAGTATCTTTACTTCCTTTCTCCACAGTAGGCATTTATCTGAATGCACCCTCGATGAGAACTGTGGGGTGCTCACCTGTCCCAGGTGTAAGCCCTGCGCTCACACTTTTTCTTCTCAAAGACCTTGCCTCGCTGTGTTTGAGACATCTGTGACAAGTGCACGGAGAGGCACAGGGAAGTTTGGGACGGTTTTACTCTTTTTGCACTCACACTTGAGCACTTGGCTACGTTGGTGCCCAGCCAAATTCTTCTCTGCTTCTCCAGGGTGCCCCCAAGGAGAGCACGTGGCTGGCAGATGGTTTGTCCCCCAGAGAGCCTGGCATCACTCAGAGCATGCATTATCTGCCTTGTTTTCCTATATTCTGTCACAGCAGACCTCTGGGACAGTCGTTTCTGATACTGTGTTTTGGCAGCCCACCCTGAGCCAGAGAAGCTGCCCCTTCTCTTACCTTACATCGCCACCAACACAGCCAGTAGCAAAGTGTGAAAGCCCACGACTCCAAGATTTTACTTGACGCTTCTGCTTTCTTAGTAGTGGGTCAGTGTTGGGTGACCTGTGGATATAATTTCCAGGGAGCAGCCTAAGTTTCAGGAATTTTTTTAAGGTCTCATTTTAGGGTGTGGTTTACTTTTGTTTAACTGGGAGACATTGGCAGCCTCGGCAAGAGAAGGCAAAGGCACAGTTTGTGGTGGGGCCTGGTAGGTGTTAGTGTGGATCGGGGGCAAAGGGTGTAAGCTGTGGGCGAGGAGGCTTAAGTGGAGTGAGAAAGGCTCAGATCACTTTAGGACTCGGGTCAGCGCTGTATCATGTTCTGGGAGGGACTCAAAGGCCCACATCACTTTTCTCTCTCTCTCTCTCTCTCTTTTTTTTTTTTCTTTGCCAAAGTGTTTCAAGTCTAGGTCACATCCCCGTACCGTACATAGAAACATCTGAATCCCATTTGCTGCGGTTTCGTGAGTTTCTGGAGAGGTCAGAGTTTATACTTCTTGGTGTAAAGTTTCCAGCACGGAGCTATCTGTGAAGGAGCCCAGGCTGGAAATCTGGAGAACACTGATGTAAAGTCCTCCCAGAGTGATTGCTGAGCCTCCTCTCGGATGGCATTTGAGCCAACTATTCAGGAAGACTGCACTGCCCTTTGGCACCATGTGAGGGCGCTGTGCCTTAGAGAAAGGAACCCAGCCAAGACTCTTGAGTTCACCCCAGCCAGTTGCGGGTGGACTTGTAAGTCTTGAGATTTTTCAATTCCAGTTTGAGGAGAGACTGCTGTTGTTTAGTCTGCCTTATTCATCCTGTTCGTGCAAGCTGCACATTGAACACTCTTCTCCGGTACACGTAGTCAGAGGCCGAGCACAGGAGGGAAGAGACATGACTGGCAGCTGGTCTCTTAGCATCAAGGTGATTGAGGGACACAAAGGAAAAAAAGTCTCTGACCTATAGCTACCTAAGATTGCCCCATCTTTGGCTTGGTTGTCCACCCAGGTGGATGGTAAAGCTATGCTAGGTCCCTTAACTAGGGTAGACGCTCTCTGAAGTGTGCAGTTGTGCGTGTGTTTGCCAGGATAGCCTTTCAGCTACAAGACATGGGTAAGGGACATGGTCCAGAAGACAGCTCTTGGTAGCTGTTGGGTGGGGATATTCCAAAAGCCTTCTTGTTTTGAAAGACTCACGTTGAGCAGGGATTGGCAGGCTTTCCCCAGAAAGGAGCAGAAAGTGAGTATTTTACCCATTACAAGTCATCTAGCCTCAGTTCTGTCTTCTCAGTGCTGTCCTTTTTCAGTGACAGCACCTATGCAAGGTGTATAAACGTGTGGGTATGGCTATGTTCAACCTCCTGTATCCTGAATGCTGGGTAGTATTTTGGTCGTTAGTATGTTTTGCCACAGCTAATGTCTACCAATGGCTTTGTCCTCACAGGGGCAGAAATAGTGTGCACTCTGTCTGTCTTCCTGGCGTTTGTGCTGTCTGTGCTCAGAGATGTTGTGACTCTGTTTAAAGGGAGTGACATTGCCAGGACAGAGCACTGCTAAATTGTTTATAGGGCACAGAGTATAACTCACCCCCTTCCCCCTGTGTTGGCTGCAGGCAGAGGCGTGGGCCTGTGGTGTTTCCCCTTCTCTGTCTTATCAGGAAGAGCTATGCCAGCTGCACTTTTTGGATCTTCAAAGACCCCAGGCCCAAGGATTAATTGTTTTCTGTTTCTGCTGTTTCGTTTTATTTACATTTCACGGAGTCTTTAGATGTAGCGTAGTTTTGGAAGGATTCCTGTAACCATGGAATCGGAAAGCAAGGAGCTTTAGGCTGGTGGAGAAGGTATCTCTCCTAATGAATTTACCCAAGCCTCCTGTGACTAGCACCGGGTGACGGAGGACCAGCAGAATTCCAAATTGAACTTCGTGGATAGGCAGGACAGTGGGGGCAGGGGAGGGAAGCTTCAGGGAGAGACAGAGTGTCAACTGCGGCAAAGGCTCTTCATGGCTTGTCTGAAGTGAGCGGGGGTGAAATGACTGTTTTAGGAAGGCTGCAGGCTGCCGTTGGGTCTGATGGACTGAGCAGTGGCTGCTCTTGAAGCTCTGTAGAAGCTTTGCTCACTCCACTGTGGCCAAGGATGTGGCCTACAGGGAAATACTGCATGCTCATGCGAGCTGTGGTGCCAGAGAGGACACCAAAGCGCTCTGGCTGTGGAACATTAAGTAGCCAGTCCCATTTCCAAGACCATCCCAGAAGGAACAAGAATAGAGTGCCCCTAGATCTGCCTCTTCTGAGGTCACAGCTGTGCTCCACATAGCATGGCATCTCTGTCACGAAAATTAGACACTGAGTTGGTTATCTTGGTGACCACCTTTGCTCTGGCTGGTCAGCAAAGACAGCACCGTTTTTGTGACCCACCATGAGTGTGCGTGAGCTGTGTGGGATGGGACGGTAGGAGTGAATCTTTTACAATCACTTGTAGAGTTCTTGCGGTTCTCTTGGAGCCCTTAGAGGGTACACACTTTGGTTTTTTAGGGGAGGAAGTGTGTGTAGATAGGAAAGAATGGGGGCTGAGGCTTCCTAGCCAGTGAGTTCTCCAGCAGCAGCTGAGGTTATGAGAGCCTGGCGGTGTTGTCCTAAGAGGGCAGCTGGCAGTCGCATGGCCCTTGGAATCAGGAGACAGGGTTGAGATGCTGGCCTTGCACTTTCCGAGATAGCATTATCCAGCTGTCTGTGGTTGGTCCATTATTAAATTGCCCCGTTTACTAATGTAAACTCTCTTGGTCAAGTGCAGCTGGGTAGGGCTTAGTCTGGGCAAAATTCTTAAGAGTATGACAACTACTCAGAAGACAGCAAATAGATTAAACTGAGTCATTATCATTATGCAAGTTATCACTATATTGACATAGGTACAATTAATTCATATCCCTAAAGAACTGGTCATGTAAAGCATAAATATGCTGGGAAATACAGAGCACATTCTTAGGTCTTTGAAGAAGGGACTGCTGTGAAGCTTGAAGCTGAAGATGGAAGAATTAAAGAGAATCTGACCAGAAAATTCCAAGGCCTCTGGCCTCCTCTTGGGAGGGCACTCACAGAGCCTCAGTGTGACCTCTTCTCCTTTGACCTCTCTTCCCCTCCATGTTCTTTGTACTTCTGATCATCCTGCTTCACCCACCTGCAGCTTTCCGGAACTTCTTAGGATGCCAGGCTCTGATTCTGTTCTAAAAGAGTTTTGGGAGTGGGGAGTTGGGGTGGGGGTAGGTTTCTCTTTGGAATTCTGCCAAGTGGCATCATTTTTCTAGAAAGAAAATCTCAAGGTGGGATGATGACCCAGAGTCCTCTTAAACTGACTGCATTCTTATGTGTACATACCTGTGTGTCTGTTCGTGTGTGTGTGTGTGTGTGTGTGTGTGTGTGTGTGTGTATGCAGAGATTACATGTCCTCCCCTTTATACAAGTTCTGAGAATCAAACCCAGGTCTTCATGCTTGCAAGACTCTCTCCCTACTAAGCAAGCTCCCCAGCTCCTGACTGCATTCTTGAAGCATATTCTCCAAATGCGGAATGGCAGCAATGGCCTGACCTTAGCTGTGGATGACAGGAAATGTCTCTGCAACCTTTATATCTGAAACAATCCCCATCACTGGCTGGTCTTTCTCAGGGGGAGGGGTTACACTTTTCTGCTTAGGAATGCAAATGCATGGGGGTGGGGAAGGCCTGGTCATTTGAGACTGTGACCTTGAGCCAGTCCTTAACTCTTTTGAAGCTCTCCTCACTTGAAGCCATCCAAAGGATAAGGGACATTGGCCTTGCCCTGCTGTTGAT
Source organism: Grammomys surdaster (assembly GCF_004785775.1). Lineage (NCBI taxonomy): Eukaryota > Metazoa > Chordata > Mammalia > Rodentia > Muridae > Grammomys > Grammomys surdaster. Next base: position 8,474,115 of record NW_021604712.1, on the reverse strand, counting down.
GGAATAGAATAAGATCTGTCTATAAAATCTTTCACTGAGAGCCTGACTTATTAAGGCATTAAAACCAGGTTTCTCCTATAGTCCTATGGGTTTATTTTCAGTTATAAATCAACTGGTCAGCACAGTTGAGCGAATAAATCACCTTTCCACACCTGCCATGGGCAGAATGCTTGGGTAGGCCCAACCCTACCAAGCCTCAGAGATAAATTCGACACAGCCCTGTCTGAGAAGATGGTCCTCATGTGCATAGAATGAAGGCTCACTGCAGCCTTTGAGGAAGATGAACTTGAGTTGTGATAGAAAATTCTGGAACATAGAAACTGGAGCCAGGCAAGACAGAGCCTCCGTCAAAAGAGGGTTGGAGCTGAAGGGAGTGAATCTCATGTTCTAGGACAGAAGAGTTATGCCCAAGCTACCATGTCTCCCCAAGACCTATGAGTTGGTAGTGATATTGGTAGGGTAGGGTGGGCTATTTAGGGGATGATGGGAGATGAACCGAATGGACATGTTAGGATGTGATGGTATACCAGATGCCAATCTGTGGCATGTGAAATTTCCCACAGAACAGTGGTTCTCAATTCTGAGCTGAGCAGAGACCCTGCTGGGCTGGTTAAACTGACCGATGAGCCCTACTCGTGGCCCATTTGTGGGTGCTCCTGCTGCTGTTGTTGGCCCAGGTTTACACTTGGACCAAATGGTGACAGAGGATTTTGTGGCAGTTGTCTGGGGACATCTTGGTGAGAACATAGTGGGAAAGACTGGAGGAGGGACCCATGGGATGACATGCTCAGGCCTTTGATGGGGGAAATGACCATGGGAACGTATGACAGCCACACAAGGGAGTCTTCACAGAGAGCTTGCGGTCCTTTTGAGCTATCTGACTGCAATGAGCAGAAATGGAGAGACCAGCAAGGGGCCTGACATCTGGATTCAGGAGTTTCACATTTGCAGATGTGGCAGCGAGACTGAGGGTACAGATTGAGAAGGCCCTCATGTCTGTGTGTACTGTGTGGCTGTTGGGAAGGCCTCTGATGTTCTAGTTGGCTCAGTAGGATCTGGCAGGATACCTCTCCTTCGCACCAACCAAACCCCTGCACATACAGAACATAAGGGCAATTTCGACCCCCTACCCTGTACACACTGACATGACGGAGACAGCATAGGCCAGAGACTCCCTACATAGCTCTTGGGGCAACACTGCAATGTTACAGCCTTACAGTCATGGGAAAACCTAGGTTCCAAATCCAGGTGCTTTTAGACATCAAAGTCACGGCCTGAGGTTGCTTCAGTCTCCCCATCCTGTTAAAACCTATCATGGTAGATCTTGTCTATGGCTGTCCATTGAATTTCCTGATGAGCTATCTATCCCCTCCCAGAGTGGGGCCTGGATGTCAAGGCTCTTCATGTAATACTAAGCATAATGTAGCTGGGGGATAACAGCTCCCAGTTAAGGGCTCTGTGAGGTAGCTAGTTTAGTAATATCTAGGCCAGTCCACTCAGTTTCTCTAGGAACTATAATGTGGCAGGCTTGAGAAAATCAGGAAGGATATAGTTCTGATCCTGCCTCAAGTGGAACTGTTTGGTTGTAAAAATGTTTGATAACATGGGGGCAAACATTGGACTGCTGGGAGTGGGGCTTGGAGGAAGGAGTAGAGGGAAGGGGAAGATAAGGAGGACCGGAGACTACTTAAGGGTAAGATTGTGAGTGGGAGACACAAATGACATATACATTCTTTTGACACAAATTCTACATATTCATGGGACAACAGAGCATCTTATTCCCAGGCCTGTGGAGGTAGGGTAAGTGTTAGAATTACCCATGGGGCCTCTAGACCAGTGGTTCTCAACCTGTGGCCTGCTGTCCTTTATGGGGTGGGGCACCAAATGACTCTTTTACAGGGATCACATGTCAGATATCCTGCATATCAGATATTTACATTAGGATTCATAACAGTAACAAGATTACAGTTATGAAGTAGCAACAAAAGTAATGTTATGGTTGGGGGTCACCACTACATGAGAAGCTGTATTAAAGGGTTGGAGTGTTAGGAAGGTTGAGAACCACTGGTCTAAATGATGAAACTGAGACCTGGAGGTAGAGTTCTATGGCTAGCCCACAGGCTGGCAAGTTTATGTAGCTGTTTCTCTCACATACTTGTCCTGGTCATGTCTCTGTTTGAAGGTACGGTCCTGTGAGGACTGAAAGCAGCCAGCTGAAGTACAGCTAACCTGTTCCATCCCTTCAGCACTGTTCTCTTTCTGCCCCAGCTGTATGTGGGACCCCTCTCCCCAAAAACATGCCCTGAAAAAAATCTTTTCACGAAAGTTAGAGATTTTGATTATGCGTGTGAAGGGTTTCCCACCAGACGGGCATCTCTAGCTCTAAAGCCTTGCATCCGAGAGCTGGCTGCTCCACACACTGCATGAGAAGAATAGCTAGCTTTGGCCTCCCACAGTCAGGGTATTTCCAGAAGAACCCAGCCCTGCATTAGAGCTGAGGACCAATTATTACAGAAGGTGTGGTCGGCATTTGAGCCTCTGCACCTGCCCACCCCTTCCCTTCATACTCTCTGGGAAACCTGAGAAAGCAAACTCAAGTTTTCGCTTTCAGGTGGAGAGAGGGAGGGGGAGAGGGAGGGGGAGGGGGAGGGAGGAGGGGGAGGGGGGAGCGGGAGAGAGAGAGAGAGAGGAGAAGGGAGAGAAGCTAGGCTCTCCTGCAGGTCACACAGTGCCACGCTGAGACGGTCGTGTTTAGGGAGTAAAGTCTGTGAGTTGATCTTGGCAAAGGTTCTTATAAAATCAGAACCTTGAACTCTGCTTAGAACTGGAAGTATGGTCTCACACTGCATGTTGGGAAGGATTCGGGGTTGTAGGTGCTCTGAGGAGCTGATCTGATCTACTCTTTCCATGTAGAACCTAACAATCTTATTTGGTTTAAAGAAGATGGTCACCAGCTTGAGATAAGCTACAGTGTTGTTCAGGAGATAGTATTGTTAAATTGCCCTCAGACCAGCACTGTCTGTCACTGTTGGGGGACTTGTTAGAAGGGCACATTGTTGAACCTAACCCAAGGTTTCCAGGGGATTCTGCTACATAGGGCTTGAACCCCTGGGTCAGTATGATGTAGTTTTTTTCTTTGTGAGAACTATGAGCACATGCTTTGGGGGTCAGAGGTCAACCCTGGCTATCCTTAGATACTGCATACCTTGCTTTTTTAAATGAGACCTGGTTCCTCTTTGGCCTGAAACAAGTAGGCTCCACTGACTGACTAGTAAGCCCCAGGGTCCCTCCTGTCTCTGCTTCTCTAGTGTTGGGATTGTAAGCACATGCGTCATGCCTGGCTGCCATGCTTCTGTGGCAAGCTCTTTACCTACCATGGCTTTAGACATGCAAGGAGGTGAGGATGAATATGTGTATGCTTGACCCCCTAAGGTGGGTCTGCCCAGTCTGAACCTGTGCTGGGCGAGGCAGGCCTGAGCTGTGTGGCTCAGGAGAGGGGATGCTGCAAGGGTCAGCGTTCAGAGTGGGACATTTCAGCTTTGGAAGCTTCAGCATCTTGTGGGAGGTTTGCTTTGTTTTGTTGTTTGCATATAAGGAAGGGCAGTCTCAGAAGGCATCTCAGGGATGGCAGGGAGGGCCAGCTGCTTCAACACAGTCAGCGGACTGTGTTTTTCAAGGAAAGTCCTCTATATACCTCCATTAATATTTACACTATTAAAATGACAAATTAACCTGGGTGTGTTAGTATACATTTTTAATCCCAGCACTCTGGAGATGTCTGTGAGTTCTAGGCTAGCCAGGGAGACTCTGTCTCAAAAAGAGAAAAAAAATTGACAAGTTAAAAATACTAGTTTGTAAGTTTTTCGTTTGATTCATAAATCTTATTAGGTAGCAAGTATTTATACTCACTGTTAAGAGGATTATGATTTATCTTTAGGCTGGTTTACAAATGTGATTTTTCACTTTAAATATTCAGGGCTGTCTTAGAAATTTAATATTCAATTTTGTTTTCAAGTTCTCTTGGCTATCTGGAATCAAGCCTTTCACTAGAGTTTGAGATTATATAAACCTTTCTTCTAAGCCTGACAATCTTGCCTTATAAATACAGGAAGGCCTGAGGTCTTTTTACACACCTTGATACTGTTTCTAAGATGGCCATTTAAAATTAGAATACAAAAATAAAATCCTCAGACACTCTCTAGGTTTCTCTTAAAAGTTTGGGGTAGAAATTTGTAAGTCATCCTCTACCCCCTAGTAGTTAATACTACACGTGGGACTGGTTCCTTTGTCCTGGTGTTTCATTTTAATTATCCTCAAAGAAGGACAAGGTACATGTTCCCATTAGGGTATAATGCTCTGGCCCAGCAGTTTGAAAGGGGCTTCCACAGTAGATCAACACACTTGCTTTGTACTTTGGAGATAGGTTCTCATTTATCTCAGGCTAGGCTCAAACTCTTAATCCTTCTGCCTCAGTCTCTCAAGAGCTGGGATTATGGGTGTGTACCACCACACCTAGCTCAAATAGAGCACTGAGATTTACTTAATGTGTATGGCTGTTTTGTTTGCATGTATGTCTATACCCCATGTGCATAGTACTCAAGGAGGCCAGAAAAGGGGGTTAGATCCCCTGGAATGGGAGGTAACAGTTGTGCGCCACCGCATGGGTGCTGGGAGCCAGACCCAGGTCCTCTGCAAGAGCAACTGCCCATAACTCCTTAGCTGAGGAAGCCACCTTACTAGCACCTCAGGTGGACTTATAAGGGGGTGCTTTTTAGGGCTTTAAATATAGCTCAGTTGTAGAGTACTTGACTAGCACATGACAGTTCATGACAGGGACTAGATTCAACCCCAGCATATCTCTCTGTCTCTCTCTTTCTCTCTCAATCTCTCTCTCTCTCTCTCTCTCTCTCTCTCTCTCTCTCT
>NW_021604712.1:8455001-8469092 GCF_004785775.1 Grammomys surdaster | reverse complement strand
GAGAGAGAGAGAGAGAGAGAGAGAGAGAGAGAGAGAGAGAGAGAGAGAGAGAGAGAGATTAAATGATGCAGGGCAGGGCTGGCAAGATGGCTTAGTGGGTAAAGATGTTTGCCAGCAAGCCTTACATGGTAGAAAGAAAGCACTGACTCCCAAAAGTTGTCCCTGATCTTCTCATGCACACTACAGTGCACTTTTATGTGTGTATGCATTCATGCTTGTACATGCATGCGTGTGTATGTGTGTGTGTGCTCGTGCACTGTGATCTGCAAGGTGAAATAAACCCTTTCCTATCAAGTTGGTTTTGGTCATGGTGTATTATTACAGCAGTAGAAACCTTATCTAAGACACCCACCCATCCAAACCTCCCAGCATAACTACTCAGTGGAATATTCTTAAGTCAGATGGAGATTGTCACGGGGCTCAGCAGCAGATGGAAGCAGAAGCCCAGATGTGGTGAACCAAAGCACAGCCAACATACTGCTGGGGCCACGAGCATGTGTGAGTGAGGATGACCAATGTCTTGTCTTCTCCTTTCTGGGCAGGTTGGCCTCATCCAGCTCGAGCAGGAGCAGGTGTTCATCCAGCCCCTCAACAACTCAGGGGGCCCATTCAGCGGAAGAGAGCATTTGATCAGACGCAAATGGTCCTCCACCCCCACCTCATCTACCGAGGTCGAGGGACCCAAACAACGCTGCAAAGTAGTGACAGGTGAGTCGAGACAGCAGAGAGGTTGGAATGGAGCACATGCACAGCTGACACTCTGTGGGTCACGTGGGCTGAGGTCATAAGCCAGGACTTGCCTTCTTTACACAGTCACATGTCACACAATGGCAGTGCCATAATTCCGAGAAGGATTTTATTAGTCCATTTCCTTCCTGCATGAACATCATAGAGTTATGCACTTAGATTAAGATGGCTACAATGTTGTCAGGTGGTAGAATCTTATAGGACTGCAGATGTATTTATCATCTGTTGTTAATAGAAACAATGTTACTGGCATCTGAGAATATTTTGGAAGCTGCACTATTGTCCCCAAAGCCACTTTCTTTTGGTGTATGTTAGTGTTAACATTTCATGCATAACTGCCCCTTGAAAAAGTTTTATTTCTGCAAGGAATGCAGGATTGCCATGGAATGGAACCTTAGTTTTCTAAAATTTCCTTAGTTTTGTTTTTTTCCATGTCAGGGTTTCTCTGTGTAACCCTGGCTGACCTAGAACTTGGTTTGTAGACCAGGCTAGCCTTAAATTCACAGATCTGTCTGTCTCTTACTCTTGAGATCTGGGATTAAAGATGTGCCAGATTATATCTGGCTTCAGAGCCTTAGTTTTAAGCATCAAGAGCAAGTAGATACCAGAACACCTTATTACCAAGCACCAGGTTGGCAGCATGGCTGGGATACAATGTTCCCTACTCTGATGAGACCTCCTTCTGAGCTTTCCTGCTTTTTTTATATGTTGGTCTTCAGCCTTGGATGCTATAATGAGAGTTGCTTGGGCAACCCATGAAACCTGGGCCAGCGGCATTCTGCATCACCTGGAAACTTTTCAATACATACATCCTCTAGCCTCACGGCAGACCTGCAATATCTAGAGGGCCACAGCTTGGTCCAGTCACTGGGGCATTCAGATGCATGATCTGGTGTGAAAACCACCACTGAAAAAGTGTCATTTAGGGAATGGAGGAGATGGTTTAGTTGGTAAAGTTCATGGCACACAATCGTGAGGGCCTAGATCCCACATAAAGAGCAGGGGATGACGGTGCATGTCTGTAATCCCAGCACTGGGGAGCAGGGACAGGTGGGTTCCTGGGCATGGTTGGCAAGCTAGCCTTGCTGAATTGGTGGGTCTCAGGTTCAGTGAGACAATGTCTCAAAATGTAAAGGCGTGACTGAGCAAGTTGCCTGATGTGAACCTCTAGCATCAATATAGGTATGCACATGCATCCATACACACACATGCAGACACATTGAAAACATGCTTATATATACCCCACCCTACCCCCGGTATCATTTACTTAGCTGTTCTCTCATATCCTGAACTGAGTTGTGACTTGGGTGTCAGGGTTTAAAAACATGACTTGGAATCTGGGTCCATTCTACACCTTCATTTGAACAACCGTGGGCTGTTGGGTATTTAAGTATATCTCCTTGTGCTGTATTACTAACAGTGTGCCTAAAACACTTTCCCTAGCAAAGTTGGAGAACCTGCATCTTCAGGTAGTGTGTCTTCCTGGCTGGGTCCTGCTTTCACTGTTGAGAGTTTAGATGCACTGTGGCTCTGTTTGGTGCTCTAGTTTCCTTGGAAATAAGTCAGGATTGCTTTGCAGTCCAGCTCAGCCATTGCCGGAGGCTTGTTGTTTGTTTCCCTCTTAGGCCGTCTGCCTGTGGCAGGGAGGGTTAGCAGCAAACAGGATGAGCGAGTCCAAGGAGAGAGACTGCTGCCCCAATTACAGGGTTTTTCTTAATTGCTGTCCACACCCTTAACAAGGAACACAGACTTCAGTGTATCATTAATAGTCACTAAAATGTTCTTTAATGGGATTCAGGGTTTTTTGACGAATGAACTTGATAGGTCAGCTTCATTGGATCATTTATCCCCCCTCACCCCGTTATTTGCTTTATCGTGAACAGCTATTAACCGTCTGTGAATGTTTGTGTGCTGTCTGCAGCTGACCTACTTACACGGGTTCAGAGGCTGTGACTCTTCTCCTTCTCAGTCCTGATGGTGTGTTGGTATCACCTGGAGAGCTTGGCCAGCTGCTCACACCTCCCTGCTTTAGCTGGTCTGGAGCATAACCTGAGCATCTGACCACGATAACAGTCCCCCAGGTAGTTGTAGCATTTGCCTGGTGATAAACACCACCCCCAAGCAGGGATGCTCAACCCGTGAGGTTGGGACATGACATCAATCTGTAAGTATCCTCAGATCCATAGTTATTCTGACATGCATGTGGCCTGCAGGTTGGATGCTCCTGCAAACAGTACCCAATGGGAAAGCTGCCTCTGTGGGCCATTGAGGGCGAATTTTCTCAGCTGAGGACTGTCACATAGGGCCACACAGTAGTGAAGTGAAGGGCAGATGGGATTTATTCGCCTCACTCAAGTGAGCACCCATCAGCTGCCAGTCTGTGACCTGCAGCCCAGTATGTCTGCCAGTGAGCTAATGGGATGTTTATCTGATGACCTGCTTCCATCCTCTTTGATGGGGCAGCAACTAGAATTGCTGAGCAAATAACAAATGGTGCTTGTGTTTGCGTTTTTTGTGCTCACAGCTAATTTTGGAACACATTCTGAGACTGTTGAGCCATTAACGGAAGAAATAAAATGGGGAGTCAGGGTGGGGCAGATGTGGCAGAGACTGAGCTAACTGCTGCTATGTAGGCTGCAGAGAAATCTCAGAATTTGCCTCAAAAGTGGTCTTTCCTTCCTTTCCCTCAAGACTTATGCCAGTGTCCTCTGAGGTGCAGGAACGCTTGTATGTGACACAGGTTACATATGAGGTAGGGGTGTGACAGTGGAGACAGAAGTATACCATGCTTTGGTTCCCTTTTGTTTTGCATGTCATCCTTGGTCCTTGCTTCTGCTGTGTTGAGAAAGACGTTGGCCTTTTATTGGACTTAGCTAATAAGACCTTTCTTATTTGGATTAGCTTTCTAACCCTGCACTTTAGAACTTGGAGAAAATTAACTTCCTGGCACACTAGCAAAATACATTCTTGAAGTTTTCTATAAAGGTTGATCAGATTAATCCAAACTTTCCAGAGTAACGTGGTCTGTCTAGATGAAATAAATGGCTATAGGTTTCACCATGGTGAACCCTTTACTGCTTGATTCTTGACCCCAGACTGGCCTGTTTCCTTCTGGTGAGGAGGAATCTTAACAGGTCTACCCCGAATCACTGAACCCACCTGAGAGATGAACTCAGTAACCTTCTAGTAGCTTGTGTCTGGATAGGATAGGAACCAGAGAGGCAAACACAGCCAGTGAACACTGGGAGGAGGAAGAACCTCCTTCCCAGAGATACTATTGGGCTAGCATTTCTGGGAAGCTCTAGTGGGCTCCTGGTAAAGGAAGAGGCTGATGCTTTTCCCTGGACATTTCTTTTTAGAGCTTCTATATACTGGTCATGAAGTAAAACTCTAGTTTGCAATATGGCAAGAAAGTATGGAATCTACAAACTTTTTTATTTCGGGTACAATCATGAAGGCCTTTGGCTATTTTTGAAAGCTCAAATGGTACTTCAGATACGTGGACAGGTTCTTTGAATTTTAAAATTCAAAGACCTCAAAGCTTTGTCTTTTACGCCTGATTGAGTTCTTTACTGTCATCGGTGTCACATGAAGGCAGCAGAAGTAAGAAAAAAAAAAAAACAAAAAAACCAAAAAAAACAAAAAAAATCCAACTAAAGTAAGTTTACAATGGGACATTTTAAAAAGAGGAATTCTGTCACAGTTTTGAGCAATAGCAAGCTCATTAGAATATAAATCTACTCCATAGTGGGGTCTACACAGCACTGTGCCATGTTTACAAAGTTCTGATATCATTTCTTTGTGAACCCATTAGTTGTTTTCTAGCATTGTCTAGTGCCCATACAGTAATAAAAGTCATTTTTGATGAGTGTCTTGAAGATAGCACAGCTTTTCAGAAATTTTATATTGCTAATTGGTATAAACATTTATATGTCTAATCATGCATAGATATGCTAATACATAGCTGGTCAGTGTTGGGAGCCGACTCGTAGCAGAAAGCGGCTATCATGTTTGCAGCCATCTCGAGCCATATACCCTGACAAGAGACTTGTTTTCAACAGCCCACGACAGCTGAGCACACTCTGATAAACATCTTGTTTTGCTGTTTAGTGCCCCCAGCTGCAAGGCGCGTGTGGTATCCACGCTGCAAGGCACATGACATAGTTCCTTCAGCTGTGTTCCCCTGCTTGTCCACGAGGGCAAGGCACGTAGTAAAGGGTATAAATACCCAGGATTTCCTTTCAATAAGGAGAGACTTGATCAGACCCTCTGTCTTGTCTCCATTCTTCGTGTCTCTCGCCCCTCCATTCCCCACTCTCTCTCTTGCTAGACCCTGACCCGCGGACCGGAACAGCAGCTCCGGCCGGGACAAAGTGGCCCCCCCAAACGTGGGGCAGAACGGATCATTACAGGCCAGGACTTGGGTTTTATCTCAACTATGATTCATTAGTTAGAAACAGAGGTGATCAAACTGACTTAAATACTAGAAACACTGGCCTGAGCTTACAGGGTTGATGGGTGAAGCCAGAGGCTGGGCTTCAGGTTACGCTTGACCTAGTGCGTCTTTATGTAATCTCTTAGTGATACCTGTCAGCTGACAGAGGCAGCTCCAGTGAGGGGTAAGGCCTTCTACCGATTGGGATTTGAGGCAGGCCAGCTTGCGTTACTGTCAGTTTACCACTGCATTCAACTATGTGGAGTCAGAATCAATCATACCTGCTTCAGAAAGAGTGTAGATCCCATTCCCCAGGTGACTGTGGGCCACCACTCTGCCTGCTATCCCTGGCCTGACTTCCTGCAGGCCACCACAGTCTAGGCTAACATGTGGTTGTGTAGATTTATATGGCACTCTACCTTGGCCTAAGCTAGCTTTCTAGCCCCACAGTCGATATAGGCCCACTTCCTTCCTGTTTCCACAGTGAATAATTTAAGCTGATCAGCTCCTCTCTGTCCACCTGGACCCGGGAGAAGAGTGACAGCTGGTCCTTGCTCACTTAGGAAGGGCTAATTCCTCTGAGATTGCTTCCTCTAGACCAGTGGTTCTCAGCCTGGGAGATTGAAGGATCCTTTCACTGGGTCACCTAAGGTCATCAGAAATATCAGATTTTTACATTGCGATTCATAGCAGTAGCAAAATTAGAGTTGTGAAGTAGCAAAGGAAGTAATTTTGTGGATGGGGGTGCGGGTCACCACAACATGAGGAACTGTGTTGAAGGGTCTCAGCATTAGGAAGGTTGAGAACCACTGGTCTTGACTTTGAGATGTTAAGTCATTGGAGAGGTTTTAGTAATAATAATAATAATAATAATAATAATATAATGATAATTGCTGGGAACAGTGGTCTTTTATGTTCTGTATCTTTTCTGCAATAAGAAATGGATGGGGACAGGGTAGGTGGCTCAGCAGGCAAAGCCTTTGTCATTCAATGAATGAGGGGGTGGAGGTCAGATCCCCAGCACCCATGCTAATGATGGATGATCCGCAGTAGCCCGTGGCATCAGCTGTATTGATGAGCTCTGGGTTCAAGTGAGAGATCCTGCCTCAAACATAAGGTGGAGAGTGACTGGGGAAGATATCCTATGTCACTTCTGGCCTGTATACTCACATGCATAGACATGCATGTACACCCCTCCACATGTATCCACATACATGCAAGTATGCACATATCCCATGCAATACATATGCCAAAAATGGAATTAAACTGCGACTTTGAGTTTCTCCAACTTAGTATTTTGTATACCTATTTGCATATAATTTGCAAGATGTTTTTCTATGAACACTAATTGTAGATACTAATGTTTAATGCTTGTTATGCCACAGAGACAGAAGGAAGACTTGTGTCAGAGGCTCAATTCTGGTTCCTTTTAGTGAGACTTGACAAATTTCCATCTCTGTCTCAGGCTGCTGGGACTTCCATAACAAAATGCCACTGGAGGCGGTTTAAACCTCTCCACAGTTGTGGAGGCTGGAAGTTCGAGATCAGGGTTGGCCAGGTTGGTCTTTCTAAGGCTGTGAGAGACACTCTGTTGCAGACCTCTCTCCTTTGTTCTTAAATGTTCAGCTCCTGTCTGTGTGTCTTCTCAGGGACCTACTTTAGTGACTTCATTTTTCAGTTACTTACAGAAAAACTATCTATTCACACAGCTATATTGTGAGGCAGTGGGGGTAGGGGGTGGTTGGGACTTGGGGACTTGGGGACAGGAAACAATTCAGTTCTTCCCAGCCTCTGTTTTTGTTTTGTTTTTTGTTTTTTGTTTTTCTTATCTGTAGCATGGAGATTACCACAGCATGCATTTACCATTCTCTACAGAAATGATGGTGGCCGTCTCGCCCTCTTCTCCCAGTTGTTGTTGGCCAACAGTGCAAGTGTCAGGGTTGGTACCATATCCACTGCTGAGAGATGTGACTAAGGGCACTTACCTCCATGTTTCCTTTGGAGATCTCAGACAAGTTTGGAACAACAGCCACTCTGGCATTACTTTCTCACTTCTAGACTGAGCAATGTCTTCCTGAGCTTTCAGGAGGGCCGAGTCAGTATGTACTGGCACTCAGACACTAGTAAACAGTTGGCTATTTCTGCATCTACCATGGTTAGTTTATCCATATGCTCATTCTTCATTGTCAAGATGCCATTGCTCCAATGTCCCGGGTCTAGATTTAGGACAGACAGGCACTGAGCACTGAGCAGGGACTCAGAGATTCTGGTGGCCACACTTGTTCCTGACATCCTTCTCATAAGCAAATCCACGAAACAAAACAAACAAAACCCAAGGTTTTGTTTTTCAAGATTGAAACGTTCCCTTGAAGGTCCCAGGCTTAGGTTTTCCCTCTCACTGGCCCTCTGGTCCCTCACAGGCTGGTTGGGCATGGGAGAATAACGAAATAAACAAACAGAGTGCAATTTATTTTTAGTAGTGGAATATCAGGGAAAGACACCACGCTGAACCAAAAACATAGAGCCTCTCTCTGAGCACTTTGTCGTAAGCCTTGTTAATGTCTGCCTGTAGTTGTTTCAGAGACAAGTGAACGTTCACCGCCCTCACACTGTCTTCTGTCTGCCACGTTCTCCAGATGCTGATGTGGCTCCTTCATATCCCGCTCTCTTGTAGAGTGTGAGCCGCATGTTGTGGTTTCCGTATTTAAAGTCTGCACAAATATTTCGTATTGGGCAGCCTACACTTAACATTCTTAGTAATGGCTTCCAGCCTTATCGATGCTGATGGAGGCAGATCAAGTCCGTTCATGCCACGGTAGAAGCTTGCCTACTAATCTTTGCAAGGAATTAGCTTTCTCTTCCTTACTCCTTTTTATTTTCTATTTCTTCAATCGATAAATGATATATATTGTTTGATTTTTTTTTCTATTTGTTGTCACTGTATTCTATATTCAAATGGAGTCTCAGTGTCTTGCCCTAGCTAGTCTGGCACTCTGGGGCTCAAATGATCCTCCTGTCTCAGCTTCCAGGGCAGCTGGTACCATAGGCATACACCATCATGCCTGGCTCCATTTTTATTTGACTTATTTAGATTGTTAAAATATTTATTTATGCATGTATGTGTATGTTTGTGTTAGTATACATTCATGCATATATATGGGTGTGTGTGGGTATGCCTATGCAAGCATGTGTATGTATATGTGTGTATATATACATGTGTATGTCTTTATGTATTTGTGTATGTGTAAGTATATGTATGTATATGCATGTATATGTGTGTATGTGTGTCTTTGTGTGTGTATATATGTGTGTATATGTGTGTCTGTGTGTGTGTGTGTGTATGTGCATGTGTGTGTGTAGAAGACAGAAGAACACACCAGGCACCTTCCTCTGTCATTCTCCACCTATTCTTTTAGAAGTAGGGTCCCTCTTTCAGAATCTAGGGCTTGCATTTTCTCAACTAGGCTGGAAGCCAGCAAGCCCTGCCTTTGCCTCACCCCTGGACCTGGAGTTATCAGAGTTTACAGGATGTCTGACTTGTTGCCTGAGTGCTAGCACCTCAACTTTGATCTCCATATTTGTTCTCACTACTAAGCCCTCTTTTCCTTCCATCCTGCCTGCCTTCCTGCCTTTTAGAAAAAAAAATATTCTTTTTAGTCCTGTTGATTTCTCCCTCATTTCTTTCAGGATTCCTACTGAATTAAATTTTTTTCTTTTAAAATCTTTTTATTTTTCTCTCCTGGGATGGGTCTTATTATATATCCTAGGCTGACATGGAACTTTCTATGTATTCCTGGCTGGCTTTGAACTCATGATGCTCCTGCCTCTACTTCTTTCTTGACTGCTAAGATTCATGTATGAGCCACTGGCTCATTAGTCATTTTAATTTGCATATTTGAGAATATGCATTTTGTTTTTTAAGCTCACTTTTGACTGTAGACAGCTTTTGACATGTACTGTCCTTAGTATCCAGGTCTAAATGTTCTTCAGTTTCCACAAGGGTTTGTATGTTTGTTTGTTTACTTATTAGAGAAACAGTATAATAGAGTGGTTAAGAATTTAGAGTCTACTGGGTTTGAATGCATGGTTTTCTCACATAGGAGCTCAAATGACCAAAGGGTATTTTAATAACCCACTCAGATTATAACCCATACAGATTATTAACCATTTAACAAGATGATCTATAATTCTGTGTGTAGTGATTGGTATGCTTGTGTGATGTTTTCACTTGGTTCTTTTTAGTAGCCCCCGTATCTCTCCTGAGGGTGTTGATCTTTCTGTCCATCATGAGCACATTTCCTTCAAATCCTTGAGCACCATGATAATTGTTGCTTGACCATTCCTACGTGCTATCCTAACATCTGGGACATTTGGTTTCGTATCCATTGTCTTTCCTCTTGAAAGTAGGTCACATGCTCCCGATTCTTGGCATGTCAAGTAATTTTGGATTGTGCTCTGGATGTTGTAAACATTGTATTGTGGAGACATCGGGTTCTGTTCCTCTGGAGAATGTCTTAGCAGAAACAATTTTACTGGACTCAGATTACAACATGTGTATCTTGGGTGGCAGCTCAAACCTCAGTCAGTTCTTTAAACAATTTCAAAAATGTATTCTTTGAGAATGTGACACATGTATACAATAAAATAGGATCATAGCCACGCCCATTTCCCTCTTCTGACACGCCCCTACTTCTCCCCAAACACACTCTGCTCCCCAACTTCATATCCTCCCCCCTTCTTTTTTAAAATAACCAACTGTCACTCTGCCAGTGAGGGGGTGTGTCTAGGCAATATCTAACCTACCCTTGGCCTCATAAGGTTCCAATTATAAACCAAAGTTTGATTCTGTCTAAGTTCATCCTGGGGGAACCAACGTGTTTATTAAGGGTTGCTTACAGAGATTGGGTGAGAGTTGCAAGCAGAAGAAAGGGCTACTTACTCTAAAGCTGCCACACTGGACAGTCTGTGCCTCGCACGGATGATGGCTTCCCTATAGCTCTGTCAATGGAGCCCCTGCTTGGTCCTTCCCAGCCTCCCAGAGGCCACTTGCAATTAGGGCAGACTTACATATAACTGACTGGGAGGAGTAGCTGGCCACTTCAGTGAGGGTTCCAGTGACCCTCCCCACCCCTCCTTTGATGAGGGAAAGTCAGCAGTTAACAAGCCTGGTTGTGATAATCTCTTGCTAGCAAGCACAGCTGAATCATGAAGATGCTGGCAGTCTGGCCCAGAGAATAGTCCTTTTAAAGAAAGATTTAAATTGAAGTTTATTTTATGTGTATGTGTATTTTGCTTGCATATATGTCTGTATATCACATGCATGCCTGGTACATGCGAGAAGAAGAGAGAAGAAGAAGGCAAGAAGAGAGTGTCAAATCTCTTGAAACTGGAGTTACAGACAGTTGTCAGAGTTACAGACGCTGCCATGTGGGTGTTGGGATTCAAATTCAGATTCTCTGAGCGAGCAGCCAGTGCTTTTAACTGCTGAGCCATCTGCCCAGCTCTGAAGGATACTTCCACATATCACCAAGTAAATCCAATTAGTACTGCCCATGTATGGATGGGAGTAGGACAACCTACTGAAGCGTGGGTCATCTACCCGTTACCACTGTCCTCTCGCCACCAAAGAATTATTATTCTCCCTCCCTGAGTAGCCAGCAGCTCCCAGTAGTTCTTCAGTAAGGGGCGGGGCCTCATGAGTTCCTCTCCAAACTGCAGATTCGGCTGGCTCGATCTTGTACAGATAACCACAGGTCCTATGAGTTCCTGAGAACACTAACTATGTCCTATCAAGGAGAAAGTCTTCATCCCCAGGTCCCGCCACTTCACGTGTTTTCATGCTTCCTTTTTCACCGTGTTCCCCAAGCCTCCATGACAGTGTGATAAAGGTGTTCCACCTAGGGCTGAGTACCACAGTTGTTCATTCTCAGCACCTTGATCAGTTAGTTACAAGTCTGTGCGTTGACTCGGATTTGCAGACTGCACTGCGAAAAGCATCTCTAACTGAGATTAAAAGCAGCTCAGGACTGTGACTGTAAACATGATTTGAAGGCAATTTATAAGAGGACCGTTTAGCTACATAATACTAGGTTCCACTCTAGAGCCTCTGGTCTTCCTAGCCATGTTTGTATTTTCAGGTTTACAGTATCAGGCATAGATTACTTTCTATGGAGCAGGCCTTAAATCCAATCAGAAAACAGCTGACTGGCCCATAGCAATCACTCCACGATTGTGCACATAGGTGATTCTTACTTGGCTGGTCAATGTTGTAGTATTCAGAGTCCAGCACTGGGTCAGACTATTGATGTCTTTTCTTCCCCAGCAGACTGCATAGAACCTTCTGGCACCGTGGAAGCCGGCTAACTGGGAGGAATTTTCTTGACTGGTTTGAAATTGATTTCTCTATGTCCTGCAGCCAAACTTTGTGTTGTCTTACCACGTGCTACGGTGAGAAACCAAGAGCCTGGCAATAGCCTATATTTGCTTGAGTTTCTGTGATCAGTAAGTCATAGGGAGGTACATGCCTGTCACTGCAATTTTTATTTACTAACCCATGTCTTCTGGTGAGTACACTGTGTATCCATGCAGGGTACCTTCATTCAATTTCCTTTTGAAAAATTATATTTTGAAATTAGCTTACTGACTTGTGGGTTTCTATTAGGCTTTTAAAAAACACGCCTTTAGTATTGTTAGCTCCACCCAACCCCGTTCTATCAGTTACCACCCCGTCCTTACTTAAACCCGTATCCCCCAGAATCCTCCATACCTCATATATCCTGCTGTCCTTCCGTTTATACTTCTGATTGGACTGTGAAATAGCAGGCTTCCACACGTGTTCTCACACACCCTTCCTTCAGGTTCCTCTATCCTGAGCTGCCATCTGTTCCACGTAGGGACAACACAGAGATGTGGTGGGACTTATGTACAGTCTCCATGATGACCAGGGGTTGACCTCATTCTGTCCTCTGGCCCTGTAGGCTGCAAGGACTGCAGTCTCCCCAGCATACACCAAGTAGGCCTTCCCTCCTTCTCCTATGCTGTCCTTTCTGTCCCCATGTTAAGTCCCCCCAGAATCTTTCTACAGTTGCCCGTTTTCTGACGCCTTCTGCGTTGTGGGCCTTTATATTTTGTTCAAGCTTGCAATTGTCTTCTGGCAGTTTGGGTCCCTAAGAAGCTTCTTGGCCGTATTGTCTTTCATATAATGTGGTTTCTTAAATCTTATATATTTAATTTCCAAATCTCTCAATATTTCTCTCCCTCTCCCTCCTCTGCCCTCTCTGTCTCCCTCTCCTTCTCTCCCTGCCCTGTGTGTGTGTGTGTGTATGTGTGTGTATCTTAATCTAGAAAGTAGGCTTTTAAAAAACATGTATTTCTTTTATGTGTGTGGACATATGCCATGACACATAGAGGTCAGAGGACAACTTGGGGACTTGGGGGTGTTGATTCTCTTCTAACTTGGGGACTTGGGGGTGTTGATTCTCTTCCACCATGTGGGTCCTAGGATTCAAACCCAGTCGTCAGGCTGGGTAGCTTGTGCTTTACCATCTGAGCCATTTTCCCAGCCCCCTAGTGTTATTTTTTAATCCTTCTCTGTTAGGATATTTTACATATGTCTTAAAAGTAGTATGTATCTCGGGGCTGGAGAGATGCCTTCCCAGTTAGGAACTTGTTGCTCTTGCAGAGGGACCAAGCTTGGTTTCAGCACCTACATGGTGACTCACAGCAGTTCCAGGGGATCTGATGCTCTCTAATGACCCCAGTGGGCACCAGGCACACATGAGGTACACAGGCATACATTCAGGCAACACACTCATCCATATGAAATAAATAAACCTTAAAAAGATAAAAGGAGAAAACAAAAAGCAGTATGTATCGCACTGGGAAGGTATATAGTTAGTGGTGTGCTTGCCTGCCACTCAGGAGCTCTGATGCAGTCCCCAGCTCTGACATAGAGTAGGTGTGAGCCTGTTTCAACAGCAACATAAAGAATATTAGTTGAATTGTGAACAAATCCCAATTTAGTATTCTCTCTGTTCAATGGTAGGGGAATATTTTTGTATCTATGGTGTTAGTGATGCCATTGAATTTCTTTAGGCCATATTATATTCTGTTTTCTATTTCTTGTACCGTGTTTTTCCTCTGCTTATGTGGTATGGTACCACTGCTGCCCCTTTCTATTAGTTTAGCGAGCTTTTCTCCATCCCTCATTCTTCTTCCACTAGCTATGCATTTTGTCAGTATTGTTGTTACCTTTAAATCACACGGGCACAATTGTAGCAGGATACTTATTCTGCTACATTGTATTCACAGTGGAGCTCGGTGATTAGGCAGTAGAAGAGGAGGTGGAGCTGGGCTAGAAAGAGAGGAAGGGGAGGGGAGAAATAGAGGAAGGGGAGGAGAAGAAGGAAGCTATCGGCCATTGAGAACCATGGATGGGTCGAAAGCTGTCCTGGGTAGCAACTTCTATCAAAAGGTTAGATATTGGGCAACAACTCTAATTGTGTGGGCATCTTGTTAATTGAGCATTTCTTAATATATAAATCCTTTAGATAATCACTAAGCTTTAAGAGTCTTCATTCTGCCAGGTACTGCAAGGATGACAGATATTGTCTGGGGTTCAGCCAAGCTTTGTGGATGCAGCATGGTGGATTGACAGAACCACCCCCATGCTAGTGTCTCATGAGTGCCAGACCCTGAGCATCTAGCTAACCAGAGCCCGGGTCAGAGCCAAGGAGCAGCGAGCAGGAACATGGTGGCTGCCCGGGAACAAGCCGGACTGGGCACCGTTTTCTAAATATCACCCCCACATACAGTCATACATATTCACACATACACACTCACACACTTGCACATCTAGACACACGAGAGAGAGAGAGAGAGAGAGAGAGAGAGAGAGAGAGAGAGAGAGA
>NW_021604712.1:8413121-8454991 GCF_004785775.1 Grammomys surdaster | reverse complement strand
GAGAGAGAGAGAGAGAGAGAGAGAGAGAGAGAGAGAGAGAGAGAGAAAGAGAGAGAGAGAGAGAGATACACCCACAGACTTTTCTATCAGGCAATCAAGTATCTTTGTAATGCAAAATCTTCAAACACTTTACTCGCTTTTCTATATATATTTTTTCATTTTATTGTCTTGCAATTAGCATCAATATGCACAGTTAGAATTATTCAGTTTTGTTTATATATTGATCAACTTATCTGTTTAGCATTGTTTCGTGCAGCTCACATCTCTGCCTTTGTCCTTAAACAACATTCTTTTAAATGGGAGCTTTGTGTGGCTAAAAGCGTCACCTTTGCTTTATCCCGACCCTGTTTATTTTACCTTCCCACTCAGTGACAGCTCCACTGAAGATGGAGTTCTAGTCTGAGTGCTATCTTCTTGTCACACTTTGAAGATACTCTCTGTGATCTGCTTTTGCTTATAAACAGTCCATCTGACTTCAGATTCTGTGTAAATATTCTGTTCCTCTGCGTGTATGTGTGTGTGTGTGTGTGTGTGTGTGTGTGTGTTACACAGCGTGTCTCCAGCAGGTTTCCTATCGGAGTCCTGATTTTCTGCGTGAAGACTTCATGGCTTTTGTCCATCCTAAGAAGGCTCTGTCTGTATGTACTGAGCAGAGCCTCCCCCATTAAGTACTGATTCTTTGGGCACTCCTAACTGATAAGTGTGGCTTCTGCTGTTCTGAACTCTATGCTTTGTAACTTTTTTTTTTTAATGTCCTTAGTCTTCTTTATATTCTGTATTCTGGAGAGCTCTTTCCCATTGTTTCCCTAGACGAGCAGATTTCTTGAGACCTCACTGGATCTAAACTATTTGGTCTTTCTTTGGGGTTTTGATTTTAACAGTTCTGTATGTCTCAAAGTTCTAGTTCTTCCCAGTTCCATCTCTTATGGAGTCTTATTTCAGCATGCTTTCTTTTTATCTCTTATCACATTACCTCATTTTAGCCTAATCATATGATGTCTTTTTTGAGTAATGACTTCTGAGTTTCTTGAGGCCATAGACTGATGTCACACGTCCTCACTGGTCCTTGGCACCGGACAAGATGACAAACAATGGCTTCTCACTGTCTTGGCAATATTTGGGCCTTTCACCCGCTGGATTGTTCAGAGCCCACCCCGCTCACTCTTTAGTCCACTCATGAAATTTCTTTACATTTCTTGTACATGAAAAATGTACTTTCTTTACATTGCATTTGGCTAAAAGAGTTGTTTAGCCCTTTATGTCTGCTATAACAAGATGTTATAAACTTGGTAGCTTATAAATGATAAGAGAGGACATTTATTTCTTGGAGTTCTGGAATCTGGAAAGTCAAAGATCAAGGCACTGGCAGACTGGGTGAGTGCTGATGGACTTTCTCGGAGCTGGTACCTTGTGTCTGTGTCCTCACGCTGGGGACAGGGTAGTTTGTGCCCTGGGGACAGGACATTTTTTATTAGATCATTTCTTTCACTTATACGGGCTCCACACTCATGACCTGACTCCCACTGTCGCCTCCTCAGGAATGATTAGGGGTACAGAGAGATCCAGGCCATAAAAGTAATTAAAACTTAAAAACTTATGCTTTTAATCCCAGAGCTCAGGAGGCAGGGGCAGAAGGATCTCTCTGAGTTCCAGGCCAGCCTGGAAAAGTTCTAGGACAGCCAGTGCTGCTACACAAAGAAACCTTGTCTGGGAAATACCAAAACGTTTAAAACAATTTTTAAAACATATTTTTATATCTTTGTTATTGTCAAGCTGCAATTCGTGAATAGTTTGCTCCTCACTACAGCCACTTGGTGTGAGGTGTATAAGAAATGTCACATGAGCTCACCCAGGTCCCCTCTTAGGCACAAATGAAGCCTTCTTTTCCATGCTATGTAAATGTCTCTGAGGCATTGGAAAGCAGTTCATGTCACACTGTTCGGGATCCAAGGACACCATGGGAGGGATCCTGTGCATCTCTGCCATCTGTGGTGACGGGATGTTCGGAAGGAGGTGTGGTCTATGGCACCTACTCCTGCAGTGTGTCTGATGTGAATGTGACCTGTCTGGAGGGATGTGGAGCTGATGTTAGCATGATGCAGCAGTCCTGCATCTCTGGCTGGGAATCCATATCTGCATCCCACAGTGTCCTCCTGCTTCAGGGTTGCGGGTGATATGGAAATTGCTGGATGAGTGCTACATGGGTGTCAGACGGTGAGGAGCATGGTCATCAGCTTTGCATGTGTTGCTGCCTTCTGAGCCAGTTCTCAGAAGCTTCAAGACAGTTTGATCCCACTGTTTGTTTTATGTGAAGCATGTATCTTCCAAGTCATTCAATCTCAGTTTTAATCTTTAATCTCTCCTTTCAGATGAATGACTGAAGAAATCTCCTCTCCCTCTCCCTCTCCCTCTCCCTCTCCCTCTCCCTCTCCCTCTCCCTCTGGGTGGATGGTAGATGCTTATTAATAACTCTTTGGGAAGAGTAAAATTAAAGCGTAATTATATCCCTGTATACAATGATTATTCTTGGCTGTTACTGCCCTACCCCAGGCCTTATGACTGGATTTCGAGTCTGGTGGACAGTGTAAAGCAGATGCTGCCTGCTGTCTGCCTGTGTGGCCTGAGAATGGATGCTGAGCTGGACCAGTGTTAGGTGCTTTGGGTGGCTCTGACTCCACCTTCCAGCATGTAGAAGCATGAACCAAGTCAGCTAATTTCTTCTATTCCCTTCCCCTTTTTATTTTCTTATCTATTGAAGATGGGAAATAACTGTGTGTTCATTTGTTTGTGTGCGTGCATGTGCATATGGAGTCATCCTGAATGTCATTACTCAGAAACCATCTATGTAGAATGTTTTTTTTGAGATAGGCTCCAGTGAGCTTGGGGGTTCCATCACCATCCCTGACTTTTTAGCATGGGTCCTGGAGACCAAAATCATGTCCTCGTGCCCCCACAGCAAGTGCCTTTCTGACTGAGCTGTCTCCCCAGCCACAGGAGATAATTTCCTAAATATTTTTACTTGATTAAGTTGCTGGATGTTGCAAGACTTAATGCTGTCCGATGCCCCAGGGGGTGGGAATTTTGAGGGTGGGGAGGTGGGAGGGGGGTAGATAGAGGTTACATCCACAGAGAAGAAGAAGGAGGGGTGAGGGGATTGGGGGTTCCTGGGTGGGTGGGGGATGCGGTAAGGGGACAACATAGGAAATGTAAATAAAACATCCAATAAAAAAAAAAAAAGAAAGTACTATGAAAACACACAGTTGCCTTTCCCCGAGAGGAAGGTGAGAATGAATTCATTAATGCTAAAGGTAAGATGATGTTGGAGTAGAGGGATTAGTGCCGTCCTATGGAATAGGGGGGTCTCAGGAAGTGTTGAGAGGAGCCCAGCACTTCCAGAGAGTCTCTCCCAGCCCCATCTCTCTGGTAGCAGATTTGTATGCGGGAGATAACAGACTGAAAAAGAAGACAAATTCCCTGTGGCTCACAGCTTTGTGGGTTCCAGCCCATGGTTGTTTGGCTTTGTTGCTTGTGGGCCAGTGATCTCCCATCATGTAGGGAGATTGTGGCTGAGCAAAACCTCTCACTACATAAAGAACAGGAAGAAAGAAGGGTCTTACCCTACTCCATGAAAACATACTTATAGTGACCTCTAGACCTCCTATTCTTCCTCTTATAGGTTCCATAACATTGCAGTGGTGCCACATGGGTCCCCCAGACTCTAAAGCATGGGCCCTTTAGGGGTGTCCTAGATTCAAACTCTAGCACTCTTCAGGCGGGGTTCTGGATTTATAGTCAAGGACTCAGCTTCCAGGTTTCTGGGCTGCTCTTCTGATAGCTGGGTAGGTTTCTAGGTATAAGAACTGCAGAAAAGCAAAGGCCAACAGCTTGTGCTTAAGCAACGGCCTCCATTATCCTGAGATGCTACCATAATAACCAGAAGAAAGGCAGTGAGGGGGCATACTGGACGGCATGTTGTGGGAGGAGCCAGAGAGAGGAGCCATGAAGGTACAGCACTTAGACTCCAACACCTGAAATGTTAAGAAAGCGTATTTGAAAGTTTTTCTGCAGTCAACCACTCATAGCTGGTTCTTTCCCAATTTCTTTGTTTTTAAGAATGTGGTCATTCAATACAAGTGACCGACAGGTCTCTCTGAAGGCTTTCTTCAGCCATTGTAAACCTAAAAGTTTGGTGGGCCCATCTCTAGAGCAGTTTCCACCTGTGTGGGCCTTGACTTCCTCTTGAGGGCCTGGCTTTGTGGGCTGATCCCTGGAACATGAGAAATGGCTAAGCTATGTTCGGAGGCCGTGTCCACGTGAGTCTTTGTGCTAGGGAAGAAAATGTAATCAAGACTTGGGGAATCTTGGTTGGAAGGACTTTCTGATTCCCAGAAGTGTTGGTTGGGAAGGGTAGATGGAATGTAGCCCCTAGTCTGACCGATCAGACTGTACCAGGAAACAATGGTATTCAGATGTGGGCTGTCTTCAGTCCATTGCAAATTGATGGTGGGTTGCTGCATGGTCTGAGACTGGTACCTGGAGCCGTGATAGAACGTTGTCCATTGCCTGCCCTCTGTCTGGCCCATCCTGTATCCCTCTCCATATCCCCAGCACCTTTCTTCCATGACTCTGAGGTCAAATAGAAACTCCAGCTGGTTCCTACCCTTGCATCAGACCAAGCCTGTGGGTTTTGTTCTCTGTTTCCTAGCAACAGGGCTTCCTTACTTCTCTGCCCTTGGTTTAAGATGTCCTTGTCCTTGGTGCCCTGCTCTATTTCCTTCCTCTCCTTCCGTCTCTAGAGGATCACTAAGCCAAGATGTCTACACAAGCTTCACAAGGCTGGGACATCTTTACCTCTTTTGTCCCTTGTGCTGGGATTGGACAGAGGGATCAGCATATGCTAGGTAAACACTCCCCACTGAGCTGCATTCCCAGGCCCTCTTTTCTTGCTTTTGCTGCTTGTTATGCTTGTCTCCTTTTCACCCTGGAACAGCCCCTAGCATCTCCTCCTGTGTCCTCATCCATATGACACTCAGCTGCCCAGCTTAACGTTGACCACAGATGCTGCCTCTTCCCCATGGCATGCCTGCCCCTACCAGCCAGACCCCAAAGGTTCTTACCTGAGCCTTTCTAGGCACTGGACTCAATGTCCTAGCCTCTCACTGTGCCTTCTCTCTATGCTCTCCCCTTTACTTCATGTCTGCTTCTTATTTTGGTAGAGTTGCAAAGAGCTTTAGCATACCCATTGCCCCAATCTACCAACTGATATTTCCCCCAATTGCTTATGTGTTTACCCCCTGCCTACCACCCTCCCAATCTCTCTACTTAAACCCTTTCATGGTTAGTTTTGTCTGTCAACTTGAAACAAACCTAATGTCACTTGAGAGTAACCTCAGCTGAAGAATCGCCTCCATCAGATGCTCCTGAGGCCTTTTCTTCATTGCTAGTTGCCCACTGTGGGTGGTGCCTCCCCTTGGCAGGTTGGCCTGGGCTCTGTAAGAAAGGTAGCTGAACATGAGCCCAGAAGTAAGCCAGTAAGCAGCGTTCCTTCATGGTCTCTGCTTAGATTCCCGAATTCAGATTTCTGCCTTGGGCTCTATGGATGGACTGTAACCTTATAGGCCAAATGAGTCCACCCCTTCTCCAAGTTTGTTATGGTCAGCGATTTATCCCAGCAATGAAAGCAATTCGTGTACTACCTTGCCTCATGTACTTTCTCTGAGCGGCTTGAAGGCAATCTGCAGATCCCCTGTCCACCTTCATCTGTAAGTAGAAACACATCCTCACTATGGCAGTAAGCCACATGAGATAATACTATACTCAGTCTCCGGTCACTCCTGTCATCCTTGTCTCACGTCTTCTGGTGTTTCTTTAAGCTTCTTTTTTTTTTTTTTTTTGGTCCACAGTGCCATTCATTGCAAATGCATGCACGTGTGTATGATATACATGTATGAGTGTTGGTATGTTATGTGTGTTCGTGGAGGTCCAAGGACAACATTTAGGAGTTGGTTCTTGTTCCTTTCCTTCCACAGTCCTTCCAGTTCACACCCAAGTCACCAGGCCTCCATGGCAAGTGCTTTTAATCACCAAGCCATCTTTCTAGCCCCACAATTCAGCTTAGAATCACACAGTGTGTTTGAGTGTCATGATGTCTCCCTGTTCTCCTCCACTCTGGGTCAGCTCCTCAGTATTTGTTTTTCTAGATCTTCAAGCGCGTTCTCTCTCTCTCTCTCTCTCTCTCTCTCTCTCTCTCTCTCTCTCTCTTCAGAAATGCTAATATAGACTGTCTTACTTAGGGTTACTATTGCTGCAATGAAATATCATGACTCAAAGCAAGTCAGGAGGAAAGGGTTTATTTGGCTTATGTTTTCATATCATTGAAAGAAGTCAGGTCAGAAACTCAAACAGGGCAGGAACTTGAGGTAGGAGTTGATGTAGAGGCCCTGGAGGGGTGACTTGCTCCCCATGACTTGTTCAGCCTGCTTTCTTATAGAATCCAGGACCACCAGCCTAGGAATGACACCACCCAAAATGGGCTAGGCCCATCCATATCACTCACTAATTAAGAAAATGCTCAACAGGCTTGCCTGCAGCCCAATCTTACGGAGGCATTTTCTCAGTTGTTGTTCCCTCCTCTCAGATAACTCTCTTTTGTGTCAAGTTGGCATAAGACCAGCCAACACAAGGATGTCTGTAGGTTTACTTTTGTCTGATATATCATCGCAATTGTATTGGCAAGAGTTACAGAGAAGATTCTGCGGGTCTTACTGTAGGCACAGGCAGTCTGGCTGTTTCGAGGTTAACGCAGGTCAAGTTAACAGTCTTTACTGTCTTTCCATATGCAATTAGCAAGGAGCTTGGAGGGATTTTGAGATCATCTAGATATTGTTCTCCGCACCAGCTCTCCCTCACCAGTGTTGCCATCTCTGTATTCTTGCCGGTGTTCCCATGAAGCTTTGAAATGCTGACTCTCAGAGGCCCAGCGCCTCTCCCACCCTCTCAGCTGTTGTCCTCCTGTAAGGAGGCCTTCTGTCTCTTCTCCATGACTTAGGGATTTACATCTGTATGGACTTGTTGACTCTTCTTGTTCCACAAATCCTCATTTGTATGTATTTGCTGTGATGCTCAAACTACCTCAGACTTGGCCAGTGAGCGTGTAATTGTTAAACATTAGACATGGCTATTGAATTTTCCAATGACTTTTATAGCATTATGTAGACATGCATATGATTTTCCTCCTTAGATGTTTTAATGTGGTATATTATGTCAATGGTTTCCTAATATTATACCAACCTTAAATTCCTGGGAAAAAGATCCCACTGGTTTGGGTTTATTGTTTCCTTCAGTTAATGGTAGATTTTGCTTGCTAAAGTTTTACCTAAATATTTTGCATCCATAATTTAGATGTATGTGTGTATCTGTGAAAGTGTTAGTTTATCTGTGACTTTGTGTACCTATGTGAGTATCTGTGCATTACTTTCCTAGGGCTGCTATACTAAATTACCACAGACTTGGTTGCCTGAAATAACACAGACAGGTCTTTTCCAGTCTGGGAGGTCAGAAGTCTAAAATCAGTTGCACTGGATGTCAGCAGGCCTTTGTTCCAGCTGGATGCTCTGAGAATGGAATCTGTTTCCTCAGCTCATCCAGTCTTTGAGGCTACCACAATCCTTGGCTCTCAGTCCGTCTCTGCTTCCTCCAGTACCAAAACCAGTGACATTTCTCACGCTGCATCCCTCTGCTGGCTTTCTTCTGTAACTGAATGCCCTTCCACCTGCCTCAGGATTCTCAATGACATCTGCAGAGGCCCTGTCCCCATGCAAGACACCAGTCCCATGAGTTTTGGAGATAAGGACATAGGCAACTTTAGAAAGCCTCTTACAGCCCAGAACGGCATTTGTTTCTCCCACTGATGGAAGCATTGGCTTTCTACCAGCACAAAGTGACTTTTTTTTTTTTTCATATTTGGTCGGCGTGTTTCCTACGAGAACAGGGTGATACCACTGGGGGACGAGCATAGTGCTTCTGTCTTGAATATTGCCATTACTCCATCTTGAAAGAGAGGCTGAAATACCAACACCGAGACAATGAAACAGAGCACAGTGCCATTTTTTTTAATGGCTGCCCCTGAACCCTTTTTCCCACACACCATTCTGTCAAACAGAGGAATTGGGCAAGAAACTGTGCCATCTCTCCCCGGTTCTCCTCTGGGCTCTTATGCAACTCACGCCCATCCCACTTTTACTAACTCAAAGCAGAGAAGGCCTCCAGCTTAAATAGGAAAATCTGCCTGGCGCTGCAGACGGATCAAAAATGCATGGTTTATTATTTAAAGTGAGCGCTGGCCGGAGCTGTCCAGGTGGCTCAGACGCTCCTGGCAGCTGGTCCTCTGTGAGACTGGAGGAGGGTTGTGGCCCCTCAGAAGGCCTGGTCCAGGAGGCTGGGTACATGTATGATCTACGTACTGGTTTGGTGTCCAGACAGCAGTGGGGGTGGGCAAAGCTCTTACCAGCTCTCCTCGAAGTTTCTGATTTTTGAATCAGCAGCGGTCATGTTCCCTCCAAGGGAGAGAACAGACAAGAGCAGGAGAGAGACTGTGTGACCAAGCACAGGAGTGCAGCAGGGCTTCCCTCCCAGCAGGAGGCCTCTAGCCAGAAAGTCCACCCCACCCGAGGCAGGGGCAAGAGTAACAGACTTAAAAAAAAAAGTGGCTTTAGATTGCATATTCCCCCTCCTTCTGCAAAGAAGTCTAGCTTTTTCAGTATACTAATTTCTCATGGAAAATCCCAGCAAAAAAAAAAAAAAAAAAAGTCTCATCGGGACAGCTGCTGCCCAGTTTTGTTGGGCGATTTCCAGCTGCAGATGAAGTGGGTTCGTTTTGCACAGCCTTCTTCCTAAGCAACCAGCAATTTCTTGTGCACAACCAGACAGGGAACTCGCTGGCTGGAACCCGGGTGGGGTTGCACAAACTGCCTCCGGGCTGAAGGAGCCCTACCTTTCTCAATCCATTAGTAAGTGATAGATCAAATCCCTGTCACTGGGTCTGAACAGAGTTAGAGAATGTGAAACATAGGGGGGAAACCCAATAAAGCGGAGTGTTCCCGACCGGTGGAGCAGAAAATGCCAGCATCACTGGTGGTCGGCTCTGGTCGTGGTGCGGCCAGATTCCAGACCTAACTGTAAAGGGACTCACGGCTCTTCTCCATCAGCCTGAGGGGCACCTCCCACCCTGGCTGTACTTAGAAGATGAATCCACATCTCTAAGGAAATAGCCATCACTTATAGACAGAGCTTATGAAATGGGGTGCTGTAAGCACCCCGTTAGGCTGTGTCTTCTGGGCCTTCATGGTTACTCTTTACTTCAGTTCACAGAACTCCAGCTTATCCCTAAAATGCAAACTGTTGACCCACCCTGGTGAAGGTTGACTGCTGCTTTTCTGACTCTGTGTTTGGGGCGTCTTCATCCCTTCACTCCTCTCTTCCTGTTTGGGGAAGACAGTCAACAGGGCTCTGGGCCTGTCCTGTCCTCCAGGGTGTCATCTGAGTCACGTTTGGCCCATTGGTTTCTTTTCTGGGAGGCAGTTAATCATCCCGTCGGAGTTGAGCATTCACGGCACACCAAGGCTGAGCTCTTCATCAATTCCTGTCACGGGCCTGGTTGGTCTGCCTCTGTTTGAAAAACTGCCTCCTTCAGTGTGAACATGTGTGTTCCAGGAGTGAGCTGACAGCTGCTGCTGCGTGTGCTTGTCCTTGTGGGCTACACTGTCTCTTGCTAGAGAATCATCTCCCCTCTATCTTTCTTGTTTCTCCTATCTTAACACCTCTGTCATTCGTGTGTGTGTGTATGTGTGTGTGTGTGCGCGCACAAACATGCAATCATAACATCTCTTTCTCTATTGCTAGTATGTTATACTAGTAATACTCTCTTTCCCCCAGCTCCCATTAACTGCTAATCAGCTAGGAGGCAGGCTGGCACTAGCCCCTCCTTCATCCACATGCAATGCTGGTGGGCCTGCTTTTGTGCAAGCCAGCTCAGTTGTTAATTCATAAGTGTGATGGCCGTGTCAAACCCACCCTAGGGCTGGGCACTCAGCAGCCACTCGTTCGCTGCATTATGAACTGCTGTCCACTGTGGAAAGGCCTCTGACCAAGGTGAGTAATCTGTGGGTGTTATTAACGTGTATCAACTGAGTATGGGAAAGGGTCTCATAATGACATTGCAAGTGTGTGTATGATACGTTTTGTAGATATCAGCCCTGAGTTTTCTCCCCTTCCCCTCCAACCTCTCCCCTCCATCTTCCTAATAATCTCCCGTTCATGTTCTACCCATCACCCCAGGATTTCACATACAAGAAGGAAAATGCAATATTTATCCTTCTGATCTGGCTTATCTCGCTTGACATGATGATCTCTGGTCTCCTCTGTTTTCCTGAAAATTCTTTATGGCCGAGTAATGCCCCATTGTATGTGAGAACCATATTTTCTTCATCAGGTCATGTACTGGTGGGCACCATACCCAGGCCACATACACAATGCCACATCTTGGGTGTGCTGAATCATGTCACAGTGAACATGGCTGTTCAGAGATGTCTGTTGAAGGGCAACTGCATGTTTTGCATGTCTGGGTAGAGTGTATGGAAGTTCGAGTTTTAGACTTTGAGGGACCTTTTCACCTTCAATGGCTGCTTTAACTTCTATTGCCACCAGCAATGAATAATAACATCTTTTTCCCAGAGTCCTTGGCAGCACTTGTTTTTGGTTTGTTTGTTTTAGTGATGTCGTTCTGACTACAGTCATATAGGATAGCAGTGTTGTTTTGATTTACAATGTTGTTGTAATTTCCTGACAGTGAAAGATTTCGAGCACTTTTTCATATGTTTATTGGGTGCTTCTTCTCTGAGATATAGCTGCTCAATTTATTGATCCCCTTCCCTGATTGAATTGTTTGCTATCTTGGTGTTTACTTTTTGAGTTCTTTATACAGTCTGTGTATTATTTCCCTATCTCTCAGACAGAATAAATACATGAAAATGTTCCAGAGAAGGAGTGGCTTGGTCACATTTACCTTTATATTTTGTCTACACTTCTGGCTCCCTGTCACACCTTAGGAACCTAGTGTGAATAGGTGTGGGAGGCGGGGCGGGTTCCATGGCTGTCAGGCAAGTGGATCGTAGGGGGCTACAGTCTGAGTCCTGGCTTCAGTAAACACTTGTGAGTAACCTTTTAAGAGTTTGTGGAGCCTTCAAGATGGGGCTGCTTGATGCCACAGAATGGCAGGAGGAGCGTTCTGTTGGCATACACATTCCAGGCACAGTAGAAGCTGGGACTGGGAGCTGGAAACATAGCCTTTCTTGGGACGTCAGTGTTGAGCCAGGTTCCCGCCACAAGCAGATTGCCCAGCTTACTGTTGGGGCTAAGTCACTGACTTAGGGGACACTGTGACTTAAGAGGACTTAAGGGCAAGGAGTTGGTGGTAGTCTAACTAATCCAGTTTCCTTACCATAGATAAGCAGGAGAGCCATACATTCAAAGTGTGCCTAGGGGAATGAGCATATCCTTGTGTCCCCAAGACTGGCCTCTCCAGAGGTTGGGTCACACTTCACTCGTTGAGAAAGTAACTGGGAGAAGCAGCCAGAGTGAACGAAGCTGGAGGCTCTGACTGGATTTCTGTTTTCCTTTCCCATGACTTTTTCCCTCTGATTCCAGTGTGGACAGTAGAGACTTCTTGAAGAACATCCAGCTTGGAGTATATTAAAGAGCAGTTACTTGGAGTCTTAATACACCACTAACTATTCTAAAAGGGAGTGTAGTTAGGAAAATTGCAGGAGACAGGAACTGTTCAAATCACGGTGGGAAGGCAGCGTGTTAAAGGACTGCCCCAAGACTGTCTTTGACGTTCTCCTCAGGGGACCTGAAGGTTCTACCAGCTAACCACCCATGGCATGATCACTTGCTTCTCTCTGGGGGCTTCTGAGATTCACAAGTGTCCTTCTACTGTTTCTCCCACAGCTGGCCATGG
This sequence comes from Grammomys surdaster, assembly GCF_004785775.1. Lineage (NCBI taxonomy): Eukaryota > Metazoa > Chordata > Mammalia > Rodentia > Muridae > Grammomys > Grammomys surdaster. The sequence goes on along the minus strand of NW_021604712.1, from coordinate 8,442,975 downwards.
CAGGCAGCCGTTGGCCCATGTTCCAGACGGCTACACATCATTTCTGGATGCCAGATAAAATACTTTATAATAACCTTCTGACGAGGCTCCACTGTAAGGCTCTTGTGCAGCATGTGTGTGAGCTGTTGGGGGAGGGGGGATGGCAGTTTCTACAGGGCTGTGATGCTTTCCATAATAGATGCTGCCGAACAGTTGTTTATAAAGTGAGATTTTTGTAATGTGAACCAAACTTTAAATTAAGAAGATGAACTTACCATTTAAAAGAAATCTGGAACCCTCCCATGGAGGGGAGGGGCTTTTGGCACGATCGGAACCAGCTGTTCAGAGTGTGCTTGTTGGTTGATTCCTGTAAATTTTTTTCATATAGAATTATAACTGTGTAAATCAGATTTCCAAGTCAGGAGCTCAGACTGGGACACCTTTATGTACGAACAAGATTCTTTCCCAGGGTGGCTGGCTCAGGTGTGCATGGCCGGGTGACAGCTGGCTGACTGACAGCTGGGGGTGCAGGCCTGTGTGCAGAGGGCCTGTGGCTGCTCCCGCTGCATGCTGCTCTACATGGACACGGGAATGCCAGCCACACACATGGCACCAGGCCACCCACACGACACCCCTTCCCTGAAACCATGATTCCTGCTGTAGCTCGACAAGCACAAAGGAGTGTTTTGAGGAGAGAAGCACGGGAGGTTAAGAATCCACAAGTGGATTCTGTTAGAGAGCGCTAAGCATGGCTGGACCTGGGGTTTACAGTAGTGTGGATGTTTGCTTCTCTTACCATCTCTGCCTGTTTCTCTCCATGTTGGCTTCATTCTCTGGCAGCAAAGATAGCCTATTATGGTTCAGGGTGCTTTATCTCTGGGTTCCTATCCCCCAAGGGTTTTTAGTATGTCAATGTTGGTGGTGAACTTTTAAGAGGTGGAACCTAATGGTGACCAGGACATTAAGAGGAATTAAGTAGTTCTCATGGCGCTCTGGTCTTGCTCTGGCTTTACATTTCATTACGTGATCTGTTTTTCTTTATATGTGTTTATACCATTATGCTTCCATATTCAGTAAACTCCTCCCCAGAGAAGACCAGCACTATTGCCATGCCCTCTAGATCTATTCTTTTTTTATAAGGTAGGTACCCAGTGTATTTTTGGTGTATTTTGTTATGCTCACAGGAAATGGACTAATACTTGGAGCCTGGAAGTTGCAGCTTCTGTGGGTTTTAGTACCTGTGAGCAAGTCATATCAGACTTACTAAGAGGATGTGAATGGTCCTATTTGTGTCCTGTGTATATCCTGGGGCCTGTTAATATATCTGTTATGTATAGTCCTTTCTTCTGTTCCTATAGCAGTGATACCTAATAAGGTTGGGCTGGTTATAGATAGTTATATTAGGTATGGTTCCCAAAACAAGGAGACGAGGAGGTAAAACTACCCTTTACTTGGCATAGATGGTAGCATCAGTCTTTCTCCTTGAGTCAGATTTCTGGAGGGAGGTAGGACAGCTCACATGTGACTGTACTTCTAGTTCCAGGAGATCCAACACCATCTTCTGACCCCTGAGAGCATCTGCATATATGTGGTACATATAAGTTCATTCAGGCTAAACACATATGCACATAAATACATCTTTATTATAAGTGATTACAGCCTCACAGATGGCCAAAGACTTCTATGTATCGGATAACGAATGTACACATAGGATGCCTGAAGAATTCCTATTGCTCAGTAATAAAAAGACAATTCAGTTCTTAAAAGCCAACAAAGAAAGGGCTGGAGAGATGACCTAGTTAGTATGGCATTCATCTCGCAGCTCAAGGCTGTGAGTTCCAGCCTCAGAACCTGTGTATTGTATTAATTTTTGAAAAGCTGAACATTGTGGCATAAGCTTGTAATCCTGGTGGCAAGTTTGTAGTAAAATGCATGAATGTACATACATACACAGCACACACACACACACACACACACACACACACACACACACACAAGCACGTGTGCAAAGAACTCAAATGACTCTACAAAGGTTATAATACAGACAGTCAATCAATATATAAGATGCTGAGCACTAAGGGCCACCAGGGAAATTTAAATCAAAATCACCCGGAGACACCACTTTGCAACCATTCATAGAACAACTAAGTTATAATTAAAAAAAGAAGGCCACTAATGAGTGTTGACAGGGTTTAGAGAATTAAAACCTTCATATGCTGCTGCTAGGAACATGAAATAGTATAACCATCTTAAAGAAAACTTGGAAGTTTCTTTAAAGCTTTAAAATTGTGATATGACCCAGCCATCCCATTCCTAACTTAGGTCCCATGAAAATGTATGTTATAAAAACTTACACGTCAATCCTGAGAGGTATTGTTCACAGAAGGGAAAAAAGGGGAAGAACTCAAATGCCTATCTACATGCATTTGGTAGCTAGATTGAGTATATTTGTGGATGGGGCCTTACTTGGCCATTAAAAAAAAAAGGAAACCATACACAGATGGATATGCGCTCCATCAATCACAGCCAGAACACAGGATATACTTATGTGAAACGCTAGGAATCAGAAAAGTATTCAGACTGAATGAATAGTAATGATTTGTTAGGGTTGTTTGTGGAGGAAGGTAGGGAACAATGAGGAGTGTATGGGATTTGTTAGGGGACAGTTAAGCTGTTCAAAGTATGGTGGCTCCAGAGTCCCCTGAACCACCGAATCATATCCCTATCTGAACTGCATGTATGGTGTGTAAGTCTCATCTCAATGAAGATGTTATGGAATTAAGGGCCTTGAAAACGATGACATCTGCCTAGAACCCCAGCTTTTGGGAAGGATACCTGACTATGAGTGAGGAGAAAAGACCACATAGTCTTAACAAAGGGGGTGTGGCATAAAATGCCAAGTATTGTCCTTTAATTATAAACTATACCCAGGGTTACAAAATATTTACAAGCAGAAGTGAAGTAAAGGGGGATTTGGGAGAAGACAAGATTCTTCTTTGGACACAAGGGAAAGCTCAAGTTCTACCCTTTCTTGACATGAATTGTCAGAAGCAAATAGAGGAATGCGTGCCCCTTCAAATAATAAAAATAAGCCCTAAGTAAAATTGCCCACTCAGTTATTAGAGATGGTAAAGTGAAATCTAGCTAACATGAGAAAACATAAGGAGAACTAAAGTGTGGTAGAAAGTCAGGTGATAGGTTTTACAATAAATATAAAGACATTAAAATCCTCACTTGAAAGATAAGACTCAGAAGAGATTGAAAAAGGTAATAACATGGGTGAACATCCACAGGTGTGATTAAGAGAGGATGAAGGCAGAGGAGTGTTTAACATGGTACTATAAAACCTCAATATGGTGTCATCTCCGCCTTCTATTTTAACTAGTGAACAACTTACAAGACTCTGGGCCCGGGTCCAGCAATGGGCCATTTGCTCATTGGTCTTCCTGTATGGTGAGAACTCCCAGGAAGATCAGTGTGCTGTAGCAACTTGCATGCAAAGACCCTGGTGAAGGCCTCTTGAGAAAATCGTATTGGAGATGTGTTTATGAGTTAGTGAAATGGTTGGCTATTGGGGGAAGAACTTTATGGATGTAGCTACAGCACATCCAGGGCCTCTGGGGAAAAGCTGAAGAAGTGCCTGATTACAAGAAGGCTGGTGTGATGAACTTTGGTCTCTAGTTGTGTTTTGCAGGGTCCTCTAGAAAACTGAGTGTGAATTGCCTGGCAGGGGTTTCTGCCCTCCACTGGCTTGTCTTATTTGTTTACTCTGACATCCTTCAAGGCTGCTTGCCTAGGGGGTTAGATGTGCTGGAAAAGGGCTGCTCTGGCTCTGAAGAGTTACCTATTGGTAACTTCTTGGTAATCCATTGTGGGCGTCAAAAGGTGGGGGTAGGAGCCTCAGTGGGTCATGGTTCTCATAGGACCAGAAAGGCCACAGCTCTTGGCTGTCTAAGAGGGATACTTTGCTCCCAGGGTCCTTGTACTTGTACAGGTTTCTTTAGGAACGAATCACGTTCTGGTGACTTGATCTGGGCCCAAAAAAGACTTCTCCCTATGCTAGTTGGCCAATTATTTGATTGTTTCCTGCATCTTAAGGGACACCTGGAGACCCTACAGGCTTTCAGTGAATACTGCTGTGGAAAGATTGTGGGTGTTTGATAAATCTGGGAGAAGCCCTGGACATCTAAGAGGCCCACAGGCTACAGCTATGTTGTTCTCTCCTCAGCTTTGGAAGAGTGCCATTCTTCTGTTTGTTTATTCATGTACTTCATTCTTTTAGAAACTCACTTTAAGACAACAATTAACATCTACTGTGTGGCCCCATCTGTGTACAGATAGAAAGGGGAGACAGGCTGGTCCAGTCCTCTAAACCTTAGTAGCGTAGGAAAAGACTGAGGGACCTCACAGGGTGTGGACCAGCTTTGGGAGCTGGGGGAGGACAGCCTTCAGTTTTTGTTGGATTTGGGGTTGAAGCAATGAAGCTGGAGAATTTGAGTTACTAGCTGGCCCCTCCAAAGGTAGAGGAATTCCTCAGCTGTCTGAAGATTTTTGCAGTGTCCTTGTTGAAGATGAAAGGCCTTCTCTTAAAAGCAACAATGCTCAGGGTCTCCATGGGGGATTCCAGGTGCAGAGCAGGGCGGATTGCTCTACAAGTTTTTGTTTGTCTTGTCTTGCTCTGGTTGAAACATGAACACATTAATTAATTTCTTCCCCCAAGCTGTGTGTCAGTGGAATGTTCTGTCCCCCACCCCCACCCAAACCCATCAACTTAGAAGATAAAGCTGTCAGGCACCAGTAGCCCAAGTTAACCTTTCAGCTAAGGACTTTGCTGAAGGGGGTAGCAAAAGGCCTAGAATAGTTCTAAACACTGCTGGGTTTTTGTTTTGGATTTGAGACTGCCAAAACATGGCTCTGAGGTAACTGTCATATGGGGGACTCTCCACACTGTCCTGGTTGGGTGGCTGCATATACTGTGGTAACCACCATGTTCATGCTTCTTAAGGATGGAAAGAAAGTAGATATCTGTCATCAGCCAACTCTGTCTCCTACCCCCAACCCTACATATTTACCTGTTGAAACTGTAACACCCAGTACCTCAGGATGTACTTGTCTTTGCAGTTGTTAGGATCTTCCTGACAGTAACCCTTGGTTCAAAATGAATGCCATCCTCATAAGTAAGGGCAAGTTCAAAGGAAATGGCTCTGTGGAAGGTGCTTGCTGCCCAGGAAGGAAGAACCCAGAAAAAGCCAACACTGGAGCACATGCCCAGCAACTGGGACTCATAGAGACATGGAGGCAGAAGCAGGAGCCCTGGCAGCTCATGGGCCAAAACATGCAGCAGCCAGCAAGGACCTCATCTCAAAGAAGGAAGGCAAAGATGGCTACCTGAAAGAGGACACTGTCCACATTTATGCTATAGCATAGGCATGCCCAAGCTCCCATAGAAACACACATACACATACACACACAGTGGGGCAGATTTAAATAATCAATTTGGACACATACAGCATGTGAAGACACAGGAATAGAAGGATAGCCTTCTATGAGCCCAGGAGAGAGACCTGAGTGGACCTTTTCTTCACAACCCTCAAAGGGACCCAGCCCCAGAGATACCTTCATCCCATAGATTCACCTTCCACAAAGTATCTTTCTGTGTTTTTAGCACTGCCTCTCCCTGCCCACTCCCCCAACTCTCATCCTGGGGTACTTTATGACAGATAAATGTGCTAGGTCACCACTAGAAAGATGATACTAGTTTTATTTACAAGTACATTTAATATTTATTCAAGGTTCAGATGAAGAGCAGTGATTGATGGGAAATTAACCAGAAAGTTCAGCATTCTACCTTAGTTTGGGGTCTTCGGTGCTGGTCAGGCTGCTGGTCCTCTACTCTGGCAGGCACTGAGGCTTTTTCTATCTGATTCTGACTTGCATTTCCTACCTACCTTAAGTTCTCCTGTTAACTAACTATTAATTAACTAATTAATTAATCAAACTTTGCTGTTGCTAGGTCTTTTTAGATACAATGGAGGTGGTGTCTTCATGCCCCATCATCAGGAAGGCAACTTTCCCAAAAGCTTCATAACCTTTCCTGGATTCATGTTCCCAGCAGGTGTCTTCAGCCATAGGTGCCCATGTGAATGAGGCTTCTCTTAACTAGAGTCGGGGGAGGGGCAGGCAGGTAGCACCCAGCTGGGCAGGGTCTGAGCTTGGTGGATGATCACTGAACTACTGTGGCTTTCCTTGCCGGATAGGAAGGTGATGAGAAGCCTGGCTCTCCTTGCTTAGATGTCTGTGAGGCTGCCAACTGCAAATGCCACTGGAGTGGGGAGCAGCAGAGATGGAGTAAGGGGGCGTCCTTCAAGAACTGCTTTCCTCAGCTCTCCATCCTGAGGAACTCCTCTGTCTGCTCTAGCTCCTACACAGACACCTCCAACTTGTCCCCATATCCTCTCCTGTAAAATAGGTAACTGCTTCTCTCACCTGTGGCCTCACTCACTTGGAGACGCCCGGTGACTCCTCCATCTTGTTCACTGTAGCTCCGCCTCCCTGGTCATCTTCAGCCCAGGAGATGCCAAGCAGTGCCCTCCCTCCTGTTTTCCCTCAAGTGTCACCCATTCAGCCTATGTCTTTCCACTCTGGCCTCACCATCTCTCAGAGTCCAGTCTTTGATTCCTCTGCCCCCATCAGTCATGTGGTTTTGCAGTCCCTGAAGGATTTGCAATGGGGCTGACACTTCCTAAAAGCCCACTGGTTTTCCTCAAGAACTCTGAGTCTACGTACCCATCAACCAGCTTCAAACCCTCTTGACTGTATCTTAATCCGCCCCTTCACCACTACCACCGTGATTTTCTTCATTGTTGGTATCCTTGGTTCAGTAACTGGTTCTGTTACTCATGAGGTAATCCTGGATCCACAAGCCAGAATCTTACTTTGTGGTCCTCCTTTTTGTTCACCCTGTTAGTCTGAATACAGTGAATTTCACTTCCTGAACCTTCTTGTGTCCTTCCTTCCTCTTGCAGGTTCTTTTTTATCTAGCTATCATCCCATCTCAACCTGGAACCCGTTACCGGTAGCAGCCAGGGAGACACGGTTAACATGCAAGCCCCAGGTAGCATCTAGCTCCTGGAATAAAGAAAGGCCCTTAACACTTTCCTTTTCTCTTTCACTTGTTTGTTCTTGTCCAGTGCTCAGGCACACTCCTCTGGTTCTGATCCTGCTGTTTCTAGAATATGTCATGCCCCTTTCTTTCCTTGAAGCCTGTGATGATTTGGATGAGAAATGTCTCTCATCTCTGGAATTTGAACACTTGGTCCCCAGTTGGTGGTACTGTTCAGGGAGACTTAGGAAGTGTGGCCTTTCTGAAGGAAGTGTGTCACTGGCTTTGAGAGTAACAGTGCTCCTCCGCACTTCCAGTTTCCTTCCTGTTCCATGCTTGTGGTTCAAGCCACTCTTAGCTGTTACTCCAGCTGCTGTGCTTGCTGCCCACGTCTCTGTTCCTCTGCTCATACAGGATCTAGCCCTCCGGAACAGGAGTCCTGTATAAGCCCTTTTTTCTATAAGTGGCCTTGGTCATGGTGTTTGCCACAGCAGCAGCCTGAGTGCACACTGTTCCTGATGCAGTCTCAGCATGTCAGAACTGGCCATTTTTTCCCACTGATTAAAGAATTAAAAGGGCCGGGCGGTGGTGGTGCACGCCCTTAATCCCAGCACTTGGGAGGCAGAGGCAGGCGGATTTCTGAGTTCAAGGCCAGCCTGGTCTACAGAGTGAGTTCCAGGACTGCCAGGGCTCCACAGAGAAACCCTGTCTTGAAAAACCAAAAAAAAAAAAAAAAAAAAAAAAAAAAAAAAAAAAAAAAAAGAATTAAAAGGTAGGGAGAAAGTCTCACTAGAAATCTTAGGGAGTCCCAATGAAGCCACCATATAATACTGGAAAAAATAGAAGACCTCTCTTCCTGTTCTTAATCTTATTGATGAAGAAGAAGAAGAAGAAGAGGCTCAAATGGAAGCTTGAGAAGAATCTGTTAGAGTTTAAAGGAAATTTCTGGGACACTCAAGCTGTAAATCTTGCGATTGCCCTGGAGGAGAATGGAGAGAAGTAGGGAAAGTCGTTCCATTTGATTTAAGCTAGCATGAAGGTCAGTCAGCTCATGGCAGGGAAGGGAGCTTTAGAAAAATGGTGTGGCCTTTAAAGGCCTGCTTAGGCTTTGACTAGCATCTGAAAGAGAGAAGAGAATGAAAAGGAATAGCCACGTCCTTCTGTGTCAGGACCCAGAAAGATGGACAGACGCCGATGAAACCTATGGCAGTTCTGAAGACCTCACCAGACAGAGGGATTCTTGGAAGGAAAAGCATATTAAGGTGAACCCATTGTCCTAGGTCCCCTAGCCAGATCCCGGACTGACCTGCCTCACTCCATTAACCTTCATGGGAGGAGACATTACTAGGTCTCTTTCCACCCAGAGGGAGACTACATTATTTACTAGAATATTTCCATACTGGACTTGCAGCCAGAATCTATGATCTCTGTGGATTAACAGTTTCTGCCCTTGGTTTTGATCCCACGGTGTGAGCTTGGGAATTGTCCTTTCTGAGGTTTGGCTATCCTGTGATCTGTTCACATGAGTAGCTGCAAGGATTCCTCGTAACTGAAAGGTTGGTCCACGGGGTGGTACTCTAAGGAGGAGAGTGGAACCTTTGGGAGCCATGGCCTAGTGGGAGGTCTTTATGTCATCTGGGTATATGTCTCAAAAAGGGTTGCCAGACTCTGATCCGTCCTTTGTTTTTCTGTTAACCTTTGAGAAATGACCAATTCACACCCAGGTAACCTCATCTGGGTAGGAGAGCCGGCTTGGTCCCATAGGATCTTTCCAGACATGCCCAGAGTCACAAAGACATCATGCATACAGAAACCACTGCCTGCAAGTGAAATCATAAGACATTCAGTTAACGGATAGTTATCAAGGACCTGTGTCCTTATGTCACCATCTGCCACCCTCACTAGAACAGAACTAACACAAGAGCCAATGCTTTTGAAATTTCTGGACCAGTGAACTAAATAAACCTTTTCTCTTTGTAATGTTAACTGTCTTGCGCATTTCAGTGCAGTAATGCAAAGCCAATAAGCCCTTAGTTTAAAGTGTGGTCACTTATCTTCCTCCCTTAGATTATTTTGTAGCAATGTCTGCTGCTTCTTCCCCACACTTGTGCTATGTGTACTTTTAAATTGTGTTGCCTGCGTATTTAGTTAATGTCTACTCCTTCCCAGTGGTCCTCAACACTGTGGCAGTGTTTACCACACTCAGATCCTTGATAAATATCCAGTAACTGAATATCTTCTGATTGTACTTATAGGCAGTGGTTTTTGCATGCTTAGTGTCTTTGTGGCTCTGAGCATGACTGGAAAGATCCCATGGGGCCAGGGCAGCTTTCCTACCTTGGCCCTGTGCCCTTGGCAGAGTGTAGACCTGGGTCACAACAAACTGCCTAGTGTAGACATGATTTTGAGCTTCAGGGGTATCAACTCCTTGCTTGGAATCTTAACCACACAAAGAAAAAAAAAACCCTGTAACTATTTTTCCACCTTTCTTTTAAAGGAATTTACATGAAAAAAAGGATAGCTTTTATAAAAACGACTTGGCCTTGGAGGAAGTTATTTAAAGAATTCGTACTTGGAGAGAAAAAAAGATTTTTTTCCTCTTTCTTGTAAGAAACAAAAAATAGGAGGGCATTATTTTTCAAGGAATTTATACAGCTGTGAGGGGGGAGTTTACCTGGCTAGGAGCTCAGGGTCATATGGGTCATCATTTTCAGCGAGAAAGGTAGTTTTCTATGGACAGGTTCTTTGCTTTTAAATTTTACTTATTTATTTTTAAAAGACATTTCTGTCTTTTTTTTTTTCCCTTTTGAACTGATAGTTCTTTTGGAGAACATCGACTGTATAAGCTTTGTGTTTTTGGGCTTTCATACCATGCCCAAGCATGTGCTGGTCCCATCCAGCCCAAGCTCCACCTTGACTTTGATGTGGCAACATGGTCCTGGCACCTGGGATGTGGGAATACTAGGGTATCAACAAGTCTAGCCTGTGTTAACCCATCACTGGCAACTCCCTGACTGGGTTCTGTCAGATGGTGACTCAGACGAGAGACTGATACTCAGGTCTCTGGCAGTGTTTTGCTCCAGAATCAGATGGGGCACAGTGGGAGGGGGACGGGACAGCAAAAAATACATCACCTGTGGTCCCTTTGAGGCACCAGGAGGAGGCTTGGGTATGATTTATTTTGGCTTATGATTTCAGAGGGTTTCTGTCCATTACAGGGGGGAAGGTATGGTGAAGGATTTTGGTCATGACATTGGACACAGCAAGTCTTCTTTACTCTTGTATGCAGAGGTTACTGAAATGAAAAAGGCACCCAGGGTCTTCTCCTCTCGGTCCCCCTGTCTCTCATGCTGGCTTGGCCTAATTACAGCCTCCATCTCAGAGCTGCAAGGTTTCAATAAGGGACAGATAGCCTCCCTTTTGACCCAGGCAAATTCTTTATAACTCACCACACTGGTGTATAGGGTCTCCTGGAATCCCACCTTGCTTACGGATAAGCTGGAAAAGGCCAATGGTTTATGTGGTTGAGACAAGGTCTGGTTCTGATGCTCTGGCCTCTGGCTGTCCTCTGTCCCATAAGTCACAGCGAGAACACATTCTTGTTTCTCGCCTTGGAATGCTGGTGTGGGAAAGGCTGACACCAAAGTGATCATAGTTAGCTGTCAACATTTCCCAATTGTGCCCCTGGTCTTTGACACCTTGGCCTGAAGTGCCTTCTCCTGTCCACTCAAGGTTGCCCAGTGCCCTTGGGCATCTGCCTGTATTTCCTCCACTCTGTTTTTCTCGGCTCTCTAATTTGCTTCTGTGATGGGAAAAGACATGTTCTTCCTGTGCCTAGGCACAAAGAGCACATTGAGACCATCATTGGAAATGGCCTTAGGACACCTTAGGACACTAGAGCCTTGCACAGCATGAGAGGGAGGAATTTAGGGAGGAACTTCATGTCTAATATTTTATTTTTTCCACAGAGAATGCTTAAATGCTTTTATTATTATTACTTTTTTTAGAGCTAGAGATGAAACCCAGGGCTTTAAGCATGCTAGCTAGATTAACCCTCTGCCATTGAGCCACACCCATAGCCTGATACTTTGATTTTTAATAAAAAATATTTATTCCATTGGATTGGTTGACTAATAATTGAGAATCTTTTTATTTTCTAAGAACAAAATTAGTAACTCCATAACCATTTATGTAGTTTTAGTATGTGTGTTTATATGTATGAGTGTAGCAGATGTGTACTGTATGGTATATGTACACATACATGTGCAGGTACATGTGCCTCTATGTATATACAGAGGCCGGGGGGGTCATAAAGTGTTCTGCTCTTTTACTGCCCACTTAGTCCTTTGGGACAGGGTCACTTGGAAGTTCCAGTGAATTCTCCTATCTGTCCCAGCTCCATAGGCCTGGTTCCAGGCATGTATGTAACCACACCCAGATTTTTGCATGGCTTTGGGGATTTGAACTCAGGTCCTCACACTCACGCGCTCTTATCAGTCCCCAAATGTGTTTGTTTGCTCAGCACTTTTGACAGTTCTCAAACTTGTAGGACAAATCATAATTTGAGTATTGAAAATGTTTAACATTTAGACTGCCTTTTATAGCTTCATAGCTTCCCCCTCCACCTTCTTGCCTTATAGCAAAAGGCCTGGAGTGTCTTATATAAATATGTCAAATTGTCTGCTTTACTGGTTAACCGGAGTAAAAGGAGAATAAATGCAAAATAAAATATATGGAGGGCGTTCTTTAAGATCCCCAGCTGATTACTAACTCAGCAATGTGCTGTCAAAGGAAGCTTCAGGCGTGGCTTCAGAAATGACTCATGATGCATCCTCGTTGTCAATATGAGGGCCTCTGTCACTCCCATGGTGGCTCAGCAGAGCTTGGGGACCATTCCCCCATCTAGTCACAAGCCTGCCACCTACACTCGATCGCTCTCGTGATGGAGGAACCCAGCACTGTGTGAACCCCGAGACTTTTTTCTTTTATGTTGAAGGTGCTGATGAACACGTTGGTATCTGTGATCTGTCTATCAGGGTGTATTTATCCACTTAAGGAATTTTAGGTCCGAGTGTTGAGGCTCTCTCCTCAGTGCAGTAACAGGCATGGAGCACTAAGTAGGGGGAGGTGGTAAGATGTGGGGAAGACAGGTTCCCTCTCAAGGGCTTCAACCTGTCCCACCCCCTAGAGGGTTACCTGCATTGGAAGACTATTCCAGTCCACAATGTCCTATCTCTGGTCCCTAAATCTAGGGTTTGAAGACTGCCTAGAGCCATGGTTCTCAACCTGTGAGTCGCGACCCCTTTGCTGGTCCAATGACCCTTCCAGGGGGTGTTGCATGTCTGATCAGACATTTACATTAGGCTTCATGACAGTAGCAAAATCACAGTTATAAAATAGCAATGAAGATAGTTGTTTCGGAGTCACTGTAACACAAGTGTGAACAGTCGGTGGGAATGTCTGCAGGTGAGAACACTAGTGGACGATATCTGGAGATGAAGTCTAAGCAAACATTAGGAAAAGCTGAGGACACTGGTGAGCTGTGGCTACTCAGTCACCTGGGGGAAGGCTGGCATGCAGGTTCCTCTGAAGTTCCTCCTTGGGAACAGATATCCCAGAACTCTGTTGCTTTAAAATGAAACAGTGACTCTTTACAAATTCTCCATTAGCAGGTTGGTCATATCCAAGCCACCTGGACTTGGCAAGTGTTGAGAGACCAGAAGGTGGTCATCACTATTTAGTGGATATGGGTACGAGTCCAAAGAACCTCATTCATTCTGTTTGTGTGCAAAGGCAATGCCATCTGAGACCTCACCCTTTGTCCTGATCTAGTTCCCCTGTGAGGCTCAAAAGGCTGCCAGAAGCAGAACAGTCTATAGGGGTTAAGAGACATCCTTCTTACATTTTACAATTTTTTTGACGAATCTGGTGACATGTTTTGCTTCCCGGTACCTTCTGTTTTATCGTTTAGAGTTTAAAAGTGGCTTCTGTATTTTTCACAAAGTCAGATTTCTTCAAATAAGTGAATAAATAACTTACTGTTTGTTCATTGTATAGATTTGGAAAGTGCCAATAAAATGAATATTATATATCACCCACCATTAACATTTTACTTTTTCATTGCTCATTTACTTGTTTCCCTGAAAGTATGTGTTCATATGGTGTTCCTGCAAAATGGGGACTTAACTGTCTATACAGATTTATGGTTGTGTTTCTCTATATTATAGACTCCCCTAGACAGACTTATCATTGGTCAGCTTTCTCTACACTTAGGGATTTTGATAAGAATCATCCCAGGTTCTCAAGATTGTGGAACAGGTTGAGTAGCGTTACTGTTTCCCAAACCCCACCCAGAGATGTTCATGCTGTCGACTTTTGCACCTACAATGATCCGTCACCTTTACAAAGATTCAGCACACATGTGGTGTTTTACTCCGTGAACGATGTAGCAGAGCCCTTTCCGTGTAAGCCACTGCTAAGATGGAAATACCAAATTGCTTTTCACATTTGGATTCCAAGGGTGCACTCCATTCATATCCACCTGTCGTGTGGGTCAGAGACGGTTCCCCATACAGAGAACTTGTCGGCTCATTCTCTGGCTCCCATATGGTACCACCAGTGGCTGGGAACTTGGGCTACCCTATGTAACCATGGAGATCAGCAACTTTGGGTTCATCCATAGGCACTTGAGACTGACCATATTCTTGGGACCTCTCATGGTATGGTTTCATAAATCAGTAAGCTGAGAACTGCACAAATGTCTCTGTCATTTTCTAGAAAAGAAGCCCAGGAAGGGCAAGCTGTCTCAGGACTGGAGGGAGCGGAGGAATGCTATCAGGCTCACCAACGAGCACACGGTGGAGACCCTCGTGGTGGCTGATGCTGACATGGTGCAGTACCACGGGGCAGAGGCTGCACAGAGATTCATCCTCACTGTCATGAACATGGTGAGTCCACAAGAGGGTCCTGCTGTTGGTGGGCTCAGATTTCTCCAAGATCGAGGTAGGTGTGGCACCCTTATCTCCTGAGGCAAGGAGGCAGCTAGCATGGGATCACAGCCTGTGGTCCTGAGAGCAGGCCTAGTGAACAGAAGGGATGATTCTGGATTCTGCCTGCTGTGATGTTCTCATGCATGTATTTACTCAGTGATGGGAATGCTCATATCACACTTTCCAAGATTTTTGGTACATGCAAGACCTTTTCCAAATGATAGTCATATTGGAGGGAGGAGTTAGCCCCTGCTCTCATAACAATGCTTGGAGAGATCAGAATCAAACCTTAGTAGAAAAATAGCTTCCCATGTGCCACAAGAACGTATAGTAATTGTGAGGGTTATTTAGTTATCTGTCGAGGATGCCAAGAGAGGGGCTATGAAGCCAATTCTGCACCCACTTTGTTGAGTGGGGATAGAGGGAGACTTTTATACAATATGTGGATGAGGGCGAGGCTCCTTCATCAAATGTTAGATACCAAAGTCTCTTTCTTCAAAGGCATCCACACTCCACCCAGCCATCTGCTTTCCCAGCAAATGCTTTCAAAGGCCTTCAGAAACCTTTAACATTGTACTCTGTGCTAGGGCTACAAATGCAATAGACAGTCTGGTCTTTCCCCTGGGAGGCTGTAGTCTTAGCAGGCAGAGCATCCATTCTATCATAGAGACATCTGCTGGGGCCCCTGAAGTGCAGGCAAGGGGCTGCTAGTGATCATCCTTCAGCATGAGGCTTCGTGAAAAAGCCAACCTTGATTAAAGAGGGAGGAAGTGCTGACAGGGTGAGGAGAGTGGAAAGGTCACGCCGTGGGTCCCACAGGTGCAAGGCTCGGAGGTACACAGCTCCCTTCAGAGGCGGTGATACAGCTTCAGCAGGGACTCCAGAGGCCTTGAAGAAGTGTATGGATGTGGACAGTGGAGGCTAGAGGAGGTCCTGAGGGCTCTACCAAGGAGACTGGGGCCACCCAAGTGTAGGAGATGTTGCCTCGTGTTCACCTCAGTGTTTGGAGAAAGAGCTAGGGCAGCTGCATGCTGGGTGGGTTGATGTGCTGCATGTGGGAAGAAGATCTGGACCCCTATGCAGGGGGAGTGGGCAGAGGGACACAGAGGCCAGATGGGGAAAGACTGGGAGGAGCCCAGTGAGTGTGAGGAAGAGAGAAATCCCAGCTTACCTGGTCTTATGTGTGTGCCTGGATGCTGTGGAGCCACTGGCCGAGAAAAGTAGGAACAGAGAGCATCTGGACCCCAGGAGGAGTTTCTTGATAGAGAAGCCCAGCTTACGGTGAGAGATTAGTCTAGAAGGAGGAACTTGAGGCTTCTCAACCTCGAGCTGGTACCCAAAGCCTTAAGAATGGACAGCACTGCCCAGATGCAGCATCTCCTATGAATAGAACAGTTTTGGGGTACAGTAACCCTAGGGGATAGGAGGAAGAACCTAGGAGGAGGATGACAGTAAGGAAAGGGGTGATGAGATCAGGAAGCTGGTTAACAATGCCAGATGGTAGGTAAATGGTTTAGGATGCAAAAGACGAAGACTGACTAAGACAAAGACTGCTCTTTGGGGCCGCACGAAGTATTGAGCTCCAGAGAGAGTAGAGTACGTTAAGGCATTTAGAGCCGAGGATGGAAGATGGCATTCCTCCCTCCCCAGAATCTATGAAGTCTTGGGGCCTGGTACAGTCTCTTGGTCTGGAGCCTGTACAGATCCTTGGCTGTCTCAGAATGCATCTGTTCTTGTTTGCCTGAGAGTATGGAGCCCGGATGCTGAGAAGGAAGCGAGCTATGACAAGGCTAGTTTTGTGGCTCCCCACTTGAATGTTGGAGGATGGCCAAAGACTGTGATCCTCATGAGTGGTAAATTATCCAGATGGTTCTTTTTTCACATTTAGGCATCATGGAGAAGGATGCTTTGGGCTCTAGAGGTGGCCTAGGAGGGTCCATGGGAAAGGGAGTATACAGAAGCTAGCCGGACCTGATGGTCCTCCCTGATGGAATGTCCACTCTGACCATATTGTAACTAGGGCTATGGAAGGCTAGCAGGCCTACACAAAGATCACCTGGCTTGAGTCTTTCCTGTGGGGACAAGAACCCACAGCTCATTTCCAAGAGTGAGTCTGAAGGGAGTTCAAGGACAAGGAGGCTCTGAACATCAGGAACCAAGTATCTCATGGGATATTTGGGCAGGGCCATGACATTAAGCCCAACCCTTCCCCCTAACTGGCCACAGAGAAATAGATGACCCATTGTCCCACCATGGTGATCCTATTGGTAAGGAGGATGAGTCCCTTGTGCCCTGCTGGGTGAGGCTCCCATTATAGGCTGCTTTTGTCTTTTGTGAGAAGCCTTACCTCTCTGGCCTTTACCCTGCCCCTCACGTGTGCTGTGCTCTGGGCAGAGCGGTTCCATCACTGCTCTCACAGCATGGAGAATTGCAGGTTGTGCCCATACGTTCACTCATGAGACAGGTAGTCATAAGGCACGGGTGTTTGCCTTTATAAACTCACTTAGGCATAGGAATCACTGCTGGGAAAGAATGGGATCCTACAAAGTAACACCCTACCTGCCATCCCCCGTGGGGCATGGAGACTGTAGGCCAGAGGCCAGAGAGGCCCCAGTCCTTGTGGTCACTTCAACAGCAGCTTACACTAAGATAGCTGTCCATGGCTCCCAGTCCTGCTGTTGGGATCAAGCACTTTCAGTTTTAACTTTGAGGTCTTCCCAGAAAATCTACCACCTACTAAGGGAAACTGCACTGTGGAAGCAGTATGGTGTGATGATGCTTGTCACCACAGGTTCTCTCTGTGTGTGACTTCTGAGCTGTTGGAAGCCAAAAGCAAATGAGTCAGAGTCCTCACACCCCCGTGCGGTGAGGACCCCCCATCTCAACCCTTTCCTGCTGTGGTGGTCGGAGTACTCGGACACCAGTTCACACCCAGACTCTGTCTTGTTTTAAACAAGATCATCCTCTGCTGCCACCCCTCCCCTTCTTCAATCCTCTAAATCTCCTGTTTTACGAAATCCCCAGATTTCTTTCCTGCTCATGGCCATTGTAGAATAGGGTGTCTGAGCTGGTGAAATACGTGGTAAGCCCGGAGGAAGGGGAGAGATTGTGGCTGAGCTCGGGCCCCATGAGTACACAGTTTCTCTAAGAATAACAAGCAGGAACAGGCCCGCCCTGTCTTATCTCTAGATTGTGTTTGCTGGAATTGCAAGACTAAAGCAGCTGTCTCCTCAGGTTTCCTTGGGTTGGAAAGAAACCTGCTTGGGTTGGTGGGCCTGGTCATTCAGACACAAACTGGGGAAAATAGTGACTCTGGTACCTGGCAGCGATCCCCTTCTTGTGGTACTGCTTGGGTCTCTGTGAGCAGAGATCCTGCATCCCCATATGTCATACCCAGACTCCTAAGGCAGAAGCCAGACAAGCCCCATCAGTGGCAATGGAGACAATCCAATTCCCTAAGCTGGGAGAACTTGTCATCTGGTGTGTTTGTTCATATTCCTCCAAGCATCTTTCAGGGTCAGGATGTGTTTGATCAATGCTAGCCAGTGGCCTGACAAATCTGTGAGAGAAGAAGGGTGGACACTTAAGCTGAACTTCCCAGCCCTGACGGCAACAGGGTGTTTTCAGACCTCTGACACTCCATGCCTGGTGAAAGTATTTAATACCACGGAATGGTACTCTTTAAAATGCCCATCCTGCTTGTCACATGTTATCCCGGTATCTGTAATAAACTCCTCAGGATAAGATTGTGCATATAGCTTTCCTATTATTTGCTGCCTGTCTTCATGTAGGTGTTCCAGGTTATCTGAGTCTGTGAATACAGGACTGAGTGACTGGTCCCTCCGAACAACATCCTTTGCCAATGACTTATAAGCAAAGAAGTTGTATTAACAAATACTGGGGGCTGGAGAGAAGGCTCAGAGGTCCTGAGGTCAGTTCCCAGCACCTTATAACCATCTATCATGAGGTCTGGTGCCCTCTTCTGGCTTGCAGGCATATCATGCAGGCAGAATGCTGTATACATAATAAATGAATCTTAAAAAATAAATACTGAAAAAATAATAAATACTGACCGTACTTTGTTTTTTTTTTTCCCTGAAAATTCTTTGCCTTCTCAACCAAACAAAACTTGGAGAAAGACTGAAATGAGGACGAAGCTGGATCTACTTTTTTTTCCCCCTTCAATTTTCATAATTTTTAATTAAAATTATTTTCATACTATATATTTTGGTTATGCTTCTCCCCTCTCCTGATTCTTCCCAGGTCCCCACCTCCTTACCCACCCAACTTTATGTTCTTTAGCTCCCTCTTTTAAAACAAACAAACAAAAACAAGAAACAAAAACAAAACAGAGAACACAAAAATGAAAATCAAAACAAATAGGCAAGACCAAAAAGATTTTTTTTAAAAAGCCCCAAAAAGCAAAATAAAACACAAAGTTCATAAAAATACCAACGAGTACCTTTCATATTGGCCAACTACTCTGGGCCTGCCCTGGAATGTGGTTTATATACCCAGTGAGACTCCATTGGAGGAAACTGATTATCCCTTTGCCAGTGGGTATCAATTGCAGACATCTTCTTCATTAGGGGTGGGACCCTGTCTGGCTTGAACCTGTATAAAGTTCTTGTGAGTACTGCCATTGTCTCTGTGAGTTCATATGTGCATATAGTCTTGTTGTATCTGGAAGACAATTTCCTTGGAGTCTTCCATTCTACCTCCTGTTCCACATAGATCCCTGGGGCCTTGATAGGAAGGAGTTGATGAAGAAATGCTATGTAGAACTGAGAAAGGTTCTCATTCTTGGATACTGTCTAGTTGTGGGTCTCTGCATTAATTCCCATGCACTACAAGAAGCTTCTTTGTTGGGGGTTGAGAGATGCATTGATCTATGGGTATAACACTGTGTCACTGGGAGTCATTTTATTGCTGTATTTCTTTAACAGTATAATAATATGTTTTCCCTAGGCCTATGATCTATGTAGTGTCAGGTTCTTTACTCCTTTGATAGTGTCAGAAATGGGTTGCATCTCATGGAGTGGGCTTTAAATCCAATCAAAGAGTGACTGTTAGCTCTTATAACACTTGTACCACTATTGCCCCGGTACATCTTGAAGGTAGGTCCGTGTTGTAGGTCACAGGATATATATCTGGATCATACTGATGATAATTAATTTTCTCTTCCAGTTTGTGTGCAGAGAACTTTCCAGTACCATGAATACTAACCAGCAGGGTGAACTTCTGGTTAAGCACCAGCTTCCTTCTCAGTGTTCAGTGGCATAACAGTGTCTTATTCAGCAATAGGGCCTTATCATCAGGTTGTAGAGACTAACCAATAGCCTTGGCAATAGCTGTGATATTTGGAGGTTTCCATGAGACCTCATTTTACTCAACAATATATAATCTATTCCTGGGACTGAAGGTTTCACTTGGTGGAATAATGTCTAGTTGGGGCATTGTCTCTCCTGTTACTTGTTGATTCTAATTAGATTCCTTTCATGATGTATATACTTTAGGAACCTTCTATATAGTAGGTATCCATCTAGTTTTTTTTAAATATTAGTATTGGCTGTTCTTCCAGCATACATTTTAAAAATCTAACAGCTAGCATCCACATATAAGGAAAAGCATACAACATTTGTCTTTTGGGGTCTAGGTTACCTAACCCAGGATGCTGTTTTTTTTCTAGCTCTATCCATTTACATGCAAAGTTCATAATTTCATTTTTTCTTTTTTCTTAATAGCTGAGTTATAGTCTGTTGTATAAATGTACCACAGTAGCATATTTTCATTATCCACTCCGCAGGTGATAGACATCTATGCTGTTTCCAATTTCTGGCTGTTATGAATAGAGCAGCAATGAACATGTACAAGCAAGCACCTCTGTAGCAGGGTATACAGTCTTTTAGGTATGTTCCCAAGAGTAGTACGGTTACATCTTGAGGTAGATCTAGTCCCAACTTCTTGAGGAACCTCCACACTGATTTCATGAGGTCTCATTTATTAATTGTTAGAGTTCGTGCCTGTGCTATTGATGTTCTGTTCAAAAAGTCTTTTCCTGTGCTGATGGGCTCAAGGTCATTCCCAACATTGCCTTCTATCAGTTTCCAAGTATCTGGTCTTATGTTGAAGGTACTATCTTCTCTCCAGTGTTTTTTGTTTGTTGTTTGTTTTTTGCTTTTTTGTCAAAATCAGATGTCTGAAGATGTGTGAAATTATGTCTGGGCCTTTAATTCAATTGTACTGATAAACATATCAGTTTTTATGCCAGTACCATGTTGTTCTATAAGTGTAGCTGTGTAGTACAACTTGAAATCTAGAATGGCGATACCTTCAGCAATTCTTTTATTATTCTGGATTGCTTTAGCTATCCTGTTTTGTTTGGATGGTTTTTGGTGTGTGTGTATGTGTGCACACATTTGTTTGACTGTCTGTCTCTCTGTCTTTCCATATCAAGTTGACATTTTTTTTTAATTTCTGTGAAGAATTGTGTTGGAATTTTTATGGGGATTGCCTTGAATCTGTAAATTGATTTTGGTAGGATGGCCATTTTTATAGAATTAATCCTTCCACTCCTGTCAATGAGCATGAGAGGTCTTTCCATCTATTGGTGTTTTCTTCAATGCCTTGTTTTTTGCATACAAGCCTTTCATTTGCTTAGTTAGAGTTACCTCAACATTTTGTTGCTGTTGTCGTTGAGGCTATTATAAAAAGTACCAGTTCCATGATTTATCTTTAGTATATTTGCCATTTATAAATAGGAAGACTACTGATTTCTGTGTGTTCATTTTATATACTGCTACTGTACTGAAAGTGTTTATCAGTTGTAAAAGTTCCCTGGTGGAATATTTAGGGTCACGTATGTATATTATCATATCGTCTATGAATAAAGATACTTGGAGTTCTTTCTTTCCTATTTCTAGCCCCTTGGTCTCCTTTGGTTGTCTGATTTCTCTGGTTAAGACTTCAAATACTGTATTGAATATCTATGGAGAGTGCGTATATCCTTATCTTGTTCCTAATTTTGGTGGAAATGGTTTGAGTTTCTCTCCCTTTAGATTATTTGCTGTGGGCTTGCTATAAACTACCTTTATTATGTTGAGACATTTCCCTTACATCCTAGACTCTCCAGGCTTTTATTATGAGGGGATGCTAGACTTTGTCAAAGGCCTTTTCTAAATCTAATGGGATGATCACGTGATTTTATCTTTCAGTTTGTTTATGTTATTGCTTCTTGGCCTTTTGGCTAAGATCAAGTGTAGTTTGTTTATGTAGTGGATTACATTTATTCATTTACGTATGTGGAATCATCTCTGCATCTCTGGGATGAAACCAACTTGATTATGGTGGGTGATCTTTTTGATGTTCTTGGATTTGGTTTGCAAGTATTTTATTGAGAATTTTTGCATCTATTTTCATAAGGGATTAGTCTATAATTTTTTATTTTGTCTTTATATGGCTTTGGTATCAGGGCAATAGTAGCTTCATAAAAATAATGAGAAAAAATAATCCTTCTGGATTTTTTTTTGTAGAATAATTTGAGGAGTATTGGCATTAATTCTTTGAAAGTCTGGTGCAATTCTGCATTGAATCCATCTGACACTTTTTCTGGTTGAGGACTTTTAATTATTGATTGTTTTTCACTGGAAAGTATAGGTCTGTTGAAGCAGATTGTTGATCTTGCTTAAATTTTTTTGTACCTTTGACCTGTATTTACCTCCTGTTTTATAGGTTTAGTCTTTTGGGAGTATCCCAGATTTCCAAGATATTTTATGCCTGTTTTTTTTTCTCCATTTTTTTAAGTTCTAAAAAGGCTGAGATGGGAAGCAGGAAAGATTGAGGAACACCCTGGGTCCACAGCAAGAAGCAGAGCCCAGGAAATGGAGGTTGGGTGGCCAGAGAGGCTCCTGCAGGCAGACTACTGTGGGACTAAGAGTGAGTGTGGAGAAACTGGGACAAAATAGCTAGGGAAGGGTGCTTCTGACCAAAGGTTTTTAATTCCTTAATTAATATGCTTCTTTTCTTCAAGACCTGAAATTCTCTCCCTTCCATGTCTTAATCTGTTGGTGAGGCTTTCCTGTGAGGTTTTTGTTTGGCATCCTGAGTTTCGCTTCCAGTTTTATTTCAGTTTGAGTTTTCTTTGCTGATTTATTTTCTTCGTTGAGTTCTACTTTCATGTCTTGAAGCATTTTTTTTTATTATTTCATTAAACTGTGTTTTATGGTCTTTTTAAGATCCTTTATTCATATTTTCCCTAAGGTCTATAAACATACTCATAATTGCTATTTTGAAGTCTGTGTCTTGTGCTTCAGCTACAGTGGTTTTCTGAGGGCCTATTGCAGTTGAGTTGCTTTGAAGAGACATATTGCCTTGAGCGGCCATGTTTCTGTTTTTGTGCTAGGATCCAGGCACCTGGAGTTATGACTTTTGAAGTGTTTCATGGTGTAGGTATCTGCTCTTGTCTTCTTTGAGTGGTTGGTCTGTTCTTTGGCTTTTCTTGTCACTCTGGGTCCTAAGCAAATGTGATGGTCATGGGATCCGCATTAGAGAGCATTTCTGTAAGTTGGTGGATGTACAAAAAAAAAAAATAAAAGTGGGTTAGAGGAAAGGCTGAGGGGGAAGCAGGAAAGAGCTAAAAAAACCCTGGGTCCACACCAAGAGGCAGAGCCCAGGAAATAGAGATAGGGTGTATAGAGGGGTTTTCTGTAAGCACACAGCTGTAGACCTGAGAGTGAGTCTGGAGAAGCTGGAACAAAAGAGCTGGGGGCAGGGGAATGTGACTGGTATTTTTTTTTTAATATCTTGATTAAGTTGTTCTGAAAAGGCTTTTGTGTATCCTAAACACAGCACAAGGTTTATGTTGTACACACAATCCAGTAGGAAGTGTTTCCACATTCATGTGATTATATATTTACCCACCTCCCAGGGTCCCCAGCCAGCCATGTGCAATGGAAAGTCTTCTGGGTCCCCTTAGCACACCTGTTGTTTTATAAGAAGGGTGGCAGAGGATGAAGCCAAGCCATACAAAGTTAAAAGGAGGAACTGGCTGCCAGGAGCAGCTTCCCACCTGCACCCTGGTGCAGCAGGCACAGGCGTGGATGATGGAGGGAAGAGACACCAAGGAGAGCTGGCCTCAAGCAAGGTGGGCTTGCTTTCCAGGTGGGAAAGAAGGCATTTTATGAAACCTGGAGCAGGAAGCTTGCCTCCAGTGTCTGTTAGGGTGTAGGCGTTAAGCACCGCACCTGAGTTGGGCTCATGAGGCAAGATAGGAGGTACAAGAGGGATCCATGGTCAAAGGAAGTATGGGGCCACCAGCTCAGGATTTGAGAAAGGCTTGTGGGGGAGAAGATTAAGGTGGGTGAGGCTGCAGGAGAAGTCAAGGTAAAGGGTACATGAGGAATGAGGCCGGTCTGCACTGCCAGATGCCCTGCTCACTCTGCTGTCTGTGTTCCAGGAACATAGTCTACTGTCTGCTCATTCTGCTGCCATGTCTGTGTTCCAGGAACATAGTCTACAGTCTGTGCCCTCTCTTTCTGAGCCTTGTGAGGAATTCACGAGCTCAGGCCTTCTCTGGAGGCTGCTGGGTAGACAGAATCCATATCTACACACGAAACAAATCTGAACAGGGTCCTGAAAGGGGTTTGCGGTAGCATCATTCCCAGTAGCTAAAAGCTGTAAGCACAGAAGTGTGTCCATTGATTGATGGACAGATGAGTAAAGGGTAGCAGATAATGCAATATGGAATGTGGTATTCAGCCTTAAAAAGAGAAGTTTGGCTGTGTTCTATAAAAAGGATGATCCCAAAGGACATCATGCTTAGTGAAGTAAGCCTTTCACCAAAGGACAAGTAGCAGATGACCCCGTTCATGGGATATCTAGGGCCATCAGACTTATGGAGACAGAACAGAGGGACTGGGGAAATGGGCTAAGTGTTCAGTCGGGACAGTGTTTTATTTCACAAGTTCTGGAGGCAAAACTGTGCACACAAACATGGTACAAATTATAGGCTGTATGCTCTATGAATTTTACAGTCAAGATAAAAGATATGTGTTGGTTCCATTTGGCTTAGTTGCTAGCATCTTTCTATCCACGTAAGGCCCCACAAGCAAGGGACCTCGCTACCTACTTGTGTATATAACAGGAATCATTAGCATGCACTATCCTCCTCAGCAGAAGAAGCCACAGATGGTCTCCAACACAATTCAGTGAAGGGGTCTCCTAGAGAGTGGGAACTGCCATATCCTGAACCGTATGAGACCAAGTGCCTGAAGCACCTCTGTGAGAGGCAGTCTTCTCTTCCAAAGGGTGGCACTGAGCTAATAAAGCAAAACCAGGCAGAGATTGGTAGGAGTTAGTAAGCTATGGGCAGACTAACCCTGCTGCCTGGCTGAAGACCACGGGCATGAGGAAAGCTGCTTGCTGTGTGTGTGTGTGTGTGTGTGTGTGTGTGTGTGTGTGTGTGTGTGTCTGTGTGTCTGTGTCTGTGTGTGTGTCTGTGTGTGTGTCTGTGTGTGTGTATAGCTGCCAAGAGGTCTAAAAAGAAGAATGGTATGGACTGATTGATGTTTTAAAAATGCTTCTGATTCCAACATAGTGGCACACACCAAGCATCTGGGTAGGAGGCTGAGGAGGGACACAAACCTGGGTTATGTGGAGAGAGAGTATTTTTTAAAAAATATACTTCCGTAACTGGAATGTGGTACAGTGGTAGAGTGTTCACCTAGCATACTCAAGACCCCAGGTGCTGTAATAAACAGCTGCTTTTTCATGTCTTTGCTGAGGGGCATGGAGTCCTACTTCTCAACTTTTGTCCCTGAAGACTGTGTACAAGCTGCTTCCAGGACAGATGTCCAAAAAGACCTCGCTGCACAGGGTGTTCTGTGGGCTGCTCCAGCTTTCCCACACAAACTACAGAGCCTTCTGTGTATATGTGATTTGGTTCTCCTTGGGTGGGGGTCCTCGGGTGACACCAGAGCAGGAATGTTTTAAAGCACGAATTGCAGACAGAACATGTGGTGTGGCACCAGAAACCCTGAAGATAGACAGACAGCCAAGTTGGAAAGCAGGGCCACCCGTCAGAATTTTGGTTGTTCTTCGCTTCCTTAACAACGGTGGAGTGGTATTAAAAACCTGAGACCATCCAGGCAAGCTGTTTGGAGGAAAAATGACATCAATTTTGCTTTATTACCATGTGAAACAGACGAGTCTCCCTGCAGTAACCCCCGAAGACAGCCCACTGTTAGAATGCTCATTGGTTCTTACACGTGAGCACATGCTAGAAGCCCTGGGAGGCTCCTTCAACACACACAACCAGTCTCTGTTTCAGGGCATCTGGGGACTCCAGAATATGCATGAGTATCTAGTTCATGCTTGGGACCTCCCTTAGAGGTCCTGTGAATTTAGTAGATTTAGCTCTTGCCTTTTTGGGTGAGGTCTGAATGGGGCAGGATGTGATTCTGGACAGGGTCTGGCTCATCTGAGTGACAGCTTTTCAAAAATCCTACCTGGTGTAATGACCAGCACCTCCCCATCTGTCCCAGTCTCTCATTCCTTCTCCAGTCCCTGTCTGTGATCCCAAGCATCTCTGTGTCCCCAAGTCACCCAGCTGGGAGAGCCACACTACTCTGTTGGCAGCAAATATACCTGCTTGGCTCAGGCTGCCGAGGGAATGTGACAAAGGCGGCCAGGGCTCTGAGCTCTGACTGGAACACAGCCAGAGTTGGACACTAGGGACAGACTTTCCAGACAATTGGCTGCACTGCTGCAGGCCCAGCCAGGTGTCCCCCTAAGCATCAGGCGCTGCCTTCTAGACTTCCCCTGAGCAGGAATTTCCATGGGAAAAGGAGGCAGAGCATCTTGTTTGCATGTCTCGGGCTTGCACCTTGGTTTGCTGCTGTTATCAGATGTTCATCAGGTTTTCCTGGCCTGGAGGGAGCTCTTGTGACCATTCTGCCCTACCCTGTGTCCTACTCCCCCTGTTCCTCCCCCTCCATGGAGCTCTGTGGGTGGGCAGTCTGCAAATAGCAGGTGACAGAGTGCTCAGCTGTGGTGGCTAGGCTTTGCTAAGTGTTCTCTGGGATCAGAGTGCCTGTATTATAAGAGGGGTGCTGTCCATCATTGCTAGTCATGATGTTGTAATAGTTACCTTTCTCTTGTGCTGAAACACTATGACCAAGGCATGTTACCATGGTGGCGGGGAAGTATGGCAGCAGACAGGCATGGAGACTGGCGCTGGAACCTGAGAGTGAAGGGCTCGCATCTCAAATGACAAGCATGAACCAGAGAGATTGAACTTGAAATGGTGTGTGGCTTTTGAAACCTCATAGGTTTCAGCTTTCTCTAGCAAGGCCATCCCTGCTAGGCCTGCTCAAACAAGGCTACCAACTGGAGACCAACTGTTCAAGGGCCAGAGTCTATGGAGGGCATTTCTCATTCGAACCACCACAGGCATTTAGGGCATGAAGCTTTCATAACTGAATTATACTTTTAAATGTGACCACGTCCACATTTCATAGAATTTACTGTCGCAGCCATGTGTAGGTGTAAGTTTAGTAACACTAAACCTGTTGTCTAACCAACATCCAGACGGCTTCATCTAGAACTGACCCTCTGCACCCATTTCCTGTTTCTACCGTTTTCTCCATTTCCCCTCTCTGCAGCCCCAGGAGTGTGAGGCTGCTTCCTCCTTTCTTTCTTCTCACATCATTCTTCGTGCATTCTTTCCAAGGGAGGCAAACAAGCCTTGGGACACGGAGTCCACACGGCACTAGGCGATCCTCAGCCTGAGGATGGATGATTCTATCTCAAGGACTTGCCCTGGGTTCTGTCTGGTGTTCACACCATCGCCTGTGGAGTTCTCAGTTCTCTGTTCATGCAGCAGACACCACACCACACAGAAATTGCTTGTCACACTACTGTCTTACTTAAGTAATTAAGAGACGTCAGACATGGTCACACAGTATGGCTTAGTCTGGCCTGGAGCTTGCTATGAATGTCAGGCTCACCTCCAACTTCTAATTCCTCTGCCTCAGTCTCCCAAAGACAGGATTACAGACATAAACCCCACTGCCTTAGGGTTACCATTGCTATGATGGAACACCATAACATAAAGCAAGTTGGAGAGGAAAGGGTTTATTTGGGTTACACTTCCACATTGTTGTTCAGCATTTAAGGAAGTCAGGATGGGAACTCAAATGAGGCAGAAACCTGGAGGCAGGAGCTGATGCAGAGGCCATGGAGGAATGCTGCTTACTGGCTTGTTCCTCGTGGCTTTTTTAGCCTGCTTTCTTATAGAAACCAAGACCACCAGCCCAGGAATCAGACTACCCACAATGGACTGGGCCTTTCATTAATTAAGAAAATCCTTTACACCTGGATTTTATGGAGGCATTTTTCTCAACTGATAATTATTGGTTAAACTGGGAACAGTTTTCTCCGATAACTCTAGCTTGGGTCAAGTTCACATAAGACTAGCCAGCATACCCACCATGTCTGACTTCACATTATATATGTGTGTGTATATATGCATATACATATGCATGTACATGTAAATGCATTGTATATATATAATAAATAGATGTCATATACACACATGTGTATATATAGCATTTATTTATTTATTTATTTATATTTTATTGTGTGCATGACACACTTATGTCCACACTACAGTACATATACAGAAATCAGAGGACAACTTGCAGCCGTCTATTCTCTTGTTCATCATGTGAGTTCCAGGATTTGAACTCATGTCATCAGTCTTAGCAACAAGGACTCTACCTCCCTGAGCTACCTTGTCAGCCTGCATGTTACTTTTTAAACCCATGATATTCTTGAATGTCTTTAAGGTTTGGCTAGGATAGTATTACAGGTATTATGCCTTTTTTAGGTTTGGGTGCTGGGGTAGAGCCAGGCCTCCTGCGTGCTACATCTACGCTAGATCATTGAGCTCCCATGCTCTCCAAAATGCATTGCTCAAACAGGCCCCTGTGAGTAAGCCCTGTACAACTTGAATCGTTTCCTTTATAACACCAAGTTTGCTTTCTTTGTTTGGAATTTCCATGTTTAGAACTGATGTCTACCAGCTGAAGGCCAATCCTCATACTATGTGTTTCAGGAAAAAAAAAATGAATTAAAGTCATTTGGGAGTTCTTGAAATATCCAAACAAGGAAAAAGTTGTGTGTTCCCTTCTTGCCCCAGGGTCAGAAATAGATAATAAAGAACCGACTTCAGAATTGGCTTACAGATCGACGGCCCAGCATTAAAAATTAGGACAGATATTTTGTCCATAAGGACAAGATACTGGGCGGGAGGGCACTGAGTGCATTCCCCCTTTTTCCTGTGGGAAAAAATATTACGTTGCACAAAGATAGATTTTAATTTAACCATAATAGCAGTGTGCAAGGTCCAAGCTGTAACACATCTAATTCTGGGTCACAGCTGTCTACAGTCTGTGCTTGCCTAGTTTGCAGGCATCCTTTGGATGGCCAGCTGCTCTTGGCCTGGACTGACCCTGGTGTTGCCACTTGCCCTGGTCATCACTTTGTGCTGCTGCTGGGAAGTAGGAGGGAGGCACCGAGTGGGGGCTGTTTTAATGCCCTTGGTATGAAATCTGCTTCCATGTGGGGGTCTACGAGCTCAAGACAAGAGGCATATTGAAAAAGTACCCATCCCTCTTTCCTCCATGTGCCATAACATGACCCTCGTTATTACCTCCTCATCAGACTTCTCGGAGCCCTGCTTTTGCTATTATAGAGGAGAGGACCCCAGGTGAACTGTGCGTGCCTGGGAGCCTCACATCCAGAGGGCATTCTTGGTTCTTGTGAAGCGCCAGTTCCTCTGCCGTGTGATTATTCCTTCCATTCTTCCTCTTAGAAGACCTTCTGGGACTTCTTGATGTTGAAGGCCCAGATAATAAGTTCTGCTGACAAGAGGCATGCTTGTACCTAAGTTGGTCTTCTGTGACCCCGATGAAATAAATACCTAAAGCAAGAACCTTACAGAGAAAGTTCTGTCATGCTCATAGCTTGGGAGGCTCAGGTCCAATTCTGGCAGACTACTACTTTGGAGTCTTGCAAAGGCAAAAGATGACAATGATGGGTAAATGTTGATGCAGAGAGAGAGAGAGAGAGAGAACGAGAGAGAGAGAGAACGAGAGAGAGAGAACGAGAACACGATTGGGGACCCACAGCCTTGGTCCAACACCTAAAGGCCTCTCACTGGGCCCTTCTCAGACATCCCTTCTATACCACCCTGGGGCCACATCTTTATGTATGTATATTTGGGGGATACCAAACGGGCACAAAGGGGGAACTTGAGAAGAGCATGTGCCTTTCCATCACTATAATGTGCCTCAGTGGCAACCTTTGTATGAGGACTTTGGGGAACACAGGAAGAGATAGATGTTTTGGCTGGATGAGCCTGGCTTAGAATCAGGGTGTTGCCAACTGACTCTGAGCCTTCACCTACAAGAGCCTAGTTCTTCAGTGGGGTTAGTACAAATGCCAACCTTTCTGAGTGGTAGAGAGGGTTAAAGACAACACAGGCTGGGTCATTGCAAGCTCTGTCTCCTCTTTGCCTTTAGTCCTCAGCGTGAGAGTCTGAGGTGGGAGTCTTGACTTTTCTGCTAGAATTACCTAGTATCCATTTCTGTTTTAAAATCATCCGTGATATATGTTCTAAAAAAATATTTATTTATGACTTGTGTGTGTGTGTGTGTGTGTGTGTGTGTGAGAGAGAGAGAGAGAGAGAGAGAGAGAGAGAGAGAGAGAGAGAGAGAGAGAGAGA
>NW_021604712.1:8307221-8413111 GCF_004785775.1 Grammomys surdaster | reverse complement strand
AGAGAGAGAGAGAGAGAGAGAGAGAGAGAGAGAGAGAGAGAGAGAGATGAGTGCTTGTAGAGGCCAGAAGAATGCATCAGATTCCATAGAACTGGAGTTACATGCAGCGTGAGCTGTCAGACAGTGGTGCTGGGAAGTGAGTGTAGGTCATCTGGGAGAACAACAAGTGGTCTTTGCTCCTCCTCATCTCCCTAATGCCCGTGCTGGACCTTTTTAAAAAAAAGAAACAACTAGGTTCCCTCTTCCTTTTGTATGTAATGTACAATGTAATGTATGTATGTGATTCTAGAAGTTTTTATCATATATATTAGGTGGATATGAATTCTCCTTTAATTAATTGAGTGTATGTATGTATGTATGTATGTATGTATGTATGTATGTATATGTCATGTATGTATGAGTACAAGCATGCCTGTGCCACAGTCATCTGTGGAGGTCAGAGGACATCTTTCAGGAGTTGCTTCTTGCCTTCTACCTTGCTGAAGCCGGGAGGTCTGTCTTGTTTTTTCTGCTTCACTGAATACTCTAGGTTCTCTGGCCTGAGTGCTTCCACCTGGTTCTCTTGTCTCTGCCTCCCTCTCCTCTGAGGAATGTGGGGATTATAGATGTGTGCTATTGGGAGTTTTGGGGGATGGTGTTAGTAGCAAGTGTTAAATACGAGTTCTAGAGATTGAACTTGAGTCATCAGGTTTGTGCAGTGAGCAGCTTTACCTGCTGAACTCTTTGGCCCTGGATTCTCCTTTAGTGAGGCTTTTAAGTCTCAGAAAATGTTAAGAGAATCTGGAAAATGTTCTCATCTCTGTGTGTGTGTGTGTGTGTGTGTGTGTGTGTATACATATATACATATTTTTGCATAAATCTTATTTTATTCACTCTGAAATTTAAATTACATGTTAATTATTATTTTTAGTTTTTCTCATACTAGAAGAATACAAAGTGCATTTAAAGTTTTTTTTATCAATACTGTGTTTTTTAGACAAGTTTTAAAAGTATGGAGAAATTGAGCAGATAGGGGAGAGTTCACATGCACATCTTTTTATATTTTTTAGTATCTTGCATTTATTGAGTATGGTTGATAGTAAGCAAGAGACCACTATTGACTAATACCTTAATCAAATATCCATAGTTTATGCAGATTTCTTTAGTCATTATCTAGTAACTTTTCTCTGTTCCAACCCATCATCCAGAACACCGCTCTACTTAAAAAGCTATATTTGTATCTTTATTTTTTTTTATATCTCTTGCTAGGTATACAACATGTTTCAGCACCATAGTCTCGGGATTAAAATTAACATTCAAGTCACCAAGCTGGTCCTTCTGCGACAACGCCCTGTAAGTCTTTATGGGTGCCTTTCAGAGGATGCTGAGAACTTAATGGGTTTGGCTTGTCTGCTAGGGAGGGCTTCAGGAAAACAGGCTTGCTCACCCTCCTGGCTTTGAAAATGGCACCCCTGTGAGAGAAGAGAAAGAGTTTGTCTGGAACCATGGGTGTATACAAGCTGCTTAAATCTCAGGGACCACTGAGCCATGGGCTCATGCACATCTTCCCCTGCTCCTGGAAGGTCTGGCATATGGCTTTCACATATGTGGAAAGCTGGATGAGGTCTCCGAAGTGGGACTTTCCTTCTGGAGCTCTTGCCTCACTGGGACCCAGCAGAGCCTCATTTTTTGGTGTTTCAATTGAGTGCTTCCCTTTCAGCCAGTGCTACCTGCACTGGCACCTCAGTCAAGAGGGTGCACTGATTTTGTAGACTGTTCTGTTTCTGAGAAGTATTTTGGTTTGCTTTAATAACAGCCACTATTTGAACTTGTGGATAAAATCCATAATGGTTGCCCTTGGGGCCTCTTGAACATCCTTTGGTTCTAGGCTAACTCAGGGCATCTATTGAATTCTGTGTTCGAGAGCATCTATCATTAGTAATATAGACTGGGGCAAATTTGGCTTCCTGGATGACACTATCTTTGACCACCTTCTTCAATTTCTTTTAGGCCAAGTTATCCATTGGGCACCATGGTGAGCGGTCCCTGGAGAGCTTCTGTCACTGGCAGAATGAGGAGTATGGAGGAGCACGTTACCTTGGCAATAACCAGGTACCAGGAGGGAAGGATGATACGCCTCCTGTGGATGCTGCTGTATTTGTGACCAGGTGAGCCTGGCGCAAGAGGAGAAAGACAGTCCCCTTGTGAGAGCATGTTAGCAATCCAGACTTAGATTGTCCACTTGGATTGAGCCTCTATCTACTTGCTTAGGTTTCAGGTTCCTCACTGGTCAAATGAGATTGTTGTAGGTTCAGCCTTTGAGGGTTGAGCAAAAAACAAAACAAACAAAAAACAAAGACAAACAAGAACAACAAAAACAACAACATAACAAAGCTATTTTCTATAAGGAATGCCTAACCCACAGTGTTAGCCATCAGAAGCTCTGTTGACAGAATTAGAAGAATACTGAAATTCTAGGTAACCAGAGACTTAGAACTTTCTAGAAATCCATGTACTTCTCCTTTCCTCCCCCTCCTTCTCAGTAGCATGCTAGTAAGAGAGATACTGAGAGGGTTTGTGGCTGCTGCAGATTGACTTGGGCAACATGTTAGGGAGGGGAATGTGTGCTGGAATTCCCTGTGGGAGACCTCCAGGTGGGCCCATGGGTGGCCTGCACAGCCTTGCAGGACACACCATCCACAGGACCACGGGAACCCCCCTAGAAAACTCCATCTTTTTAGACGCCCATGGACATCAAGTGAAGAACTCTGAAGCAGGGGTTACGGTTCTTTTCTAGCTGCTATTATCCTTCTAGGCCCAGGGGGGCAAGAAGTACATAGCAGAAACCCAGGGCAGCCTCTGAAGCCACAAGCAACCACACTGCCATAATTTCCTAGTGTCATCATAGCCACTGACAAAAATCATATGACCCTAAGTAATGAAAATTATCCCCTCACATTCAAAATTGGGGTATTGGTAAGGCCCCACTCTCCCCAAATCCTCAAAGGGGGGTCATTCTCTGTTTTCTCCCCTTTTGGTTGCTGTTGCCACTGTTGGCAGCCCCTAGCTTGTGGAAACCTCATTTGAGTGTCTCTTCCACCAGCACAGGGCCTTCTCTCCATGTCTTTCTGTGTCAGGATTCTTAGGAGGACATCATCTTTGGATTAGGACCTACCTCAACCATTGTGACCATTTCTCAACTGCGTTATGCCCAGGCTCTCTTTTTTAAGTAAAGTCACATCCATAGGCACTTAACCAATCTCTTCTGGGGATACAGTTCTAGCACACAATGCAGACATATATAAACACATATATGTGCATACACATGTGCACATGCACGCACATGTGCACACACTCACACACATACACACAAACATACACACACACATACACACAAACATACACACACACACAGAGAAAGAAATGAAGAAAAGAAGCTTGTAATTCTAGTACTGGTTTGTCAAAGACAGGATAGGAGAATGCCTGGCATTCACTGACTAGCCCAGCCTATCCTAATTAACAGTCCCCAGGCCAATAGGATTACTCAAGAAGAAGAATATCTGAGGCTGACCTCTGACCTCTACCCCTAAATTCATGCCCATACATATGTACACCCACACATATGTGTACCCACACATATCCACACCCACCCCCCAAGGAGTAGATAGATAGATAGATCAATAGATAGATAGATAGATAGATAGATAGATAGATAGATAGATGAGAGAGAAAGAGAGAGAGAAAAAAAGAAAGAGGGGAGAGAGAGAAAGAGAGAGAGAGAGAGAGAGAGAGAGAGAGAGAGAGAGAGAGAGAGAATATGAGAACATATACCTTGCCATTACCAGATTACTGACAGATGCCTGATCCCTCTTCCAAAAAGTTTGTCAGTTGCCAGCCCCTGGGATTGAGAGGCCCTCTGTAGGCATGCTTGTTCCCTGTGAGAACATTTGCTACTTTTCTGGGGTTCTATTAAATGTCTAGTGGGATGCTCTGAGCAGTCTCTTAAATAGTTATGTAGCTATGGTAGGATCACTAGCTGGCATGCCTGCCTTAAGTCTGGGCTTTGCCAGCCAGTGAGTGCTGGGTTCTCTGGGTGCTTCTTCCTTAGAAGTGCTGGGACTCCATCTTCCCCAGCTAGAGACTGCTACCATGCACTCGGGAATGGCGTTCAGGGGGCCGATGGGACTGTCTGTAGAACACCTGAAGGATTGTGCTGACGTTCAGAGAGTGGACTCTACTTGTTAAGTGAGCAGGAGGCCTGTGGAGCCATGTTTATGCACAACCATAAATTGTGTGATTAATTTCCTACATGAAATGAATTAGGTTTAATCAAATGAGGTCTAAAAGTCCTTCACAGAGAAGAGCTTGTTTTAAACAACCTCGGGACTGGAATTTGCAGCTAAAACTTACAGTATCCCCAATTTGAGAGTAGTTTCTATAAACACTATCTAGTGTCTATTAAAAATATTACTAACTTAGAGGATTCTCTCCTGATACCATATTTAAAAAGCTTTTCGACTTCCCGCTATTTCCTTTCATGAGAAGCTAGCAAATATGTCTGTAACCTACCCATCTTACTAATGTTTCTGAGGTGAGACTATTAAATGCACCTATCAGTTTCCAGTATACAGTATTATAAGTTGTCACCATCACCAAGACTTACAGAGACCTCCAGAAGGGGAGAGAGAAAGCATTTGGGAATGGTCCTGTTCTGGGAATGAAAGCTTTTCTTCTTCTTTTTTATTTTTTCCTTCAGAGAAAATAAATGTCATCAAAATCAGAGCTGGCAAAACTTCTGGCTTAGGTCTTTTCTAAAACCACAAATAGCCAAGGAAGGTAATACGTGTCCATGATCCCAGTACTTGGGTGGTAAAGACGGGGGTCAGGTGTTTAAGGTCACCTGTACCTACATAGTGAGTTTGATGTGAGATTTTAGGCTATGTGAAATCCTGTTTTAAACAATGGAATCAACCAGGGGTCTGGGAAGATGGCTTAGTCAGTGACATGTTTTCCATTCATGAAGATCTGAGTTTGAGCCTGTGGAACCCAAGTGAAAGAGCTGGGCTCACTGGTGTGCGTTTGGCAGAGATGGGAGCTTGCTGGCTTGCTGCTGTAGTCTAGTGGGTAAGGTTCAGTTTCAGTGAGAGACCTTGTCTCAAAAAACTGAGGTGAGGAGAAATTAACATAATCTTTTGGAACCCCCCCACACACAAGTGCTCACACAAACGCACATGCACACAAACACAAACGAGCACACACCCACACAGATGCACACGCAAGTGCACACACAGACAAACACACACATGCCTAGGGGCCTGTTTGCTTTTTCCTTTTCATGATGACACCTCAGGGATCCCCAGAGGCTGTCTTTGTAAATGTTGACTCCTTCCAGGGCAGGGCGGCAGCACTAGAGTGGGTGGCATAAGAGCGGGCTGAGAAGCCTGGTGTATAACTAAAATCGGGGCTGCAATTCCTGAGGTTGAGCTAATGGCAGGTTGATGTTTTGCAGGGAAATGGAATGCAAGGGCAGCAGCTGCTTTAGAGAGGTGTCCTTTCTGCCCAGAGTTAACCCTAGCCAAGTGTCTAATAGGAAATCTCATAGGCCAGGCATTGTTCAGGGGACAGCATCCCTATATTCTGGCCTTGCATTTGGCTAGTGTGAGGGATTTCTTTTCTTTCTCTCTTGGCCGGTGGCTAAGCCTGGGAGCTGTTCTCCTGGACACTGGCTGCTACAGAGGATGGGAACATGATGTCATGGCTAGCAGAAGCAGTCAGCTTTTCTGCAGCTGTGTGTGTGTGTGTCTAGGCTGTAGACAGCCACCATGTGTACTGTGGTTGAAGGCCAGCCAGGGCCACACAGAGGACTGGAGCTCTCACCCTAGTGGCTTTACCTTTGCTTCTGAACTTGACCTAGGAAGACAGGCACACACCATTTCTCCCCAGCGCAGTATGCAGGCCTGGCTGAAGGTCATGCTGGGATTCCCCCGCAGGTCCCAGTCCTCAGCACCTCATCAGTTTTCTTCCTTCCCCCTCTGCTTCCTGTCCAGTAGCCTCCTAACCAGAAAACCCAAGAGCAAAGCAGCAAAGCAAGGACAGGAAGCTTGCCTTGACCACTTAACACTGCTTCATTTCCACAAAACTTGTTTGGTTTGGGGTTAAGATTGTGATAATAAATGGTTTAATTTTTTTCATAATAGTGGGTAGTCTTAAAGGCTTTTATTTTTCTCTTTGAGTTCTAGATAGTTATTGTAAATTCACAATGCTCTATGCTTAAGGACCACTGCGAAAGTGGATTTTAGGTATTCTCACCAACAAACAAAAAAAGCCCACAAAGGAAAAAAAAAAAAACCACAAACAAACCTGAGGTGATGAATGTTTCTATTATCTAGATTTTATCCTCTCACAATATACACACCCAACCTCATATTTGCATTGTATAATTATTTGCTATTTTACCTATCAGTTGATAAATGATAATATTATAATAAATTGACCAAAAAAAGATAACCCAAAGTATACATAAATGTTATGAAAAACTTTGAAATTTTCAGAAGCAAAACCCTTTGAGCAGCAGATACAGCAAACCTTTGTTACCTCCCTGCTTCCTCTCTGGCAACACTTAGAAGCTGTCATTCCCATCCATGCCTCCTGCCCTGCCATTTCCTCTGGCCTACAGGATGCCCAGTGTGCTTGGTGAGGTGCCTCTGTCCCAAGATGCTCAGTTGTCAGCCTAGGCCTGGGAATCTGTGCCTCAAAATGTCAAGCAGAGCCTTTAGGCCTCCAGATCCAGAGCCTGTGGGTGAGAGGGGTCTGCTGGGATCCATGGCTAGCAGGAGTATGCTGAGGGATGGACACTCTCAGGGCTTGCTTCCTTAACACACAGCACACTGGGGATGAGTGTGGCCTGGGATGCACACAGAGATGACGGTGGATAGAGTGGAAGGAAAGGGGCAGCCCCTGCATGGTTCCTGGGGTCATTTCTGTGAGTAGATGAGACAAGAATGAAAGCAAGAATCGAGGACCTGAATGCTGGAGTGGAAACATGGCAGTGTTAGTCAGCTGGGACCAGGGCTGCCACCTGCTGTCATACTATGCTTAGTATCTGGCTACCTCTAGGATCTGTCTGTCTGTCTGTCTGTCTATTTATTGGAGAATGGACTGTGGCTGCTTTGGAGACTGTCATTCTCCTCCTCTATCTCCTTTTCTGCGCCAGGATGCTGATCTTACTGGTGCTCTGTGGTTGGCTACTAACTGTGGGAATTTTAGAGGGAAGCCTGGGGATCTTTGTTGGTGGAAAAGCCGAGCTCAATCCTTCATCTCATCAAGAGAGGTGATTGTAAACCCACAGGTTCTGCAGGGCCCAGCCTGGAGCAGGCTTCGGACCTTTGCTTTCTCACTCATCCTCAATTGCACACCTGGGAGATCTCTGAGAGCTTAAAAAAAAAAAATGACATTTAGAAATGGCTTTTTGTTGCCTTTCCACTCATATAAGGAATGGCCCTTACAGCTATCCAAGTTGAGTAGCTGTGAGCTACCACTACAGTTGACTAATTACCGCTACAGTTGACTAGTAGTTAATTGTCTCTGATCAAAAAGGCCTTTTAAATTTTTCCAACTTTTGAAAAAAATAACTTCTCTCCAGCAGCTATGTGTGGAGAAGTTCAGCTGTAGAGGGAGTCCTGAGCCAATGAGGTGGCTCAGTGAGTGAAGGTACTTACCACCAAGCCTGATGGCCTGAGTTCTATCCCCACAGCCCACCTCCGGAAGAGAACGGACTCCCTCAGACCTCTACCTGTGTGCTATGGCACATGCGTGCACACTCCACAAATAAATGCAAAAAAAAAAAAAAAACTAAACATTTTAATATGGGCTTCTTCCATATGGTAACTGAGCTTACCCATTTAGAGCGAGCATAGATGGTTTACTTTCGACAGACATTGTTACTCGTCTAAATTAAAGCAACAACATTACAGGATCACCAACCAATATTAGTGTGTGATTTTCCTCTCCTATTCTTGCAGAGTACCACACACATCAGACTGTATCTTTTTTCCTTTTTTAGGACAGATTTCTGCGTTCACAAAGATGAACCTTGTGACACCGTTGGTAAGTTTACATCACTGACAGTGATTCAAAGACATGATGCATCATGGGACTTAAGAGTCTGAAGGAGTTACCCCCATCTCCCCAAACAAGCTTAATATTTTCTGTTGCCTCTCTTGTAAATTGGTTCCTTGGTTATGCTCTGTTTCCTTTTCAGGTGAGTTTTGAGGCTGCCTATGACAGAAGGCATCTGTTATAGATAATGGGTTGAAAAAGAATGTTATAACAAGTCAAACCATGGGCAAGAGCTGCCAGGTAGCTCCAAGATGTCCAAGTTGAGAGTGTAATCATCTCTAAGTGTCTTGTCTGTCCTGGCAGCTTGCTTTCTAGTCTGAACAGTACTGAGATGTGGATGCAGATGTGGAAAAATGTGTGTTGTCTTTCCTTTCTTCTCTTTATTACCTGCCCCTCACATGTAGGTCTTCTTCCTTTCCTATTTCAGCGATACCCGAATGGCCCTTCCATTCTTAAAGGATTCACATAGAAACCTTTCTTCTGCTGGGTGTGGTGGTGCACACCATTAATCCCAGCACTTGGGAGGCAGAGTTTGCCAGATCTCTTGTGTTTGAGGCCAGCTTGGTCTACAAAGCAAATGCCAGGCCAGCCAGGAATACAGAGAGAAACCCTTTCTTGGAAAACAAACAAAACAAACAAAACCCAAACCACCAGCAAAATCTAAAACCTTTTTTAAAGCATAGACAGTGTTCCTGTCTAAGAGGAGACACCCAGAGCATCCTTCTGTGTCACCTGTTCTTGCATACAGGGAAGGCGCAAATATTCTCTTACCCAAAGAAAAGTTAGGAATCTCATATGCTCATATGCTTTGAATTACAGAAAAACGATGGGAAGCCAGATAGGATTGACATCATATCTAATATTGTACAGTTCAGATGTTAACAACCTGTTACCATGGAGTCTCAGCTCTGGGTAACCTTGGCCTCTGTTAGGACTCTATGTGACTGAACTGGGTGACTCAAGTTTCTTAACACATATGATGACTGCCTTGATTAGGTGATTTAATGAGGCCCTTCAAAATTTGGTATGACGACAGCCAACATTTATTCTACATGTTGCAGTTTGTGATATTTTATTTCTTTACTTTATCAGTCTTCAAAACGGATCAGAGAATAAGATGTCAAAATTCAGCCTATAGATATCTGGGCCTTAGGACTGGTTCCATGATGCAATCCCTGGGCAAAGACAATGCCAGCCTTGTTTTCCTTGTGGAGTAGCTGAGCCAGGCTCAAGCTGGCTGGGCTGTAGAAAAGTATAGGGCTGTGAGGTTACAGGGAATGTGGTGCTGGAGTGGTCCTCCTTCCAAAGTTCATAGCATAGCTCTTTCTGGAAAATGCAACTTCTCCCTGTACCTGCTTCTTGCCTAGGCTCAGGAGGCATTTAGTTCCTCACCTAGCCCTGGCCCTATACTTCCTGATTCCCCAGAAGCCTCTGTGCTGTGCAGAGCTGAGCCTGGGTCTCCACGCCATGTGTCCTGCAGCACCTGGCTGAGAACTCGAGAGGCTGTTGTGTACCGTGTTGCATGGTTAATATATCACAGGGAAGGAAGGAGTACAGATGAAAGAAGCTTCATGTCTGTGAATAATATTCACTGGGGCATGTGCTTTTCTTTCACGTGATTGATAGCTACCTTTCATTTTATTGTGAATATATAAACTATCCTTATGATATGACTCTTACACCCCACCCCTTGTGGAAGACCAAATGTCCTTCTCTTACCTACTCAATAGTTCATACCACTTTAAATACTTTTCTCATGACAATTTTCAACACAAAATGCTATAAGGGCCTGGGTATCTCAGGTGGCAAAATCTTAGACTTCACAGTTCTGGAGGCCACTGGTCCAGGTCCAGGAAACCAGGTTCCTGGTTTCTGATGAGGGTTCGCCATGGCTTACTGATGGCTGCCTTCACACCATTTTCTTACTTCTCTGTGCTCCTGATCTCTTTCTTTTTATGAGGACATCAGTCACACTGGATTTCAGCCCACATTTATGATATCATTTAACCTTATTTAATTATACTTATCAAAGCCGTGTTTCAAAATATAGTCATATGGGAGGATCAATACTTCACCCTGTGGATTCTGATACTTTCAGCCTATTTGTTTGACACTTAGCCACACATCCCCCAGTGGTGTAACATCCTTATGTGACCTCCCTGGCACATATGTATCAGTTCCTAAAGAGGCATGTCTTTTCATGCAGGGACAGGGAGTAACCATTCTTAATGTGACAGTGGGATAAGTGCAACCTTATAGCACTTGAGGGATGGGGTGCTCTGCATCTTGCCTTCCATTATGTGCTCTTTCTAATACTCTGGTAATTTTAAATTTTTTATAAAAAAATTTGTATCTAGGGACTTAGCATTTCATTATGCTTATTTTAGTGTACCATAATTCACTTGAACATGTCATCAAGTCAGTTTTAAAATGAAATTTTAATTTGATAAACATTTTTAAGCTGGGGGTATGACAATCACAGACCAGCTTCAGACACTTAATTAATTTCCATATATGTGTTTGTATATGTATATGTGTATATATGTGTGTGATATAGCGGTCTTCTTCCTATCATCTCTGTCTGTCTGTCTGTCTAGTGATACAGAATCAAAATAAGCTATCAGATTAGTAGAAAGGCCATTAACTGGTTTATCTGGATATAACTCCATCACAGGTGGAGGAACATTTGTGTATAATCTGAAGAAATATAATTCT
The DNA here is from genome assembly GCF_004785775.1 of Grammomys surdaster. Taxonomy (NCBI): domain Eukaryota; kingdom Metazoa; phylum Chordata; class Mammalia; order Rodentia; family Muridae; genus Grammomys; species Grammomys surdaster. Next base: position 8,402,299 of record NW_021604712.1, on the reverse strand, counting down.
TATCCCTCCCAGGGATAATTCCTTTAAATGACCCAGGTTAGATGTCACTCATTTCATCTTGGTCCTGTGGACGTGCCATAGTGTTGGATTTGACTCTCTTATGAGCAGAGGTAAAAGCTTGACATTTAATTGTGTAATTGTTGTCACAGGGTAGATCCTCCAGGTTCTAACAAATTCTTCTCCTTGGCAGTTTTATTGGTATGTGTAATTAGGATTTGACAATCTCCTGTGCTGTGTGCCCGCTCGCTCACTCGCGCACTCGTGTGTGTGTGTCTGTGTGTGTGTGTGTGTTTGCTTGCGTGTGCCCACGTGCATGCACGTGTGTGTCTTCCTTATCATTACTTTAGAAATACAGCATCCATTCCTAAGAGTTAGTTATGAATGCAGCATTCTATCGTATTAGGGTATCCTGTATCACGATCCAGTTGGATTTCTTAGTGGAGGCCCACGCATCCAACTATCATGACATGATTTAAAAGAAGTAGGCCATCAGTTGGGTAGGTAGGGAAGGGGGACATCTGAGAGGAGTCAAGGAAGGGGTGAATATGACCAAAATGCATTCTACAAAATTCTCAAAGAACTAGTTTTTAAAATGGGGCGGGGAGAGTTTTCTGGGGAAACCAAAAAGTGTATATTTCACTGCAGCAGCTCATTCCTTAACACCGTTAGACTTAAATGTTGGTAGAGCCTGGTTGAAATGCTCATTAGCTTGTACTTAGATATTGGGAGAAGGTCTTCTAAAAGGCCGTGTGTAAGGGCTACCATGGGTCATAACAAAGAAGATGTGGGTGGCCCCAGGTCCATCCTGCCCTTGTCTCCCCATATTGCTATTGCCAGCGTGGCCTAGGAGAACGGTGGCTTGAAAAAATGTAAGTGAATGTGCGAGTGTGCATATAGACACACAAGTACATGTGTACACACCTAGTGCAAGTGTGTGGGTTGGAGCATGCAATGTGTACTTCCTGTGTCTGATTGGTGTGGCTCTGTTTTGTCTATACCTGTGCGTTCTCTCAGTCCTTAGCTCATTCTTGTGAGAGCCTTCTGAGGGAACCTGTCTGGCTTGAAAGCTATGCTACAGTGTAAGCACTCTGTGTTTGGGATATGTCTAGGCACCCATAACTGAAACCACTTGCCCCAGAGGACCAAGTTCACCTTGTCTCATTTTTTTCTGTCAGGTTCTCTTCTAAGGTTCCACGATGGCTGGACTGTATGAGATAAGGGTGAAAACACAGAGGTGTGGTTTTCCACGGGATAGAATTCTATCAGCCCTTTGGAGATGGGGAACCAATGCTTAGTTTTGGAGCTAGAGAGAGATCAATGAAGCATGTGGTTGAGCCTAAATGCCTTTGGAATTAGAAAGCAGGGGGGCTGAAGAAGCAAAGACGTTCAACTCACAGGGTGCACAACTGAAGGCGTGAAATGTAGGCTTGGACATTGATTGGGCACGGCAGCCTTTAAAGATATGAACCTCTGTCACTTTTTGAGATTACAATATGATATCATTTTCTCCTTCCCTTTCCTCCCTCAAACTCTTTCATATACCTCTGCTTGCTCTCTCTTAAATTCATAGTCTCTCTTTTCATTAATTATGTGTATGTGTGTGTGTATACATGCACACACAATTTATATATATATATATATATATATATATATATATATATATATATATATATCCCTAAATATATTAATACAAGCTGTTCAGTCTATATAATGTTACTTCAATGTGTGGTTTCCAGAGCTAACCACATGGTATTAGATAACCAGTTGGTGTGCTCTTCCTTAAGGAGGACCATTTTTCTAGCTGTCAGCATTCCTTTGTTGCCCATACTCCTTTGAGTAACGTTGGGGCCTTATTGTCTTTCCCCCGTCCACTTTAGCATGTCTGTTATTTTCCTTATTCAGCTCAGGTTTGGACAGTCATGTTGATGACTTCACATGCATAGCTTCTGACACTCCTAGGAGACATCGTCTTATATCCAATTTCCTGATCTTTCCTTCCCATCTTCCACAGTGATCCCTGAGCCTTTTTGTGCAAGAGTTGTATTATGGTGCACTGTTGCCCTTTAAAAGTATTGTTCCTCAAGGGTGGAGGCTGAGTATCTCTAGGCCACTGTATCCAGCCAAGCTTGTGAGAGGATTCCAAAATGCGTCATGTTTTCAGGTCAGACACAAGACACTGGGGACATTCGTGATAGGCCAAAGTCCACTACCTTTTCCTTCTCAGCATGGCTCTGGTGTGACAGTGATCAAAGGGGCTTCTCTGTTCCCTCTATGTTCCTCTTGGCCAAGGGAACACTTTACAATTAGCTTGGAAGGAAGTACCATTCTTTATCGTATTAGAGGACTGTTCTTTCTTGAATCATGATCCTTCTTAGGTTTGTTAGAACCAAGCGAGCAAGTCCTCTAGTGGACTGGGGAGGCAGAGATAACAATGGGACATGAGGCTGTGCGAGTTCTGTGTTGTAAGACAGCTATTGTAGCTCATGAGAAGTCACATAAACAGAACATGCAATGGGGTGCTGGGCATGGAAACATGGAAACCACTCGGGGCTCCACAGCAGCAAAGCCTTCTGTGCTAGTTGGAAAAGCCTGGGAAATTTGAGACTGAAAGCCAGAGGAAGAGCCCACACAGTTTACTGTATGGTGTCCCTGATGGTCCCTGTTGTCATCTGCAGAGCCCCATCAACTCGACAGTAAAGGTGACTCCTACTAAGGGCCACTCATTGGAAGAAGGGACTGGCAACACTCAGTCCTGTGGTCTGGATCCTGGTTCTACAGTTAGGCCTTGAATCACATCTTGCTTCTGCAACAACCTTTGTGATTTACCTTCCATACCCAGATGTGACCTCATCTATACAATGGAAATAATAATCCTCATGGTTCCTAAGAGGATAAAGGGGATGACTGAACACATCTGTTAATTTGGTGGTTGTCAAGAATCAGAAAGAAGGGCTGGAGGGAGGGGTCTGAGGGTAAGAACATATACAGAGGACCCAAGTTTGGTTCTCATCGTCTACGTTGGATAGTTCACAATCACCTTTAAGTCTAGTTCAAGGGCTCTGACACCCTCTTGTGCCCTCCACAAGCACCTGCACACATGTGAAACACATATGTCATTTTTTAAAAACCCATAAATCTAAAAAACATCCCATCCAAAGCCAGGAAATGAAAAATGCTACCGAGGCTGTGGAGAAGTAGAGACCCTTGTGCACTGCTGGTGGTCATGGGAAAATTTGTATCTCATATGGAAAATAGAACAGTGTTTTCTCTCCCAGATTAAAGTGTAAAGCAAAGATTCACACACACACACACACAGATATACACACTCATACACACACACATACTCATACACACACACTCATACACACACATACACACACATACACACACTTATACACACACTCATACACACACATACACACACACTCATACACACACTCATACACACATACACACTCACACACACATATACTCATACACATACACACATACAGCAGGTACTCACAGATGTTTGCACATTCGTGTTTATAGCAGCACTATTCCTGAGAGCCAAAAGGTGGAACCCCTCTTAAGTGTCCACCAATGGACAAAGGCAGTGTGGTATGCACATATGGTGGGATAGAAAGCCAACCATAAAACAAAAGACAATTCTGACACAGGCTACATCATGGGTGAGCCTTTGTGGCATGATGCTGAGCAAAATGAGCCTACTTTAGAAAAGCATGTGTGCTGTAGGATTCTACACGCATAAGGCACCCAAAGAATATTTATAGTGATGGAAATGTGTCCAGGGGCTGGGAGGAGGGAGAAAGAGTGAGCTATTCCTTAATAGCCTAAAATTCCAGTTTTACAAGATGAAAGCTCAAAGCTCAATGGTGGTCCTGCTGGTTGGTTTTAAATCATCAACTTGAACAAGATAGGATTACTGGGAGAGTCTCAGTGATGGTTTTTCTGGATCTGGTTGACTTTAGGTAGTTTCTCTGGGGGATCGTTTTAGTTAATGGATACAGGGAAACACAGCTCACTGTGGGCAGCATCATTCCCTGGGTTTGGGTCCTGAGCTATATAAGAATAAAGAAAGTAAGCTAAGCCCCAGAGGCATGCACACATTCATCTCTCTCTCTGCTCTTGACTGTTGATATGATAAGCTGCTTCAAGTTCTTGTCTTGGCTTCATCACAATGATGAGTAATAACTTGGAACCATAAGCCAAATAAACCCTTTCTCCCTCAATTGCTTATGGTGAGGGTGTTTTATCACAGAGACAGAATCAGGAAAGCAGTATGGCTGAACAACCGTGTAAACAAATATATTGCAACTGAACTGCACACCAAGAAGTGGTTAGTATGATTAATTTGGTAAGTTTTGTGTTGTGTTTAGTTGGCCATGGTGGAATTTGTTTGCTTTGATTTTTTATTTTTTAGGTGAGGTGACAGGAGAAACTATAGATTTTATTCCATAAAAAATTTTTTTCTTTTTTTTAAAAATTTTCTCTTTTTTTGGATATTTTATTTACATTTCAGATGTTATCCCCTTATCCCATTTCTCCCCCCACCCACCCAGAAACCCCTATTCCATCCTCCCTCCTCCTGCTTCTATGAGGATGTGCCCCCCTATTCCCACCTCCCCACCCTTGAATTCCCCTACACTCATCATCCAGCCTTCATGGGACCAAGGATCTCCTCTCCCACCTATGCCATCCTCCCCTACATATACAGCTGGAGCCATGGGTCCCTCCCTAAACCAGGCTGGTGGTTTAGACCCTGGGGGCTCTGGTTGGTTGGTATTGTTGCTCTCCTCGTGGGGCCACAAACCCTTTCAGCTCCTTCAGCTCCTTCTCTCTAACTCCTCCATTGGGAACCCCATGATCAGTTCAATGATTAGCTGTGAGCATCCACCTCTGAATATGTCAGACTCTGGCAGACCTCTAAGGAGACAGCTATATCAGGCTCTTGTCAGCATGCACTTCCTGACATCCACATCAGCGTCTACCTTTGGTGACTGCACATGGGTTGGATACCCAGGTAGAATGGTCTCATGGTTTTTAATGGAGTAATACTCCATTGTGTAAACGTGCCACATTTTTTGTATCCATTCCTCTGTTGAAGGACATCTTGGTTCTTTCCAGCTTCTGGCTATTATAAATAAGGCTGCTATGAACATAGTGGAGCATGTGTCCTTGTTATATGTTGGAGCATCTTCTGGGTATATGCCCAGGAATGGAATAGCTGGGTCCTCAGGTAATGCTATGTCCAAATTTCTGAGGAACCACCAGACTGATTTCCAGAGTGGTTGCACCATCTTGCAATCCAAAGACCCAACAAAGAAAGAGAACTTGAGACCACTTTGTAGACCAGGCTGGCCTCAAACTCAGAAATCTGTCTGCCTCTGCCTCCCGAGTGCTGGAATCAAAGGCGTGCGCCACCACCACCCGGCTAACTATTCTCAACAATAAAAGAACTTCTGGAGGAATCATCACCCCTGACCTCAAGCTGTACTACAGAGCAATAGTAATTAAAAAAAAAAAAGCTGCATGATATTGGTACAGAGACAGGCAAGAAGATCAGTGGAATAGAATTGAAGACCCAGAAATGAACCCACACACCTATGGTCACTTGATCGTTGACAAAGGAGCTAAAACTGTCCAGTGGAAAAAGGACAGCATTTTCAACAAATGGTGCTGGTTCAACTGGAGGACAATGTGTAGAAGAATGCAAATCGATCCATTCTTCTCTCCTTGTACAAAATTCAAGTCCAAGTGGGTAAAGGACCTTCACATAAAACCAGATATACTAAAACTAATAGAAGAGAAGGTGGGGAAGAACCTTGAATACTTGGGCACGGGGGAAAATTTTTTTTAAAGGCAACTTCATTTGAAGAACAGTTTCCAGGTAGAGGGGAGTCCTTCCTGAATGGAAAGAAGAACTGGGCTCTAGCTGGGGTGTGGGCAGTTTGCCTGTAGGAGGGCAGAGGAAAACTGAGCCAGGGCAAAGAGAGGTCAGGCACAGTAGGAAGGGATGCTGGAGCTAAAGTAAAGTCTTTTTTTCAATGTTTCCAAGTTTTACTTTTGGTTGTCAAGCTGTGTTGTATGGCTTTAGAAAATGGTGCTCAGTTAGACCACATGGCTCACTGACATTCTTGGCCAGTGGGAAGTGCACACTGCGATCTGGCAATAAAATTGCTCTTTAGTCTAGCCCTGAGTCCTTTTTCCCAGCACTGCTCAGCCATTCGACTCCTGGTATAAAGAGATGAGGTCAGGCACTGAGGCCATTGTGGTGCTGGAAACTGACCACAGGCCAGCATCTGGTGACCTTCAAGGCTCCGAGCTGCAACTTATAGCTTATATCATCACTTAGACAGTTGCCAGGTTCTCTTGGTCACTGTGAGTTTATAAAGTGAAGAACCCTCAATTCTCTGTTGAGAAACTGGAAGTTGGCTCTGAATTTTTAACCTCAACTTTTTCATATATGCAATTTAAGAAATCAGAGTGCTCCGGGAGGCACAGAGATGCTTCATCTAAGGCAGTGGCTCTCAGCCTTCCTACTACAGTGACCCTTTAAGGAAGTTCCTCTTGTTGTGGCGACCCTAAATCATAAAATCATTTCATTACTAATTCATAACTGTAATTTTCCACTGTTATGAATCATAGTGTAAATATTTGGTATGAAGGGATTGGCATGGAAGAGTATGATCAAAACCTTATCACAACCAGGAATGATATAGGTCATGGTTAATGAAGAGCCAAGCCATGGCTCAGGAGAGGCTGTGCCGTGATTAGAGAAGGGACCGGCCATGTCTAGGGATGGGCTGAGCCATGGTTGGTTAAGGCTGGGCTGACCACAAGATCCTGTCACATGGTCCAGGGCATTATGGTAAATATTGTTATCTGATATTCACAGGATTCCTCCCCCCTTGGGAGATTAAACTTCTCAGTCTTCCTGGCAAGAACCAACAACAGCCTTCTACCCAATGGGACAAGATAGGAAGTGACACATGATATTTGGGGGCTTTTGCACTTACAAGCCTATGAGCAGTGCTTGGAGATCTTTCCTCATTGATTATCCTAAGGTCACCCAAGGAATTGGCAGCTACAGTCCCAGAAACTGAGTATTGGGACACTGGAATTGGGGTTTGGGTTGGCAGTGCTTAGCTTCCATGTTCAGAAACATGGAAGTCTGCATCTCTATCTAAGATCCTGTGCTTCTCAAGCTTTGAGATCTCCAGACCCTGAAGACTTGGCAGGTTTCTCCCCCCCCCCCCAGCCCTCCTCAGGATTTGCAGAGTTAAGGACGCAGATCGAATTTTGAGTGATTTTAGAGGAGGATAAAAAGTAGCCTTGACCTTACAGAGCAGGTAAAGATAACTCCGCCTCCCTCATTCATCTAAAGTATCCCAGAGAAACAAGAGGAAAACAAGAAGAAACTAGATGGGTAGATGATACACACTGGAGCAACGTGAATGGGCTCTTAGGACTTGGGCTTATGAGCAGCTCTATAAAAGGACAACACAGTAAAGCAACAGAGCAAAGGGAAGGGTTTTGCATTTCTAGATGGACAAACTGAGGTGGTAAATGTGGAAGAATTAATTCTGCTTTGCCATCTCTGGACTGATACAGGCCTAGACTTGTCCCTGGTGACAAACTTTGGTCCTTCTATAATCCTCAGCAAGTCAAGAAGGCTGGTGGATCATTAGATTTCAAAGCATGGACCTGCCGCTGGTTCCATGGCTCCGGAGTCAGAGAGGACCCTTCAGTGCGACACATTGCCCATTCTCATTCGATACTCACCCTGTGTCTCCTGTTGGTTAGAGGCAGCACATACATGGGATTTCTGTCTGTGACAACAAGCCTAAGAGAGTAAATTTAAACGGAGGAGAAACAGTTTGATAATGGTGGGACACATCTGTAATCCCAGCAGTTGCAGGGAGGGACTAATGCAGGAGATTCCTGAATTCAAGGTCAGTCTAGGATCTAGGCCAGCTTAAGCTACACAGCAAGATTTTGTCTCAAAAAATTTTCAAATACAAGAGGGGGGGCGGAGAGAGAGAGAGAGAGAGAGAGAGAGAGAGAGAGAGAGAGAGAGAGAGAGAGAGAGAAAGGAGGGGGAGAAGAAGAAGGAGGAGGAGGAGGAGGAGGAGGAGGAGGAGGAGGAGGAGGAGGAGGAAGAGGAGGAGAAGCAGCTGCTGCTCACGGTTTCAAAGGCTTGAGCCCATGGTTGGCTGACATCATTGATTTGGGGCCTGAGGTGAGACAGACCACCATGGTGGGGAACATGTGCTGGAGTAAAGCTGTACATTGTATGGTGAGGAAGCAGAAACAGAGAGGACGGCCTATGTTCCCAATATTCTTCAGGATTATATTCCCTGACTTCCATCCTCTATAGGTTCCACCACCTCTGAATACCATCACAGGCTCATGACCAAGCCACTAAAACATAGCATTTGGGAGACATTTAATATCCAAACCATGGAAAGCATCAACACAGTTATTAGATGCCAGGGAATGAATGCTCAAGAGCCAAGTGGACTTTAATTCTTCCTTGGGAAGTTGAAGAGCTTTGCTCCAAGAGAACCATCTCCCTAGCTGTCTTAGTCACTGCTCCTGTGAGGAGACACCATGAGACACCAAAGCAACTCTTATAAAGAGGAAGCATTTAATTGGAGGTTGGCTTACGATTTCAGAATTTTAGTCCATTATCATCATGGCAATATTCATGGTTCTGGGACATAGCTGAGAGCTGCATCCTTACTTGCAGGCCAAGAGGCAGAACTGGGCCTAGCATTGATTGGCTTTGAAATCCCAAATCCCACCCACAGTAACATACTTCCTCCAATCAGGCAACACTTACTTCAGCAAGCCACATCTCCTAGTCCTCTCAAATAGTGTCGTTTTCTGACGACTAAGCATTCAAATAGATAATGGGTACCATTCTTATACAAACTACACTAGTCTTTAATAAATCTTTTAAATTAAGGCTTTATTTTGTTAGCCCATGGGGAAACTGAGTCACTAAAAGGATATACTTCTCATGTGTAATTACCTCACTCATGAGTAGTAAACATGAAGTAAGCTAACTCACTGTGATGCCTGGGGATTTAATTCCTAGCCCATTTTGCTAGCTCTGTGTCCATTCATTTCTTATTTCAGCAAGTGTTAAATTGCCCATTACTGTTTCCCTCTGTACTTGCTTCCTTTCTATGTCCTTACACTGTGAAGTATTTTTCTAATGGTCCTCTATCCTTGCAGACATATTCTGCTTTTTCACATTGGTAGGATTGAGTACCTTTCAGGTACCACTCTAGCCCTGGGAATGCCAATACACAAAACAAGTAAAGACTCCCATTATTGTGGGGTTTGTGTTATAGTGGAGAGCAGATGGATCTTCCCTGATGGTCAGTGAGTATGTTAGCTTTCCATTACTATAGCAAACACCTGAGTTAATGGCTTACAAAGAAAAAATGTTCATTTTTAAAAATTTTAGGTGTATGTGTTTTGTTGTGTGTGTGCATGTGTGTGTGTGTGCATGCGCGCGTGTGCACACGTGTGTATGTGTCTCAATAGTAGTAGTAGTAGTACCAGTACCAATACCCTCACAAGCCAGAAGGCATTAGCTCCTTGAAACTGAACTTACAGATGGCTGTGGTATGCCATGTGGGAACCAAATCTATATTCTCATCCTCTGTGTGAGCAACAAGGCTCTAACTTGCTGAGCCGTCTCTCTAGCCTCAGAGGAAAAAAAAATGTTTCTACTCATAGCTTTAGAAGTTTCCATTAATGCTTAGTTAGCCCAGTTGGAAGGATAGAACATCATGGTGACATTTCATGGTGGAAAAAAACCCCCTCACCATGTGCCAAGAGAGAAAGAAAAATGCATGGTTGGGAGATGGGGAACAAGCACACACAGGTATATAAGCATCCAAGCAAGAAAGAAGCCAGCATCTCAAATCCCTTGAAGAACATACCCCTAATGACCTACAGTCCTCCAAATAGGCCATATTTTTCAGAGGATCTGCCAACTCCCAGCAGTGTCAACCTGGGACCAAGCCTTTAATGCATGGGCATTTGTAAGACATTCAATACCAAAGTAGCAGTAAGAAGACTGTAGAGTCTGGATGGAGGTAAATGGTAGAGTGAAGACAGATAGTTGATGGTGTGAGATAGGAAATTTTAGTTGCTGTGGCCAAAGACTTTTCAGAGAAGGGACATTTTGGAAAACATTTGTAGCACCTTTGGCTTGCCAGGGCTTCTAGAAGTCCTGAGTTTTCAAGCTGATATTAATCTGTGAAGTCACAGCAAGGGTCGGTACAGTTGGCCTCCTGGGTGGGCAGCTCTTCTACAATCGTAGTCTTGGTCTCCTACTTCCTTTGCTCCTTGCATAGAAGCAGGAAAACCACGAAGAGCTCAGAATCCCACTGTCAGTAGCAGAGTTGAGCCTGCTCCTGTCAGAGTCACACCAAAGGCTGTGGCTCTCCCCCACACCTTCCCCCACCCTGCCTCCCTTGAAGACAAACACTGGGTTCATGGAAAATCTGATGAGGTGGCAGGACACTGGGGCAAAGTAATTCCTTGCATGTGAGTCAGTATCCTAATGAACACAGACATCCACGGTCCTGGGGGAGCTGTTTGGTTACCATCTCTAATCCGGGTCAGCTGTGAGAGTGCTACAGGCACAACCAGGAACACGTGGGAAGGAATTCGGAAACTCACATCACTGCTGCCTTTGTGAAAGGGTAAATGTTTAAGACATGCACACAAGCTGCAATGAAATAACAGTAAACAATGAACAAGCTTCTCTAAGGTCAGGCTGTCTGTGCCAGGCTTGTTTTAAATAACAAACTGCCACAAGGAAATAAAGGATCCTCAGCTACAGTAACAGAGAGCAGGGGTTCTTGAAGTGTGGTCCCCGAATCAACAGCCTTAATGCCAACTGTTCCACCCAAGTCCCTCAAGTCTGGTGCCCAAAGCTGGGGCCCAGTACTATTTTAAGGAGTCCTAGGGTGGCTCACACCCATGTTAATCTCAGAAGTTCTTTTAACCCAAGAAAATTAATATGGATCCATTATCCAAGACAGTACAAGCCACCTATCCCAGAACCATCCTCCTCCTCCTCCTCCTCCTCCTCCTCCTCCTCCTCCTCCTCCTCCTCCTCATAGATGTGCCCCCAGGTGTGGGCTACATTGACCTGATTTCAGTGTCCCCTGTTGGACAGGGTTCTGGATGCCTTTGTGTTGGTGGAGAAAAAAATACTCAGAGCTAATGGTCAAAGCATCAGCAAATGTTTGGAAAGTTCTAGAAATGCTCAATTGTTCCTCCGACCCTTAAATGTTAGGATCCAGATCTGGGTCAGCACACCATGTGGTTACAAGCACTGTAGTGACTGTATAGTCAACTTTCATAGACACTGATCTAATTCTTGTTTACAATGGCCAGAATGTCTATCTTTCTGTGTCTCTGTCTCTCTCTGTCCTGTGTGTGTGCTCGCGTGTGCATATGTACCATGGCAGAGGCGCTCTCTCAGCATGTATGAAGCTCTGGGTTCAATTCCTGGCCTGAAAAGAGATCAAAACACACACACACACACACACACACACACACAAAATCTGAAGAGGAAAACGGGGAAACCCCTAGTGCCCTTGCCTTTCTTCCCAGAGAATCCACTGGGTGTGGCAGCTGGAATCAGCTCCTATCTCTGCAGACAGCAGAAGCTATAGCCAGACGCTCTTTCCCACACCTCTGTTTGCCTCTACTTCTCAGGTTTCTGCAGCAGGAGGCATGGGCATTGTACAGCCCAAGGCTCTCTTCTTGAGCATCCAAGGTGCTAGTCTGTGTTAAAAATCCGTTGACCAGAATGCTTCTTTTCCCAAGTTCCTGCTGCCTTTCTCCTGTTTGCTTTCATAATATTCCAGATATTTTCTATTGTCTCCTGTACCCCATGGTTACAAAATCAAACAGGACAAAACAGCTGTGCAAAGGCAGTGGAGGGGGGGGTGGGATTCAGGAGCAGCCACGATGGCTCATCTCTCTCCTTGGCTCGGCTGCTGATTAAATGGAAGGCTTCCCAGAGAGGCAGCAGAGAGGCTGGGGAGTCCCTGGGGTCAGCCTCACAGGCCGGTTGCAGCGGTTCTCGAGCCATGGAGCTCTAACTGCCAAGATAAACATCAGTTTGGAGATAAAGTCCCAACCCCAAGAGGTTTTCATCTTGGAAAAGGAACCTGTAAGACAGTCAGCATGTTGGAGAAGGAGGCACGTTTGCCCACACTCAGTTCTACAAGCACTATGTGTGAAAGTACACAGGAGCTAAGAATGGAGGGGTTATAGACAGGGCTAAGGGAACGGGAAAGGAGTAGAAGGAGGTATCCCTGGGAACAGGTCTCTTTACCATCGTGAGACCTGGGGCATAAGACTTTCCCACTTCCCTTCCCTCCTGAGTATAACTGTGATGGGGACATCAGACAAAGTGGCGGGGATGAAGCACAAGACCAATAGGCAGCATTTGTCGCAGAGTCCGCCTACCTCATAGAAAAGGGTGTGTGAATCTTATAAACTGCTTAGTGCCTGGAAGTATGGTTCAGTGTGAGAGGCCTATCTGCCATGCTCAAGGCATTTGATTGGATGCTATTCTCAGTTCTGTGAAACCAAAAGGTAGTAGTTAACCTGATATTCTATTGCCTTTATTTCTGCAGATATGTGATACATGCTTTGAACCTATCATGAGTCCCTTCTTCTCTCTTACCAGTATGGCTGGAGGTCAGAGTCTGTACCCTGACAACCCTAACAAGCTAGGTTTAGCCACCCGTCCACCACAAGCCAATTAAGCAGGCAAGCAATAGTGAAAATCAGAAAAGGAAGACGTACTCAATATGGCCATAAATGAAGAGGTCCTTTTCTTGGTTCTATCAAGAGGATTAAACAGAAAGCTGGGGATGTACATAGCTAAGCAGCCCTGTCCAAAACCTGCCCACTACCGATACATCATTAGCTCAGCTCCAGTCTCTTCTGCAAAATGAGCTAAGAAGTCAGAACTCATGAAATCTCTTTCCCAGAGATAAGTTTCTTCTCTGGCAGCTCCAGCATGAGATTCCTGGCGTTAATTTCCTGGGGATCAGTGTTCAGTAGTCTCATGTCCATAAGGAGGACACAAGTACCCTCATGCCTGCCGGGATGGGCCCACAACTTTAGCATGCACAACTAAGACTGCCTTTAACCATATCTGTCATTTCCTCTGCTCCAAGCTATATCAGGTTTCTTCCTCCACTATAGCCTTCTCAACAGCTTATATGTAACTAGAGGGGACCTTCAAAAATCTAAATCCAAGGGCTGGAGAGGTGGCTCCACAGTTAAGAGCACTCACTGCTTTTCCAAAGCACCAACATTCATTTCCCAACACCCACATGAATCATTACAACCCGGTAACTCCAGCTGGAGGGATGTAATACCCTCTTCTGGCCTCCTCAGCTACATATGACACATACTTACACATATGGAGGTAGTGCCCTTGAATGGGATATTTGGATTCTGGCCCTTTCCTCTCCCCTTGCTTCTTCTCTGCCATTAGGTGAGTAGGTCTCCTCAGCCATTATTGTCCCATCATGATATCCTGTTCTTCCACAGGCCCAAAGTAGTAGGACCAAGCAATGATAAAGTCAAGCCATGAGACAGAAATTAAACCCTTCATCCCTATAACCTGACTGACCTAGTGTTTGTTGCAAGAATGGGAAGCTGACTAACACATCTATTTTCATGACAATGACCATGAAACAGTGATAGTCTGGTCACCTTCTAGGGCCGTTGCAGTTCCTTTTACGATTCTTGATTTACTGTTTTGCAAAAGGAAGAGAGAGATAACATCACAAGAAAGTTCTTAATACCATGTTGTATAATAAGTAAAGAAAGTCCAGATTTAACTGGTATTTGTCAAATCTTTGTTGCCATCTGTGATAGCTTATATTGTCAACCTGACAGAATCTAGAACTACCCAAGGAATAAGCCTCGGGGCATTTCCTGAGGGATTCTGTAGTCCAAGTTAGCCTGTGCAACATGACTATTGGATGTAGATTAGTTTAACTGACTGAGGTGGGAAGACCTGCCCTCTATGGGCAGCACCATGCCCTAGGCTCTGGTCCTAGACTTTATTAAACAGTGATAAGAAGTAAACATGAATACCCATCTCTTCCTACTCTCTGAGTGTGGATGCCATGTACCCAGCAGGCTACCTTCCCTGCTGCCCTCACATGGAATGATCGCCTAGAACTGTAAGCCGCAATAAACCCTCCCTCCCTCTTTGAAATTGATACTTCTCAGGTATTTGGTCACAGGAATGAGAGAAATGAGCTAAACATCTTCCCTTTGAGAAAGAAAATTAGTGTGCCACCAGGCTAAGAGTGTGCCCTTCCATTTGTGGGACATGAATAGTCCTCTGCTCTGAGACCTTGGGCAATTAATAAGTATAACAGTTCTTAAAATACACCTAACCTGGTGTCTCCACATCAAAAATTGTTATGAAGAGTTAGTAGGGGTCAGATATGGACACACTGTCTATGTGGATTTATGGGCCAAGTCGTTCCTATTACTCAGGAAACAGACTTGTGTTGGGGGCAGGTGACGTGTACAGTTTATGCAGAAGAAATGATCAGGGGCACCCTGTGGCTTGCTGTGGTGAAAGCTTCAGTGTTGAGAAACAGAGGGGAAAGGTAGACATGACCCGCCGCCTCCATCGCACAGGTAAGGGCAGATGTGACCCAAGGCTTCCAGTCCAGCCCACAGGTATATTTACAGAAGAAAGCTGGCTTGTTGGATGTTTAGACCTTGTGTGACTAGGTAGTCTAGCAGTGCAGTATAGGAATACAGGTCTCGAGTTGCTTTTTACCTGAGTCCACACCAGGCTTTTAGCCTCATCTCACTCTCGGGAAGGGAATGAGTCTTTGAAGGTAGAAGTGGCCACAAAATCAGCCAGCCCCTGTCTGCTGTGACTCCCTCAGGAGCCAACAGTCCCAGGGAAATGGGTTGCTTTCTAAAACTCAGCCAGTTTTTGTTGGCTCTCCTGAGGGAGCTCCACATTCTGAGATTTTAAATGAATCTGGAACTGCCACGGACCAGGTACCCAAGCCCCCCTCAGTCCTTAAAGTTCCCTCATTACTTCATCTGTGCACTCTTAAGACAATCCGAGCGAGGCTGGGGTCACTCCTACTCATTTTGTGAATCTAGTAAGTTCTAGAGTAAGTCTAATTCATAAGTTAGATGAAGACTCAGGACTTAGGCGTGGAGACAGAGAAAGAGAAGTGGGCCAGGGGTTTATTTTGCGTCTGTGCTCAGCCCTGATTAGGCTCAAAGGCAGGAAAGTGATGAGGACTGAGGAGAGGTCACTCCCCAGGATGGCTGTAAGATGACATAATGCCATCAGGGAGGAATCTGAGGCCAGGAAGCGTGCCTGCATGGTTCAGAAGGAAGCAGCAGACAATAGGAGACCCTTTTGGATGAGATTCCATGAGTTCAGGAAGAGCCCACAGCTGGCCAGCTAAGCAAATGATGCAGAACTGCCTCCAGGCCTAAGACAACCCTGGGCATGCTGGGAATGACAGTGTGACATTCGTCCCAGAGAGAGCCTTTTAAATCCCAGTAAGACATAGGTTTACAAAGCCAGTGCAAAAGTAGCCTGCTCATAGGTGGTCCAAGGAGACAGAGGCATACCACCAACAGTAATGGGCTGGCTCTTCCTTCCTCATCCCTGCTGGGCCCAGTGTATCAGAAGTGCCTGGTGTTCCTGTGAGAAGGTGATTATTGTCTGGGGAGTTCCAGTGGCTGCTGGTTTATGACATAAGAACCATTGGCACACAGGGAAATGCCTTTAATGAAATAAGAATAAGCCAAAGAGTGAGACATGAGGGTCACTGCCAAGAGGCATAAAACCGAAGCCTCAATTAAACGTTCCGTTGGATTATCTAGTGATAAGTAGACGTGCCTTGAGGATTTAATCGTCTTTGATAAATGGCATGAGTTCAAAACTTAAAGCATCACGTGCCATAGCATGACACAGTCCCGGAAATAACGAGGCACACCGTTGCTCCATACAGAGTACTTCAAATACCCCAATGGAAGTGCTTGTTTTAAAGACTGTTTGGGGTTATTTGTGCCCTGGGATGTGCGGGCGTTCAGTCTGCATTCCGTTGGGAAGGGTTTCCAACAACACAGTTCCTTCTGGTGCCAGCAGAGTTTTCAGCACCCGGAGGAAAGGGTGGCTGCCATCCAAGACCTACCTTGCTGTGTTACTAATCCCTCTCTTCCTCCCTCGTGGACCATTCTTGTCTTCTGGCTGCTGGGAGACAGAGTGATGGCTTCCTAATTGGGTCCCCAGGCAGAGTCACAACACCTGTGTCTGGGGGTGTTTGATATAAACAGTGGGCTTTGCATCTCAGGGTAAGATGAGTCTCTGTGTTTGTGCATGTGTGGGTATGTAACTCTATTTTTGTACCTATCTTTCTTCCAAGCATTCTTGTTATCCATGAGGCACCTTCATGAAAGCAATAAAACCTTGCTTTTAAAACACAGTTCCCCCACCCCCAAGCATTTGCTGAGCTATTGAACTGAAAGCAGGGTTAAATTATAGTCATTTCTATCTAGCCCAGTAGTCAGGCCTAAGGCTGATGCTATTGGAGATGCCGCTGACCAGTCAGACTCCCTTATCTTTTGGGAACCTGGTGGCCAGTGTGCTGTTGTTTGACAACCATTCCGATTACAACCCTCCCCTGCTTGGTTTCTGGAGTGACCACGGGCCTCAGGTGCCTCCCTCTGGTAGGTTTGCCATTGGCCTCTGGGCCTCCTTGTCATAGACTCCTCCTCCAACTCTGTACCAACATCTGGAGAAAGTTACACACAAGGATGTGTTAGTGTGTAGCCTGATTCATCTCTAGACACTTGTCTGGTGGGCCTTGTAGAACCTAGAAATCACCTTTAGGGCACTGTGAAGAATGGGTACCATGTGGGTGGCCTCCATGGGTGCCCTCCAAGATATGTTTGTGTTCATCAACTGTTTTCTCACTTAAGATGCTCTGCTTACCTCTAAACTTACGTGGGCATAGCCAGGAAGTTTCTAGAACTTCAGCCTAGTCTGGATAAGGTTGGATGTGGAGCAGAATGAGCCGGAGGCGACAAATGCTGTGCCAGTCTGTCTGTCTGAGCCTGGGAGGGAGGCTGGCGTGGGTAAATGCCTTTTCTCCACACTGATTCTTTCAGGTGACCTTGTACAACATTCTAGTGCTGACTAAGAAAGAAATGCTTGTCTCTCATCAGAGGACAGAGTCTGCCTCTTCGCTGGGCCTTAGTACTCTGACACTAGGAAGGCTCCTTGCCTTTCCTGTTTACCGTCTGTGAGTACATGAACGTGTGTGTGTGTGTGTGTGTGTGTGTGTGTGTGTGTCCATCCTAGAACTCACTCTGTAGACAAGGCTGGCCTTGAATTCACAAATATCTCCCTGCCTCTGCCTCCTGAGTGCTGAGACTAAGGCACACACCACTACTCCCCGGCTCACATTGATTTTTGTTTTTAAATAGAGTCTTTCATTGGCCTGGAGTTCACATGTGGGTTAAAATCGCAGGCTGTGGCCAATGAGCCTTAGGGATCTGCCTACCTTTAGCTGCCAGCGCTCAGATGACAAGCAGGTCACCATGCCTAGCTTTTTTATGAAGATTCTGAGGATAGAAGCCAGTTCCTCATGCTTGCAGTCAAGCACTTTAATAGCTGAGCTATCTCCCCAGATAGCTGGTCTTCAAAGGAAGCTGTTTGCCCTTGGTCAGGTGGAGAGGACTTGGTGTCTGCTTCTCCCAAGGCTCCGCTGGTTTATATGTGTTGTCTGGCATGAAGTGGCAGCATCATCTGGATGTGTGTTCCCCTCTGGGACACTCCATAGTTCTGTGTAACTGAGGATAGGCTATCTGAATAACTGTCATGGGGAGTGAGTCTAATTAGTAGGAGTAGCTTTGCTAGAGTGTCTAATTCACAGCCCCTCTGCCTTTGTGAAGACTGGGTACCAGCTTTTAAAATATACAATAAGGAAGCAAAGGCCACTGAGATGAATGTGGTTGTCCCAGGGGCCTGGATGTCAACAGAAATTCCAAGGCTGGAATTTTCAAGGGAAAGCACAGACAAGACTCACACTACATGGTAGAATTGGAACAGTGGCCTGTGGAAGCTTGGCTCGCCGCCATCTCTTCCATCAACACTTGGAATGGGTGCATTGATATTTAGGAGGAGCGGGGGTGGGGGTGGAGGGGTTTCGTAGCCTGAAGCAATCTTCTGTGCCCTGTTCTCATACTGTTGGGCTGCTCAAAACCTCAAAGTGCTTAGGCTTCTCATGTCTACTGAGGACTTGGTATGCTACCATGTTGGAGCATTCAAAGAATGATTCATAAGCGCCATGCCCCCTATGAAGCTGACAGCCAAGACTGTTCCCCAGATCATATCAGTCTTCCCGCTGGCAATGCTGGTTGCAGAGGGCCCTGGAGTAGCAATGGGCATTGGGCAGAGTAGTCACTCCCTTCAATCTGAAGCTCCATGGGGGCACCACCCAGCTTCTCTTCCTGCAGCATTGCAGGCAGGCAGCGGGAGGCAGTGACGCGGATGTGGCAACTCCCCCTCAGGTCCCCACCTGCCTGCTAGCAGACCAGGACATGAGAGAGCTAGTAAGCCTCTGGCTCTTTCCCAAGCTACTAGGCAGACGCATCATCCCAGCTTCACTTTGGCACAGGGTCCTATAGCTCCCTGACAATGCAGCCCTTAAAAGAGCTTTATAAGAGTGTCATCTCAGTGGTGTGCCTTTGCCAGCATGAACCTCTTCCTCAGTTTCCTGTGACCACTCACATCAGGATGTCTACTGAAGGCAGACCATCATCCACGTTCTCTCCTGACTATATTCTGGTCACCCTTTCATTTTAGCTTTCCTCTTCCCTTGAGGCAAGAACATATCCTAGAGGCCAGTTAGCTCACTTACCAATCTCATTAATTCTTTCTGTTGTAGTAACACACTACCCTAGGCCAGGTAACTTTGTGAATAGTCGAGCTCACTTGGGGTTAAAGTGCTGGGAGTTGGGAACCTAAGAATGTGGCATTGACATCTGGTAAGGGACTTCTTGCTACAGCACAGCATGCAGAGTCACAGGCCAATATGCAGCAAGCATGCTAACTTAAGCCCCTCCTCCTTTTCTCATAAAGTCGCTAATGCTGTCACAGGGGCCCTACCCTCCACAGCAGCAATTGCCTCTCAAAGATCCCACCTCAAAGCAGGATGAACAAGGAACTTGGGGGGGTTACGTTAATGAATTCACTGGGGTTCATGAACCCTTGATATATGCAATGCTGGTGTCACAGTGGTGTGTCACACAGATGACATATGGCCTTTGGGGTGTTTATGTGCACGCTTGAGAGCACACACACACACACACACGACCTATCTGGAGCTGCCTTCCCACAACGTCTGGTCTGCACAGTGGTGGCTGTTTCTATGATTTTGCCATGGCCAACAAATTGTTTTTTTTTTTTTAAATCAAGTTCATGTTCATTTACATTTAAAGGGGAGTGGAGGAAAGTTGATGTCGTGAGCTTTCCTAATCAAAGTGGTTCAATTGTTAGGTTCAACAGTAGTAACCAAGAGGCAAGTGAGGTGGGGTGGGAGTACAAGGGGTGCCTGGGGACTTCTGGTGCCCCATTCATGCTAGATGGGAAGGAGTAAGGGTATCTGTTATCCTTACTAACTGGTGTCTGGCAGAGCTCCTAGCACAGAAGGTAGGGGCCACCTGCATGAAGGTAGAATGGCTTTGTATGGAGCTGGAGCAAACGCTCAACTTACAACCGTTACAAAACCCAGGGCGAGCTGCAAAGGAGGCTGCTGAGAAATGGATATGTTGAGAGGACAGCAGGGCTTATCAGGACCCTTGGTATGTGCATGGGGCAGCTGAGGTGACTTGTGGCAGAAGAGGTCAGGTACAGACAGGTGCTCCTTTCTTAGCTCTCTGTCCATCCAGCACCTTCATCTTGGTGACCTTCAAAATGGTAGATGGGCATCATGTATTTGTCTCACGTCCTTGTTCCGAGTCACAAAACCCAGAGTGAACCCTACGCAGTTGTCATTGCTGAGGATCAGGACAGCTACCTGTCAGCGTTGTCTGTGATTCGCTGTCATCTAACAACTCTGCACTGAGGCTGTATTAGGTCAAGCCAATCAGGCTGCTACTGCTGCTGCTGGTACATTTAACCAGTAGCTCCCCTTATAGAAACCACTGATTTCTCCGAATCTCAAGAGGCCTCCATGTGCCTCTGTGGACCACCTTTACTGGAAATTCATATACTTTTCTCTCCAGACTGCCCCCACCAGTAATTTCCACATGGGAGTCTCATTGCCAGTCCATTGTGTGTTTCTTTGTACCACAGTTTCAGTGGCAGTGAAGTTTCCATGACGTACTGTGGAGGGTACAATATGTGTTTCTGCTTTTACATGCCTGGGATTTCTAGGACTTTGTATCTTTGGGGATGCTGTGTCCTGACAGATAAGTAGACCGCTGCTCCAGTGTTTCTCTGCCTTGGACCCTGGCTATCTTGAGAGCATTCCCCCATTATGAAGTGGCTTCTCAGAACAGTAGCTCTCATGCTTTAAGCCCTCACTGTCCAGATCCGTTTCTGAGCTCTTTGGGAATTTCTTCTAGGTTTCTGTTCTCTCCTAGGTCTCCCTATAAGCAATGCCCTGATACTTGGCTACTTTGATGAAACGGTAGACATTTTCAGACACAAGAATGATTCTGTATGTTCTCCATTTATGAGAGGAGAAAAGAAGGCTTTTTCCAGCTCTGTAAAATACTTGCATATTCCTGTTCTATGATAAATAAATGTTTTTACTTACCAAGGCTTGTGCTATGATACATAAATGTTTTTTCCAACAGGGGGGCCATTGGGGCTGCATCTTCTGCTATAAACAGTAGTAAAAGATCTCTTTTGGAATCTAAGCTACCTCGCCCCAGATGCTTGCTGCTTCTGGTTTCTGGGGTTCCTCAGTCCAGGTGAATGTGATTCTCCTTTGTAGGGTTCTTGAAGTTGCCTGACTAGTTCACAGCCTCTTTTGCTGCCTGCTCCTCAAATCTGTGGGTGGCCCATCCCTGGCAAGTAGCAGAATTGTAGAGAGCCCTGATCTGGCCCCTCGGACTCTCTGTAACTTGAGGGAGCCCCCCCCTTCCTGTAGCTCCAGTGATGGACAAAGCATTCTCTGTCCCTGATGTCTTTGGAAATCTAATCCAGCCAGAAGGATAAGGCAGATCTGAGCAGTTGCTAGGGAAACAATGGCCTTATGAAGAACTGGACCCTTATAAGCCAAGAGAGTATTTGCCTCCACAATAGCCAGCATTTTCTCTCTTAAATCCCTTTCAAGTCTACCCTCCCCCAACTTGAGAATTCATAGTGACTGAGTATACAACGACAGAGTAACCTTGTGTACTTTTACCCCTGTCAGCCGTTAAATGTCTGGTTTCAGTGGAAATTGCCCACGATGAACTTCCCCACTCCCATCCCAACTATGAGAGGAGGCAGGGTGCTCATCTTTCTCCGAGTCTTAGGTTTGAAGTGTTCGCTGTTTGATTGCATAACCTGTGGTCGGTGTAGATATCCCTATGTGCAGGGGGCACCAGGGCAGCACGAGCTGTACCTCTCATTCTTCTCATCTCATTGCTTTGCCCTGCTCCTGGTATGTCCTGGGAAGGCAAGGTTACTTTACTGGCCCTGCAACAGGTCCTTAGGGCCACACAGGGGCACTGAACTAGAGAGGTGGGTACATACCCATGCAGAAGCAACAGAGCTGCATCCACCACAAGCCTTATTTTTGTTTCATTTTTAATTTACTTTCTAATATTGAAGATGAAATGTAGTGTTGTGGACCTATATGACTGTTTGGAGGGCTCTAGCAAGTTCAGGCCTGCGTCCCTGTAGGGAGCTTCCTGTTGCTAGATGGACGGTTGCTTCCTCACATAGTTCTCACCATTTCTGGTCACCTCATCCCTCTGCTGCTAAGTGGTCATAGCCATTTTGCTTAAGTTAGTGCTGTTGCTCATCATGGGCAGAGTGAGAGGAAGGGGCCTGCCTCTTTACTCACATCTTGATTGAAAATGGGGAGGGTGAAGAATAGAGTAGAGAGGGTAAGAATTTCAAGAAAAAAATCTGAATTTATTCCTTGGTAGAATTAAGTCACCGAAGACTTTTGTCACTGAAGTGCTATCAAAGGGCATGGGGAAAAGGGTCAGTGGTTAAAGGTTCTGCAAACATGAGAGAAAGAGTTCAGATTACCAGGACCCACATAAATCCCAGGTAGGCATGGCAGAACACCTGTATTCCAGTCTCAAGAGCATGCTGCCCTACAAAATTAGCCATATCAGTGAGCTCAGAGTTTGCTTGAGAGACTCCACCTCAATCAATAAGGAGGAAGAACAATGGAAGATGATTCCTGATATAAGCCTCTGCATATATGTACATACATGTGCAGGTATATTCACATACATGCAAACTATACACATAGCACACATACATAAATGGAAAAAGAAAAAGAAATATCATCAGAGTTTATCTATAACAGGAGACCATTATATGAGCATTTACCTTACCCTAAGACACTTGGCTGGTACCCAGAACATTTGAGTTAGTGGCTCTTACCCTACAAGGGCTGTTTCTCATTGTTGGGTCTTTTGGTTTTGAGGGAGAATTTTTTTTTTCACTGAAGAGAGCCTAGCACACTGCAGAGTATTTGTCCTCCTTGGCTCTGCCCATATGTGACTTGGCCATTACAAATAACCCTACCCCAAGATGTCCAAATTTTGCCAATTAGAAGCTCAGACCTCTGGGGCAGCAGGGCATGGCCCAAGCCCATGTGTTTGGTGTGAAGAGGCTGTGGGATCCACCTAAGGAAACCAGCCCATGTTCTGCTAGCTTGGCACCAAGGTTGGTTCGACTAGCCTTCTCAAGGGCAGGCTTCCAGGGATTTCAAAGGATAGTGTAGAACAAAGTCCCCCTTGTTCTTATCAGGTCTTTGTGTTCTGATGTGTCATGGTCTTTTTTGATCCAAGTGAGCTGGCAGGAGCATTCAGCTTGCCCGCCAGTATGGTATTTGGAACAATCCAAAGCAAGGTGCCCAGACTTCCTGCAGAGTTGTCTGCCCAGTGTGGCACCTCCACAGTGGTTACCTGGCGCCCTGTTTCCTTTCCAATATCAGTTCAGGTGTTTATAGAGTAGTCTACATTGGTGTTTTGGTAGCTACAAAGAAGGAAGCATGATGTGAATTGCTGGGTTGGTTTCAGCATCAACATCAAGATCAAAGAACCCAAGGCTGAGACATGGTTTGGTTTAACACAGTGTCGAGAGGCACATACAAGTCCTGCGGTTGATTGGGTCACTATCTGTGTAAGAGTCTTGACTGGTCTCTGCAAGGAAGCCGCTCAGCATCCCCAAAGCTGTATGCATGACTTTTCAGAGACTCTCAAATACTTAAGGAGTCTGTTTAGGCTGAGCCAGCTCTGAGAAAAAAGCAGAAGTCTGGGGTAGGGGGTGTGGGAGGGAATTCATGGGTGGGGGTTGGGGACTCGTGTCAGGCCCTGATACAAAAGCTTAGGGATTTGGAAGCAGGTAAAATCCTGAACAAGCTCATACCAGCCTTCAGACTTCTATATAAACCTAAAGGCACTTGAACATGGAAACAACATTCCAGAAAGATTTCTGAGCCTTAAGAATGGCATGGATAGACTGTGTACTGGGTCTTTATCAAATAGTCATGACTGATATAGAGTATTACTTAGTCTAGAACTAAGGAAAAATTATATTCAGTACTTAAAGAGCTATAGGTATATTGGAGGGACTATACCTATCAATCATTCAGGGAAGACCTTCTTTAGAATTCTCCCCCCCCCTCATATGCACTCACATAAATGTAAAACTGTTTTATACAAAGTTTATTTAACTCGTAGTTTTGTGTCACAGTGCTGAAACTCACTCTGGCTGTGTCTGCTCATAACAGAGGGCATTATGGCAGGACCACAAGCAAGAAAGAGGGATTACATGATGACACAGATTAGAGAGGCTAGAAGTGAGGTTCTCTCTTTTTACAACAACCTGTTTTCATGGGAAATCATGTCTCCCCAAGATACCGGCAATAGTGCCTTCTCAAGATGATGGCCAACAACCTAATCACCTTATACTAAGACCCCACCACCATTCTGCCACACTGGAGAACAACTCGTTTCCAATCCATACTTCATTCAGGACTCAAAAGTCTTCAGTCAATGAGAAACCATTGTGTCATTGTTAAAAAGTAGACCAATGTTTATTGGCACAGACCTTCAGTGCTTCAGGCATACCCCCTGTGTACTCTTCAGTGCGCCAAGAAACTTCCTGGAGCTGGGACATAGCTCAGTGGTAGACTATTCAGACTCTAGGTTGAGTTCCTAGAATCTCTCCCCATCTTACCCTTAAACAAAGAAAAAAATGGGAAGAGCTACTCATTTAATTGATAAGCTTGGCAATCATCTTAGAAGCCACCATTTTAAGAAACATGCATTTGTCCAGCAAATTGGAGATGGTGGAAACTAAAGAGCACACTCTTGGTTCATCAAAAAATTAAACAATCATCTTATGAACCAGCATTTTCACCTCTAGGCTACCCCTAAGAGAACCAGAACCATGTCTATGAGAGATGTGTAGATGAATGATCACAGAGACATTGTTCATAATAGTCCCAAGAGGGAAATACCTGACTGTCCCCTGGATGACAGATATCTACGTATCCTGAGCGCCTCATGAGGCAGTGTTTGTAAAGGTTGCTCGTCCCAACCTCTGGCACATAGTATTTAAAATACTGGATGGTGACTGCTCAGTAGAAGACAGAATTATGGGAAGGCTAACGAGAAAACTAAATGGCCATTCCTTCCTTCTCACATGAAAGGAGTGTCAGCAACTGCAGGATACTTTCAGATCTCTGGCTGTCCCTGGGAACCCCTGATTGAAGGGACACCCCCTTCTCTGTAGAGAAGCCAGAATTTTTCTCTTTGCCGTCTCTAGACCAAAAGTCCTCACACTTCCTTGTCAAGATTTGCCTCAAATTCTCTCTGGTTTCTCTCCTTGACTGCCTCTAAGTCACTGAGGATACTGACTGAGCCCACTTAGAAGATGAATCTGGGACCTCCTGGGTATGCTGGGACCCATTTTGCTCCTAACTGGGATTGAGATTCTGGGGTGCAACTGGAAGTACCCTCTTAAAAACAAAGTTATCATATTGCATAGAGAGAGTTAGAAGTTGCTTTTGTATTTCTGTTTCAAGTTCTTTGGTGCTTTCAAATGTATATTATGCTATACTTTTGTAATTAGAAGAGAAGATTGTTTTGTTTTAAAGAAAATATAACTTTGAGTGCTAGATGACATTTTAACATCTCTTTGAAGCACAGTTTGTGTGCCGTAGAATCCACCTGTTTAAATATATGCTTTGGTGATTGTTTAGTGCAACTGTGGAGTTGCATAACCATTACCATAATTTAATTTTGAATATTTTTATCTTCCCAGAAATGAGCCCTGTTTCTGTCAGAAGTCACCCTGACCTCCCCTTGCCAAACCCTAGACAACCACTAATTTGCTTTCTATGTCTGTGGATCTGCCTATCCTGGATATTTCATGAAGTACTGGGGTTTGTTGACTGTTCCTTTAGATGGTAGATATTTGAGAGTTTTTTCTTTCCTTTTGTCTCCTTCTAAGGTTCAACAACATTTGAAGATGAGGTTTTGATGGGCAAGGTTTTGCTTCTCTTGGGTATGCAACTAGGAGATAAGTCTCCGATCATGTGGCCCCTCTCTGTTTATAGTATAGTTTGAGCTGTGTTCCTCAGTGCCTATCCCATTTCACATCGCCACCAGCAGTGTGAGAAGGGTCCAATTTCTCCAAAGTCCGGCCACCAACCCTCTTTAATCAAAGTCATTCCAGTGGGTGTGAAGTGGTGTCTTTATGTGATTTGGATTCTCTTTCTTTCTTCTCTATTTCTTTTGTTTGTGACAGGGTCTCTGTGTAGCACAGCCTATCCTCAAACTGACTTTGTAAACTAGACTGGCCTTGAACTCCTGAGCCTTCTGCCTTTGCCTCTGCTTCCAAATCCCAGGATTGCAGGTGTGCACTGCCACACCCAGCTTAGACTTTGTGCTTTCCTGATGTTGAATAGCTTTGTGATAGATTGCTAGGTAGGTTGACAGACGCTCCTGATCAAAGAAATGATTTATGACTGTCATCTGTAATTAGGGAGATTTTCTTATTAGCTTCTTATAGTATCCCACTAAGTATAAAGCTTTCAATATTCTCTTATTATGTATACTGTTGTTGTTATACTTAATAAAAGTTGTCTAGCCTGAGGTTGGAAAAATTTACATCCATGGTTTCTTCTAAGAGTTTCCTGCTGCTCCCTTCTGTGTTCAGAGCTGTGCTGTTCCTGTAGCTCATTTCTGCATCTGAAATGAGATAGGTGTCTAAACCTGTCTTCTTGCATCCAATATCATTCATTTCTCCCATTGGATTGTCTAAGGTGGATGAATTTTGGTAGGAAAACCTATATATTTTCTCCTGTTGCATAGACATCTTTTTTTCCACCTTTTTGGAAGGATGTTTTAGAAACATTAATCCATCCCCAAGACAAATTCCCCTTATCCAGTTAGGGATTTAATATCCATTCTTGAAAAATATAAGTTTTGCACCAGGAAACTAATTTTATTTTTAGCAGTGGGTTTGATCAAATAAATAGACAATCTAAAAGTGGGCAGTGTGTTGGCCTCAGACAAGAGAGGATTGTGCGATATTTTCAAGGTGTGGATTCCATATATGCAACATGCTTAGTGTTAGTAAATATTCTTGTGCCTCCCCCTTGGTTAGCAGAGGGCTCATTGGATGTACTCAGAACACAAGGACCCAGGCAGCAGTGGCCTACAAGGGGCTCTGGATGATGTGTCCAAGTACTTTGGCAGATAGCAAGGAGGCTCGGGGCAGGTAACAACATCAGGAGATCGAGGCCTCTGCTCTTGTCTCTGAAGGAAATCACACTAGGTTAAAATTGGTCAAGGAAGACTAGAGCAAGGATGCTGAGGTAATGTGTGGTTCCAAACACTTTAACCTGCTGCCATTCCAGTGGGCACTTTGGTAGTAACTCTTAGAGATGTATTACCCTCACCCCTACCCACACTTGACCCCTTCCCAGGACTATATACATCGAATAGCCTCTGGCATTAAGAAGGATGATGTTTCCTCAAGCCTGGCTGCTCACTCCCCTGTCTTTGGTTTCTCTGACTCTATCCTAAGAAAGACAGTTTTGGAGTCTACAGTTTCACACCAGCAGATGAAGCTTCCTGTGCTTACAAAGCCATTCCCCGCTTCACATCACAGACCCAGAGTTTAGGAATACTTTTTGCTTTTTTATTTTTAATTCAGATTTGATCAAAGTCATTGTAGTGCCTGGTTATATTTTTCAAGTGTTTTTTCTACTTAAAATGTGTTTCCCTATCACATAGGACTCATTTGCTTCTCAACTCTTTAAGGTGTAAGTATCGAGCACATATTCTGAGGTATCAGGCACTGAGAGAGCACTGGATGATCCAGATACAGCCTGCCAGTCTTCCTTCCTCATTCTCTTAGAATCTGCTAGCCCAAAGAGAAATGCAGCACTGACTTTTTCCATAAAGAATCCCCCAAGAGAGTCCCTACCTCGCTTTAAAACTGTATACAGAGAATAGCCCTTGGCATTAAGAACTTGAAACAGCAGCTTTCTAGTCAGCTCTGCTTATGAAAAGCATGCTCCCAATCCTCTTAGAGACATGCAATGCTCACAGTAATGAATTAGTTTGAGGCCAACTTTAGTGGATCAGAGTCTCTTGTGGTCATCCAGCAGCCTGCCTTTGGGCATGTGTCTTTGCGAAAGAGAACGGTAATGTCCTAAAAGCTGGACTTGGATGCCCTTTTCCCCCCCTCAGTAACAGAGCAGCTATCCTAATGCCCAGAGATAGTCTACCTGGGCTGCTGCTGTCTTGGTCACTGATAACAAACCAGCCCAGAGCCATGTCTGCACTATTGTCCAGAGACCCAAACTTTTCACCAAAAGGGCATCAGTGGCCAGTGCAGGTGACCTAAGGGCGGTCAGGCTCTGAATAGACCCCATGACAACTGTAGGTACAACGATCTGTGTTGGGATGCTGAGATGCGGAAGTAGGAGAAGTTGGTCGCACTGAAATCAAGTCTAAAGGACAATTCCCATCATTGAGACAGAGAGCCAGTGACAGGCCTGGGATTACCAGAGGAATGCTTGCTATTTGGACCTGACTCTGCTTGGATGTTACAGATTTGATCCAGACATGAAATCTCCAAACGAGGGCAAGAAAATTACCCCTTCATGTCATGAGCAGCTGATCGCCTGAGTCAACATCTTGCTTTATTTTGGGAAATTTGTCCCTGCCCTTGGTTAGATTGATTCCTGCTAGTTGAGCTCAGGTTGGGTTTTGTTGTTGTTCTGTTTTTTAATATTTTAATTGTGGCTACAGTCCAGATGCATCAGGAGGGTTAGTGCTGCTGTGGTCAGAGTCTGCCCAGTATGGTACAGGGGCAGGAAATAGCAATCTGCATTCTCAACTCATGGTTTTAAATGGTAGATCCAACATGCAAAGGGCTGGAATTGGTCCTTACTGAAAAATTAAAGTTTAATAGACAAATTTTACATGTGACTGAGTAAAATAGACCAATAGAACTGGCCTATTTTGGACCAGATCTCTTTTCTCTAAGGAGTATTTGTTTCTTTAGGACAGTATTTTTCAGGATTTTATCATGTAATGATATCTTAGATAGGGTAACTATTCCCGTGATGAAAAGCAAGAAGGGGTGGAAAGGGTTTATTTTGCTTACACTTCCACATCACTGTTCATCACTGAAGGCAGTCAGGGCAAGAACATGGAAACAGGAGCTGACGGAGAGGAGTTGGAAGAGTACTGTTTACTGTGCTGCTCTTCATGGCTTGCTCAGTCTCCTTTTTTTTTTTTTTTAGAACCCAGGACCACCAGCCCAGGGATGGCACCACCCACAATGGACTGGGCCCTCCCTCATCAATCACAAATTAAGAAAATGCCCTCCAGGGTTGCCTACAGCCTGATCTTTGGGAGGCATTTTCTCAATTGAGGTTCCTTTCTCTTCAATGACTGTAGCTTGTGTCAAATTGGCATACAACTAGCCAGCACAATGCAGTAAGTCTCGACTTCCTGGTGAGATTGATAACATAGGCCCATCTCAGAGGAAATCTATGCATGCAGTATGAAGAGTGGGGCTCATAAATCACAGAGTACAGTGTGCGTTTCCATAAGCAGTTATTTCAGGGACGCTGAACAATGTCTCCTTCCATCCTTAGAACCAACATAAAAATGCTAGTGTAGTAGAGCTCCCCGCCCCCACTCCTGCTCAGGAAGCAGGGACAGGAGGATCCCCAGCAAGCTTCAGGCCACTGACAGACCCTGCTAGAAAAAAAATAAAAATAAAAGTAGACAACATTCCTGAGGATGGTGCCCAAGGTCATCCTCTGACCTCCACCCTCAGGTGTACATGTGTGCACATGTGCATTAAAAACAGAAAAGATTCGGCCTCCTGCCTGGGGCAGCCTGGATGAGTGAGCCGAGAATGATGTGATCTCCAGTAGTGGAGTGGAGGAACGGCCAGGTCATTAGTATTGCTTTTTAAAATGTCAGAGAAAAGGAAGGAAAACAAAAGTGAGTTCAGTTCCACACTGCCTCAGAAGATTTTCCAGGGATGGAGCTGTCTGGGGGGTTTTGTGTAGTTGGTTGCTTATGACAGATCAACACCAGGCTGCCTTATGGGAACGCGGCTGTGTTCTGTTTAAATGCTGATGGACAGTGTATAGAATCCTCTTGGGATGTGTATGAACTCCATTGGCATGCAGCAGGAAATGGCCCTTTGATTTTAGTCATGAAAGTGAAAGAACAGACGTCTGTACTTTTTCTTTAAGGCAGTCATGGTTGTTATATAATCTTATTATCTTTTAGCTATATTGCCAAAAAGATATATGCTTTTCTATGATGATTTTGATCATGTTAGCTACAACAAATTCATTTTTGTGGAAGAGCTAATTTCCTGAAAGCAAAGATAGTTACTTAGAATCATCAATGTGTATTCTTCCTCTGCGTCCCATCTATTGCCATATACTCCCAGGCCCACACATCATAATCAAAAGCACCAAGATACAATAAAAAGATGAGCATTAAAAGCAGCCCCAGGGTCGCTTGCCAGTTACAGCACTTGGGAGAGTGGGCCCTGCAGCTCACTCTGTCAGCACAGTTGACTGGTGAGGTGGAATAGGGGAGTGTGTGATGCCCTCCCCTCTTGCCCCTCAACACCTGTGGTAGTCAGGAGTTCTCATCTCCAAAATCATGAGAGCAGGAGAGCTAGTCCTGCCCTTATTGGCCGTAGCTCTTGGGAGAGCAGTCCCTGAACCTTACCTGGGCAACGAAGCTAGCCCTAATAGAAAAGGCACAGGTGAGCCAACCTGGAGGGTGTGAGAAGGGGAGAGCTGGCCTAGCCCCTCACTGGCTGCAGCACTTGGGAGAGTGGGCTCTGCATCTTGACTGGGCAGAACATCGAGCTGGATCTGGAGGAATGGGTGAGTAGGCCCCAAGGGCTGACCCTACCTTCTGACATGGTGGCACTGGGTGGTCTAGCTGGAACAATGCAGGAGAGCTTGTGCTGGTGGTTTGGAGAAGGGAGAGCAGGCAGGCTGAGCAGCTCAGTTACCACTGAGGCCCAGATCCAGGCCTTTGAATTAGCCCACCCCCAAGTCTACATCATCTGTGAACTGTTGGGATGCATGAAAGGCCTGGTCCTGCTGATCTAAGGCTGCAAGATCTGTCTGACACAGGGCAACAACAGGATAACCAAAAAGAATCCCAGTGAGGATCCAGTTGATGGTGTGTCAGAAGCCTGGGGCGTCAGACAAATAATTTCATTCCAATGACCATTTGCAAATGAAGATGTGTGGACAGTGAAGTATACTATAGGACACATTGTGACACACTACAGCTTCTACGATGAGATGTTTTCTAGGCTTTGTTTTGTTTTATTTTGTTTGTTTGATTGATCGATTGATGATTGGACAGGGAGATGGGTGGGACTGGAGTGCCTGCTGTGAAACCCACAAAGAATCAATAAAAAGTTAAAAGAAGAAGGAGAAAGAGAAGAGGGAGAAAGACAAAGAGAAGGAAGAGGAAGAGGACACGGAGGAAGAGGCAAAAAGGAGGAAGAGAGGATGAAGCAGAAGGAGGAAGAGGCGCAGCAGCCACAGCCCCTGCCCCACCCCCGCCCTGGAGAAGCAGCCTCAACGGGAAAACTGCAGACTGCAGTGTTTTTTTTTTTTTTCAGGGCTCATGTATACATTTTAATACTCAGGATTTCATATAGATTTCCTTTGACATACAAAGGGGTATATCCCAACGAATCCATCTTCAGATGAAAATGCCCTAAGCCATTAAAAAACGCATAGGGTACACTTAATCTACCTAAGAAACATAGTCCAGTGTAAGGCATGGGTTGTTTTCACTGATGACCTGGTGGCTAGCTGTTGGTAAAGTATCATGAGACAACACTGGGTTCCATATCACTAGCCCAGGCACAGATGGAAATTCCGTTTTGGCCTCTCTTATATGCTTATGGCTCGGGTAGCATTGTGACGTTCCAAAGCCAAAGTGGATTGAGTCAAGATCCATCTGTATTTATGTCATCTGAGTATGTGACCGTGTCTGTGTGCACACTTGCTTTTTTCTTTCTGACTTCACACTCACAGTGCCCCATTTAATTTGGATGCTCAATACAAAATGCTTTCTCAACGAAGTGCTTGCACAGAGGTGACAAAACACAGACCTCAACCTTCTCATTACCTTGGCTGTTCTGTTAAGAGTAACTTTGCTGGTGAATCATAACAGACCTCATTCATTACACGTGTCAGTTCGTTGAGATCTGGCAAAGAGAAACACATTCTCCAAAACTCCACTGGTTATCACCTTCTGAGGAATGCTTGCGTAATCCCTGAGGGCCGAGGGGTAATTTTCCCAGGATCTTTTGGTCTGGCGTGGCTATACTGAGATTTTTTTCCAGAGGAATGTCTTTGTGTCCTGGGATTCCTGTATTTAAGTACTTTCAACTTTTTGAGGTTGCGGACCCTTTTGAAAATCCACTGAACAGTAGAAACCTTTTTGCAAAAAAAAAAAATCCATACATGTAATACTAAAATGTGCGGTCTCAGGGATTAAAGATGCCTGTGTGGGAACCTTATTAATCTGCTTGAATAAGAGACTCCCTGGCCTTTGCACAGTAGGTGGTTGCCATCTCTTGTGGTCCCTGGGACAGATTATGTACAGACCTGACTGTGAATCCATCTTTGGGTATAGCTGTCTGTGCAGCCCCCCAGCAAAGCAGAGACTTTACATCCTCTGTGGTAGTTGAAGGAGGGTTCTCAACCAAAGTGTTTGCATTCGGCAGGTTCTTCCTGGTTGGTAGTAACTCAAATCTGGGCAAAGTACCCTCCCGAAGTGTGAGGGTAGCTGTGTGTCCATATCCATCTGTGAGTGAAGACAAGAATAGTATCTTCTACAGTGTGGTGCTGATGTCTGTGAGTGCACATGCATACGTGTGTGTGTGTGTGTACACGTGCTCACACATGTGTGCACATGCACACACATACATTCCAACTCATGCTTCTGCATGTGTCTGTGTGACAGGTACAGACATTCTTCTCTGCAGATCCAGATGAGCTGGGCTTGCCTGTACAGAAATGCAGTAGTCCCTGACCTGACTCTTTGTGGGGTCCAGCTACTTTCTAAACCCTGTACTAAACTGCTGTGAGGAGGGTATCTGCATTCATGTGTGTGCAGGTATGGACATCTTTCCATAGCTGTGAGGTCCCCTATCATTCTCTGCCTGACATCCTCCACACAGGGTATTTCCGGAGCTGGAGCTAGGCTAGACCAGTAAACACAGCTCCCTTACAACATCACCCTGAGAGGGGGCAGTGTCTCCAGGAAAGATCAGGAGGAACCACCAGAGGCCCTACTTTTAAGGCCAATCTGGGAGGGGAGGAACAAGCCAAGTGACCTCTGAGGAGATTTCCCAACAATCCAAGTTCAAGGTGATGACAAAGGGTCTGGCCTTGGGACCACGGGAAAGGAAACAAATTCCAGAGTCTCTTAGCAGCAGGAAATGGTAAATGGATTAGAATTAGAACAGGCTGAGTGGGCCTGTGAGCTTTAGACCTCTGAGGGGAGAGAAACTTGAGAAGGCTTAATTTAGGCTGGCCAGACCTGTGTAGGGTAGGCTAAGTGTGGGGTGGGAAGAGGACAGCAGAGTGCAAACAGGAGCCTGGCCCTGGGGGTGTTGAGTGGCAGCACTGTTGGTACAGAGGCAACATGAAATGTGTGAAATTGCTTAAAAGCCAAAGCACATTTGTTTATTCTTTTTTGACATTCTAAAGACAGACCCTGACACACATGCTATTTCTGTGGTTTGGAATCATCCTGCCACCCAAAGGAGCCATTGGTGAAGAGCTGCATCTGTAAGCAGAGAGCGAGGAAGTGACCTCACACCAAGGCAGAGCCAGAGACTCCCTACCATGCTTTTCCTGTACTGCCACCACTGGAAATTCCCAGATGCTGGCTGGCTGCCCTGACTGCTGGCAGTTGCCACAGATCAGCTGTTTCCTCTGACTGTCCTTGGTGCCTACCATACTGTACTGCGTAGTTCTTTCTTATCAACCTTCTTTCTAAGGGAACACACACACACACACACACACACACACGCATACACACACACACACACACACCTTAGTGAAATGACATATCTTCATTTTTACTTCCTGTCCGGCACAGGCTGAGATGGTCCTAGGGTCTCCATTGGGCTTGTCATGTTAGGTTGATGTGAAACCAGAACAGGAGCCACGCTGTTGCTAAGGAGCCACATTGTTATTCCCTGTCATTAAATAGTCATACCTTACAAGAATAAGTTTCTGCTTCCTAAGCTGAATGTATACTGCAAACCATGTTTTTCAACCCATATCGAACTTGTGACCCCCATGGCCAGTTTTAAATATGGCTTGCTTTAATCAGACTGCTGTGGAATTGCCCTCCTCCTCAGGTCTAACCCTGATTTAGCTCATGAATATCGAACCAATATTCAGATGGCAGCTGGTTCCCTGTGTTGAGGAATACTTTCTTAGTTTAGGGGCTACGGTGCCCTGGTAAGGTGTGGTTTATGGAGGTGATGTCTGGAGCTGCTTGGGGTCTGGTGTGAGTCTTTCTTCATAGCCCAGGAGCAGAGGCCTGAGAGGTACTTAGAATAAAGTCCAGACTGCAAGCACTCCTGCTTGCTCCGAGCTTCCCTAAAATTGCACATTTCATCCCCCAACAGAATGGCCTAAGAACAGAGCAAGAAATGTGGGTTCTGAATTATCCTAAGAAAGTGTCTCTTCCTCCAAAAATTGAAAAGGACTTTATTGGACTTGATTTACTCTTTTACAATAGAAAAGACTGTGTACAGTGCTTGACTGTGTACAGCCCTTAAATAAGAATGTTGCCTTTACGTAGACAAGACAGGGCTGGTTAAAGAGAGCATGAAAAAGGTCAGAGAAGGCCCTGAGAAAAGACAGAGAGAGAAAGAGAAAGATGAGAGCTGGTACAAGAATTGGTTTTCAACCTCTCCATGGTTGTCAACACTACTTCCTCCCATCTTGGGACCATTAATTGGGTTATTCTTGCTTGTTTCTTTTGGTCCCTGGGCCTTAAATAGGCTGACTAACTTTGTGAAAAAACAGTTAAATAATTTGGTAGCAAAACCTATTCAGATACATTATCATAAGTTAGCTATGGAGGACCATGAGACTCAAGATGAGGTTGTTACTCTATCCAGGGTGTTCCTAAAACCCATCTCCACCCAACCTAAAAGAGGGGACTTCTGCCCCTAGACCTAGCAGAGGGGGCCCACTCAGAACCCCCTCTGACTGGCGATCTGAATTCTTGCTTAGGTTGCGAGCCTAAGCACGGCAAGGTAATATAAATAAAAGTTAAAAATATCTCTCTGGGTTCCCTGAGGGACAAGCCTGACTGCATAGGGGTTGATGTCAAAAGTATCCCCTCTCCAGGAAAAAGACATTGGGATGGGTATGGCCCTCATGCCTCACTGGACAATGACAGGGGGACCGGAGTCATTACAAGGTCCCCTTCGATTACTGGAGGTCAGGCCTCTATCCCCACCTTCGCAAGATTAGAATCGCCTTCTATACTTAGAGAAGGGAGGAGATGTCAGGGGCAGCCCTGCTTACACACTGAAGGCATAAAATCAGCCATAGGCCTAAAATCAGCAATAGGCCTGTCATACATGTATACTAACACCAAGTCTTGGGTCTCTGTGGAAAAACATTGAAACAGATGGCTATAAGCTATTGTAAATAGGGAGCTTTTGTGGAAATTTACAAGCCTGAGTAGTCATAGACCTTGTAAATAGGTAGCCTTGGCAGACAATACCAACTTAGTTAAGGACAAGTGAATCATAGGCAGAGTCATAGTGACCTGTCCCCTGAACCTTCACCCAGCCGATACCCTGTTCTGAAGGATATCTGTACTCCCCCTGAACACCCACGCTCCGGTGTCATCCCCTTCCCCATGTCCTGCCTTTTTGTGTTTATAACCCCTGTGTGAATAAGTAAAAGTTACAACTTGATTTAAAAAAATAAAATAATAATAATAAAGTGTCTCTTTTTCTTTGCTAACTTGGCAACCGTCTTTGTGCGGGACTTGTGTTTTATCCATACATTAGAGATGCAGAAGTTAGTCTGAAGGGGCTGAAGCTGATGTTCAGGGTGTCTGAGGTAAATTTCAGGATGATAGCATTGCAAAGGTCCTTAGATGACATAAAGGTGAATTATAGAAAGAGCTCATAAAATTGGAGACAGATACACAATGCAGTAGAAGTCGGGTAAGAGTGGACATTGACCAGCGTATGTAACATGGCCTTGGGGACCTGTGACATGTAGGTATACATAACATAAATTCTTATTCTCTAAATTCTCCTCTTGATTACTTCTAGGTTGCTAAACAAGGGCACGGACTCCTGTTTTATTTGCTTGCATCTCTGCTTTTTTTATGAACATCAGTCGACATAATTTACATGTAAACATCTGTAACAATGCCTACAACCACTCAGTAAATATTTAAAAATGAAACACGTTTGTGAGCTAGAAATTCAATTTAAGAGCAAGAGAGCTCCACCCCTGGGTACACCCTAGTGGTCTGTTTTGGGTTTCATCCTCCACGCTATGACCACAACCTGAGTTTTTGACCACCTGGTGTCTTACTCTGGAAAGCAAGCATCCTTGTGACCATCCCCACGTCAAACAGTAGCAGCTATCATCCCTGTAGGTGTCCCTTTTCAGGCCCTGTCACTGTGCCAAGCCCTTTTCATAACATGACCATTTCCTGGGCCTTTGTAGCAGTAATTCCCTTGGGTCCCCTGAACCGCATTTGTGGGTTTCAAGCAATTAAGAGTGAAAACTAGAAGCTTCTGTGCTTGCTGGATCCAACCATGAGCAACTAGAATGCCTTGTAGCCTCTTGTCCTTGAGACTCACCCAGTAGAAGCAGCGGTAGGGTCTCCTTTCCGCAGTGCATCCTGTTGCCGAATGGCCGAGGACAGCCACTTGTGAGCCCCTGGATACAGCTGATTGGGGTGTTGTAGGGTTTCCACACACTGGCACAGCATCACTTTCATTCAACCATGGTATAGTTGTCAACCTGTAACTTCCAACATGGTTTCTGATTATTTAGCCATGTTCTGAGCATCAAGCTGGTTCTCACAGTGAGTCCAGGGCCAATGGTGTGCAGCAGTGAGGGCCTTGGGTTCTGGTGACTGCTCCTCTTATGGGCTGCCCACATGAGTATGGTGGACCCACTTCTGCTTGAACTTTGGGCTATGCTCTGGGTAGATCAGCTTACGTGTGCTGCCTGTCAAAGTATCGTAGACTGGGTGATATAAGTAATAAGCTGGGTTTTTCTCTCATAATTATAAAGGTTTGGGAATCAAGTGGGATAGACATGTTTTCTGGTGAGGGCTCTCTTTCCTGGATTATGGATGGCTACCTTCTCGCTACCACCTTGCCAGGCTACTTATGCATACTCAGAAAGCAGGGGGAGAAACAGTGTGTCACCTGGTTGTCTTGTGTCTGTTCCTTTGCTTTTGAGGACAGAAGTTCCATCAAGGCCCCACTATTAAAACTTGTCTAACTTTAATTGCTTTCTTAAAAGCCCTGTCTTCAAATCAAGTCATATTTACTGTTATGACTCAACCTTTGGGTTTCAGGGAATATCACTTAGTCAGTGATGCCTGGTGTGGTGGTTGCCATTGAGTGTCTACCCACTGGGCATACAATCATCTAAGAGACGAGCCTTGGGAGACGCCTGTGATGGACAACCTATATTAGGTTAGACACAGAAAGGGCTACCTTTGTTGAAGGCATCATCATCATATAGGCTGGGATCCTATGCTAAATAAAAAGAGAAGTGAGCTGAGAACCAGCCATATTTCTCTGCTTCTTAACTACAGATGCACTGTCACCAGTCGCCCCGTCATGTTCCTTCTACGATGACATCCCCTCCGTGATTGGTTGTACCCTCCACCTCTAAGCCAGCAGAAGACTTTTCTCCCTTAGGACACTTGTCAGGGTGTTTTATCATAGCACCAAGGAAAGGCATTGCCACAAATGGAAGGCATGGCCTGTGCATGCTTACTCTCCACACAATGGGTCATCTTCCTTGCCAGCTTTACTGGACTGGGGTATACTTGGGGAATCAGAGACACCTATGGGGATGTGACATTTCCAGACACAGTCAGATCATGAGGGCTCTGACCTAATGAGTGGGATAATCCCTTGATGAATTATCTGGTAGCATTACTGTGGAATGGCAAACTAGGGCCAAGTAGGCAAAAGTGAGACACGGGAAGTATGTCCTTAAGAGGCCATATCTTGCACTGACCTCTTCCCATAATTCATTCCTTCTGTTCCCTGTCTACTACATGCTCCTGCCATCATAATATTTTCCCTAACTATGTGGAACAAGCAGCTAAGGACTGATGTCTCTGCAACTGTGAGCCAAGACACAGCTTTCCTTCCTCAAGGCTGTGTCAGGCATTCTGTCAGAGTAGAGTCAAACACGTCACATCCTCAAGCACTTTGCCTTTCCCAGGCTCTCCCCTCACACTTTAGTAGCTCTTCCTCATGACTTTGTCTGGAGGGTGCCCTAAATTCAGCTCAAGCACACATGTTGAGAGAACAGGATTCAATATGTGTGATCAGGCCTCAGAATCAAGAATGCACCCCTCCTTCCAAGTAACACTTGGATTTGCAGAAAAAAAAAATCAACTCAGATTACCTTGGGGATCTCTGACCTTTTAGAAGCCTGAGGTGTATCATTTCCCACACCATGAAGGTATTTTAGGTAGACTGGTTCTTCCCAGCCTAACTTCCACCTAAAACCCCAGTGTTTCCTAGATGGAGGGAAGACAGTTTAGCTTACCCATAAAGGAGTGGGGTCTGACTTACAGTGAGAAGACAGAGGGATTTTAAAGCTACTGGTGGGGACTGATAAAGTTTATTTTTAGATTATAGGCCAAAAATAGATTGTGAGTGTTTTAAAGCTTTCGCAATTCAGCCAGGTGTGGTTGCACACGTCTGTAACACATAAGAGTAGAAACCAGAAGGATGGTGGAGGGTGAGGCTAGAGAGGTGAAGGCAAAAAGATCATGAGTTCAAGGCCAGCCTGGGCAACATCATGAGTCTTTGTCAAAGACAAACATGGCTTTCACTGCTCCCTAAAACAGTTTCAAAATCTATTGTGTATTCTGTTAGGATAAAAATGTAGGTGTTGACTTCATGCTGCCAGGTTACAGGACTGCTGGCCTGAGCTGCCTTCCCAGAACCATGTTGCACGGGCACACTGGTGTGTACATGTGCATGGGGGGTGTTCTGTTGCTGGGGTACAGGCCCGTTAGCTGCAACTTATTGATGTGTCCTGAGCATTTCTGATGTGCTCACATGGACAGGTGAAGAGGTCTTCTGAAACAGGACATAGAGACTCATGTTACCCTCTGCACGCATGAACACTGACCACAGACGCTGACCAAAGGAGCTCCTGTGGTCCCGGGGGAATGATCAGGAATGTTTGCTTAGTAAACAGAAGCAAGGGGAGCCTCTGTTATAACAGGTGACAAGAGCAAAGGGAGGGAAGACTCCTTGTGCAGCTGTGTCTCCAGCTGCCAGTGAGGCCAGATCCAGATTGAGATCTCTTTAAGAGACCCTACTATCCACTTTCTAGGTCCAGGGGCTTGACCAAGGGCTTCTCCACTCACCTTTCTGCATGAACTCTCATCTTCCAGCTACAACAATGTTCTGGAAGCCTTTTCTCCCCACATGGCAGTTCTTGCTCCAGTTAGAATCTGTGCCTGGCTCATCATGGACAGAGTCAGGAAACACTTGAAGTATTTGTCAGAACAAGAAATTTTCAAGGCTCCTCCCGTGTCCTGAGGTGAACCTGCCAGGGGCTGTTGTTGCTGAATTGCCTGTTCCAGAAGCCCCTGAGCACTTGACGGGTCCCCCAAGGTCAGTCACATTGGTCACTGGAGAAACATGATACTGGCTTCTTTGAAGTACTACTGGCTTCTCAGTAGGCCCTGTGTACGAAAGTACCATCTTGTTTCGAGGGTGGGAAATCTGCAGACTCTCCATGCCCTTGGCTCGCACGGTTGTGGTCTGCTGAGTATCAACACTTATTTATTTCTCTCTCCTAGGCCCTCTCATGGCCTGTTTTGATTTTTACAGAGTATAGCAAACCGTTGGGATAAACTTTTTTGCTTCCAACTTATGAATTCCACAGGCATTTACTCCTTGCACTTAGCTGATTGACTACAGCAGCACTCTTGGCTTCTAGGAGCTACTGCTCTAACCCAGAGACCTTCAGATCCTGGTTTAAAAAACCTGCTGCATGATTTCCAAAGCCGGGGAGCTTGGCTATACCTGGGAAACAGCCAAGAGCATGTGTCCTCAGCTGCAATATTGGATGGTCGGATTGACCATAGGGAACAAGACCTAGCATACATGATCTCTCCTGACTCTGACCTGTGTCCAAGAACACCCTGTGACACAACAGTGACTCATGCAGTGTTGGGACACACCAGCCAGCTCAGGTCACCTGTGGAGCTGCTTCTGGGATTATACAAGTGAGCATCAAATCAGAAAGCCTGGAACTTTCCATGGAGAATGTGCCAGCATGCTCACACTTGGCTCCGGCAGATGAAATGAAGGTGACTCCATACTACTCCCCAAATCATTCACTCCTGGCCATTCTTCTGTGGCAGAAAATGGGGCTTTTATACCTCTGCTGACTTGTGCTTTAGCCATTACATCTGAGAAGGCACTGCCTACCCCCAGGCCAGGAAAATCTCCTTTCTTGCTCTCTGGTGGTTCTCTAATTCTGCTGCTTGTGGCTTTGTGCTTCATTCATTGCAGTCTAAGCTTGGTGTGTGGTGTGAGGTAGGGCATCACCCTTCTCCTGTATGTGGCTATGTAACTGTCCAACCCCATTTACTGAAAAGACACTGCTTTGCTAATTCAATGTGCCCTCGTCAACAATCAACAAACCCTACGTTGGTGGGTTCTTTTTTTGCGGGGGTGTGGGGGGGGGGCTTTGAGTCCCATTCCCATGATCTCTATGTCTTTCTTATGTCAGCACCATATTGTCATTATATTGAGGCTCAAAATCAGAACTATTGAACCATCAGTGGCATACATTTTTTAAGCTTTTTGCTCTTTGCCCATTTACTCTTTCATCTAACGTTGTGTGGGCTACTAAATTTCTCAGCTCCCCTGGGTTCTTCTCTGTCCGTGGGTGTAAGGCATGGGTATTCTTGTTGGCAGTAGCATTCTCTGTTTAGGAAAGAGACCAGTGACCTTCGTGGCCATTGTTCTAATGTTCTACACAGTATAGAAATAAAGACCTGGACTAACTCATCTTCTTTCTGCATGCCAACTCGAATGCTTTGTTTATTATAGATTGTTGACTCGTTCACATTAAACCCACAGTACGTAAGTCATGCTTGGACAGGGATGCTCAGCTCTTCTTCCCTCTCAGGATTTTCTCCACAAAGCTCTATAAGGCACATTCTGGCTTCTTGCTCTTAGAAACACTGCACTCAAGCATGAGGCTTGGAAGCCATTTGAAACAGTGAAATCACAAAGAAGGGGGGTCACAGAAATGCAGAACGTGTGGCACCAAGTACACAAGTACCTAAGAGAGATGAGAACAGAGCATCCTGGTGGAGGGATGGCTCAGGTAAGGCTTGGTGAGCAATCCACTGTACCTCAGGAGACAGATGCCCCAAGGTGGGGCATAAAGTCAGGGCACAGTGGATGTAGAGTACAGAGCTTCTGAGTCCCAGGCAGAGGGATCTCTACCTGACCACTTCTCTTGCCAGCCAGCCAGAGCCTCACCATAAATGGTGCTGCCTGTTTTGTTTTGTTTTGCTTTGCTTTGTTTTGCTATGTTTAGACTCTGCGCTCCCAATGGGCTTCTGGGGTTCCTCGGGAGACCAGTGACTCACAATGCTATGATATCCTGCATGCTGAGTGAATCCTGGTGAATCCCTGATTTCAGAAACCAGACTGAGAGGAGATGACCCAAGTAGGTCAAGGAATTTGGAGAGAAAAGTCGAGACAGGGGTGGTGCTGGAGTGAATATGGCATTTTTTTTTAATTGTAACTGATAAACAATTTATTTTGCCCAACATGGGTTGTTTGTTTGTTTGTGGGTTTGGTTTTTGTTTTAGGGAACTTTGATTAAATTTTGCCGCTTGCTACGATATATTTGCGTCTCAGTCACTGGCAGTTGTTCATGGACATGTGTGGAGCGGTGAAATCTCTGACTCACCAGACAGGCACATTCCCGGCTGAGGTTGAACAAGGCCACGCTCGGCCTCACTGTTTCAACTCTCAGACCATAACAAGTGCCCTTTTCAGTGTACTTGGTGCCACATGTTCTGCATTTCTGTGACCCCCCTTCTTTGTGATTTCACTGTTTCAAATGGCTTCCAAGCCTCATGCTTGAGTGCAGTGTTTCTAAGAGCAAGAAGCCAGAATGTGCCTTATAGAGCCTTGTGGAGAAAATCCTGAGAGGGAAGAAGAGCTGAGCATCCCTGTCCAAGCATGACTTACATGCTGTGGGGTTAATGTAAACGAGTCAACAATCTATAATAAATGAAGTATCTTTACACTGGAATGTAACTATACATTGATATGACCGAAGACACATGAAGCTAATCCTGTTATTTTGCCCAAGTGTGGCATAAATATTTGTAATTCAGTGGTCATAGCAATTTTTATAATCAACTGACTTATGTATATGGCCCTGGATTGAGTCCCAGCAACACACACACACACACACACACACAAACGCACACACGCTACTTAAAACCTATGTATGGCCTGCCTATCATTATGAATGAGAATCAACAATATCTATTTTCCACTTGTCACCTATTGGACTTTTAAGACATTTGCTCTTAAATGCTATACCCCAAGTCCGATTACACAGTCCGATTACACTCTTTCGCACTGTTTGAAGCTCTACCAGATTATACACCATTGTCAATAAGCATGACCATGACATATTCGACACTGACAGAAACATCAAAGGAGTAGATACTAATCACTCTCTCGTCATGATAGTTTGAGGGTTCAGTGATAAGTGTTGGTGTTTGCACGATGTGCAGCAGGCAAGGAAAACTCGACTGTCAGCTCAAAGGCAGAGCCCTGTGCATCTGACTAACGTGCTGCAAGGCCAACAGCTGCAGACAGTTTACACACCATGATTTACTGGAGAAACTAGGTTTATAAGGTTGTGCAGTGTTTGCTCTGTGACTCTAGAGCAGATCGAATAGATAGCCCCGAGTTTATGAATTATAAACTTACACGCAGCTTTCTACTGAAAAAGAAAACAGGCCTCTTCACCCGATTTCCTCTCCAACACTGTGATCTTACAAAGACAGGGAGGAGGGGGAGAGCCTTGTGTGGTCAGCATGACTAGGGAGG
Source organism: Grammomys surdaster (assembly GCF_004785775.1). Lineage (NCBI taxonomy): Eukaryota > Metazoa > Chordata > Mammalia > Rodentia > Muridae > Grammomys > Grammomys surdaster. The sequence continues at coordinate 8,359,101 of NW_021604712.1, read as the reverse complement.
TGGGATGGGGGCTCTGATGGGCATTGTCAGCTTCTCTGAAGGAATGAATTAAACATCCCTGGCATCAGAAGAATTCATTATTGCCCTCTATTCCTACACTCAGCATTTGAGGTTTTGAAATGGGATTTCCTCCTGCTTATCCCAGGGGTTCAAGAGAGGCGGAACAAATTCCTATTTAAGTACACATGCCGTTCCATGTTCAGTTGAGCTGACTGGGAACCTCTGCATCGTTTGCTTTCTGTAGAACTGTACATCTGGGACCAAAATCCAGTGGGGTCTTATCTTTGTTTCTGACTACCTCCTCTGCTTTGTTATCTAGAATAAATGAAATATATAGCTATGTTAATGGTATGACATTTAAGTCCAATGTAAGAACTTCGTTTGGCCTCTTCTGTTTTATATTTTTATGTCTTTATTTTATAGTGGGGGGGATGCAGATGCATCAGATGAGGTCAGAGGACAACCTGTGGGAGTTGGTCCTCTCTCCTTACTATGTGGGTTCCAGAGATCAAACTCGAGTCTTTACCTTCAGAGGCAACTACCTTTACCTCCTGATCCAGCTCAATAGCCCATTGTATCACTTAACATAGTGAAAGGGAAAAGGATTTTAAAATGTCTCTAATCCCCTTACCACATCCCAGCATCTCTGGAATCTTCTTATCTTTAGGCTTAAGAGCATTCTGTCTTAAATAGAAGAAGTCTTTGTTCTATGACTTCTACCTCATTCTGTAAGCATACACTAAGATTTATGAAAATACCCTCAGCCCACGTGTATTCATTGCTATCTGTTAGCCAAGCTTCGAGGGAAGTGCCAGCTGTTGACGGAGGGGTTAGAGGCAGAGCGTCCTTCATTTCTCTCCAGCTCCAACATCGATAGTCAATCTTGATTGTTATCTTTATTAGAAGGAGAGAAAACAAGGCGATTAGTCCCTCCCATCTCTCGAGTGAGTCTGTGAGAGCATGTTGAGAAAAGTCTAGATCACGGTGTCTCTGTCCTAACCAATGGCTCACTCATTACCAGATCTAAAACCATTGAGAAGTGGTGAAACTGTGGAAGACAAGTCCTGGTTGGAGGAGGTGGGTCACTGGGAGAATACTTTGGAATGGAGATATCTTGCCCTGACTTCTGCCTGTCTCTGCTATGCTCCCTGGCTTCTATAAACTAGGCAGTTCTGCTCCACTGTGCCTAGCTTCCGATGGGCTGCAGCCTCACCACAGTCTCACACGTGAGAATCTAGGCAGCTACAGATTAAAACCTCTAAGGACTGTGAGCCAAAACCCTAGGGGTAACCCTTGGGTGTCTCTCTGGTGTTTGTCACAATGAGGAAAGTCTGACTAACATTAGCACTGACTGAACAGCTAACTACTGAGCCTCTGTTTGCCCATTCAAATAAAAAAAAAAGTCTTCCTCCACAGGGATGGGTCAGGCAGCTTTGTTCTTGGAGTGACATACTGCTGGTGAACGGCAGTTGCCTTCCTGCTTTCTTTTTGTCCCAAGGACTATGCAACCATGAGGGACTGGTGTTTTAAAAATGAATCTTGCTATGATCTCTTTTGCGGGAAATTTTAAATCATGAAAGTGTGAAGTCACTGGAAGCACCTTGCTGGTGGGAATTGGAGCTAAAGAGACTCCGTAGTGGGAAGTTATCAAGCAGACCTTACAGAGTCTTTTTTGGTTTTTAAATAAACCGATGCAGAGAAAAGTAGTTTTTCCGCTGTTTCTGAGAAGCACCAGTGTGGACTTAGGTGGCCTCTTCTGGTTTGGTACTTTCAGGAACCTGAGGTGATCAAGTTTTGTGTTAGTTAGCTTTGCACTGCTGGGGAGAATCCCCAAGAGAAGGGAGGTTTATTTTGGCCATGGCTGTAGAGGTCCCAGTGGATGGCCATCAGTCCCATTCTCTTAGGCCCCCGTGTGCTAGTGCTGGAAGCAATGGTTGGAGTTACACAGTGGAGAAATTGCTCACAATCTGGCCAGTGTGAGAAAAAGCTGGAGACTGAGCCCTACCATCCCCCTCAGTAGTGTATTTCCTAGAAGCCTTCCACCAAGCCCACCACCTAGGCACCTCAGCACCTCCACAAAATGCCACCCCAGTGACCTCCACCCCTGGGCATTTAGGAAACACTTGATCCAGACTAGACCAGGGCATCCATGGTCTCCAGCACTCCTGCCCTCAAGTAGTTGTTTCTCTCCGTGAAGCACAGAACACTGGTGACGCTGTTTTCCACAGAAGCGCCATGGCTTAATTACCATTTATTTACCCAGCAGAGCTTGCATTTATGGCAACCTGGGATTTTCGCCAGACTTTGTTTACACATGTGCAGCATTTCAACGCCTTTGCTCAGAACCTCACACAGCTCTTGTGTTCTGTGTTCAAGGGTTGTTTTCTTTTATGTGTTTTCTTTTGCTGGGTTTTATCACCAGGCTGGTAATGACGGTGATCAATCATTAGAGGCAATGGCCCTTAAGCCACCCTTGTGCAAGAGGATTCTTATAAATAAACTGATTCTTTGTTTTCTAGTTGGTTTTCTTCTTCTTTTAATCCAAGCATCTGCGCCTTGGAAAAATTAAAATGCAATTATCGGAAGGCTTTTTGCTGGCTGCTGCTTATAGCAAGCGCTGCATTGCTATCCTGTTGGAGTGGGTAGTCCAGTCTGCCAGCTCAGAGTACAGAGGGATGCCGAGACCCAGGAAAGTATTTGTGTGGCATTTACTGTCTGCTGGTTCAGCAGCAGAGCCCACAGCAGGCATGCTCAGGACAGCAAGCTCAGCACATCTGGCCATATTGTGCCTCTCTTCACTCTCGCCACATGACTGCCTTAGAATGTATGCTTCTGATTGCTTATAATTGATGTACTGACCCAGAATGGCTGTAACCTTTGTTGGCAGCCACTACAGTGTGTGTCTTAGCTAGTGTGTGTGTGTGTGTGTGTGTGTGTGTGTCCCTCTTGCACACACCATCAGGACTGAGTAACAATATCTACTTACTAGTGAACTCTCAGCAGCAGCCCACAATACATTTTAAAACAGGAGCAGAGTAAAGTCCTCGAAGGCAACAGCCAGCCAGATCACATGCTTTCTGTATGTTCTCTTTCAACCCATTGTCTACAGTGCTAGATTGTTAAGTCCACATACATAGAATGCATTTTCAGACCAAAATAGCATTTATTTCTTTGCTGCTGCTACATTTGAATTCCGCAGCCTTGGCCAAACTAATTGCACATTTGCAGAGAAAAATAGGTCTATGGTACAGCACAGCTGTTCATCATGTGGGATGTGGACTGTGTCACCCACTGGTAGCCCCAGAACCGAGTCTCTGCAAAGCCTACATGTCAGCCCCTCTGAGCCTCATGGATGGGACTCAGAAGGAGGGAATGGCCTGTGTGTACCAGCTTGATAATGTTTTCCTTTACGTGCTGAGGACCAAACCCAAGCCCCCACTTTGCTCAGTAAGTGCTTTACCTCTAAGCTGTGCTGAAAACCCTCATTTTCTTTTTCATGGGGCCCTCGGGCATCATTTCCAGTCTTGCTCTGAAGGGGGAAGATAAGTATGACCGTGAATATCAAATGCACAGGAAGCACAGCGATATCCAGGGCTGGCTTCACGCTAAGGAGATGAGGTTATTTTACATAGGGAAGGGAGGTCATTTTTAATGAGATAGTTCCCCCTAGATGGACCTCTTTCATTCTCTGCCCACTCTGTCCCTCCTGAGTCGATTCAGGAAAATTCCTGAGGGGGTCCTGGGCTCTAGCACAGTGGAGCTTAGCAGGTGGACTGTAAGCATGGTAGCAGTGCACAGGCACTCCTTCCTAAAGTGATCACAGCATGTTGCTGAGCCTGAAAGGAAAGAGCCACAATGTTCTGCCTTCATCATTTTAGGCTACTGCTGCACAGCTCCGGTGTGACCCAATGTTACCTCACAAGATCTTCCTGAAGGGCAGCCTGCACTGGGGTGACCAGCCAATGATAGGGAAGGGCAGAGGGCAGGAGCCCAGAATCTAGCTGCCATAAATCCTGAGGTGACTGGATGGTACAGGGCGGACGTCCTGGGAACAGAGCAAGCAGAAGTACAGACAGACGCTGTGACCAGCCTGCTAAAGTGGGGTTTTCTTCCCCTGCTCCGTGGCTACACACAATAGTTTTGTTCTCCTTGGCCATCTATGTTGTTCACACACAGCCCTCACCAGTGAGCCTTCCTCTCAGGGAAACCCCAGGCTCTTCTCTGGCATTTGGCTTATTGACACACATTCCTGGCCCTCTGTATACTGCCTCTTGCACATACCTTTGCCATGTGCTCCCTTTGTCCCTGAGGGTCAGGATGGGGGTGGGGGTGGGGGTGGGTGCAAAAGTACAAAACATGAGAATGTCCTTCTGAGGGACATGTAAGCACCAGAGGGACACCTCCTTAAATTTTGCATACTGCTTACCTTGCTTTACTGGTCCCACTCTGAGCCCTGAATGCTAAACCAGGTGACCTGCTCTCCCTCCCTTTCCAAACTTGGTTTGGGTTGCCTCTATTCTCAGTGATAAGAATGGAATTAAATGGTTTGGAGAAGCCACGAAGCACACTACTGACTCACGGCAGGGGCTTACTAGATGTTTATGGTCACTGACATTATTACTGGATGAATACAAAGCATCCTGCATGAGCCAGTCTCAGGGGAGCTCCAGGCCTGCAGAACCAACCTGGTAGACAGCCATGTCCCCATTTGCCCCTTTCCAGATTGTGCGTGATTCCCTGGAGGTCAGGGCCTCCCCGTTCTGAAGAGGATGTATTTTGTGTCTCTGCTGCAGGAATTGCTTACTTAGGAGGCATGTGCAGCGCTGAGAGGAAATGTGTCCTTGCTGAAGACAATGGTCTCAATTTGGCCTTTACCATCGCACACGAGCTGGGCCACAAGTAAGTATCAGACTCCAATGTTCTGCCTTCCTTTCTTCTCTGAACATACTTCCCATATGATTTGTGCCTTTGCCGTTTCTGTAATAAAAAGGTCCACCCCACAGACAGACTCTTGAGTGTGGAAACATTAATCTCAAGTTTATTTATTCTCAAAGCCAGCAGTGAGATCTTCCTGGGTGTCTTAGTTAGTTGTACTACTTTTCCTAGCTCAGCACAGTCCTTTTATGCACTCTAAGGATATCATTCAGAACGGTTGGATTTCTCTTTGGACTATTTGTTTTCTGTTTTCTTTTCATTCACTCCAGAGCCCCACTTTCTGGATGTAGAACTCGGTGTCTCAGTTTAGAAAAATCAGCAGCAACTGCTTTTGCACATGCAAAGTCTCTCCTTTAAAATGAAGTGACTCAAAGCCCTAGAGCCCGAAGGTGCCTCCTCCTGGAGAATCTGAGGCAGCCTCCTCCATTTTCAGAGGAAACTGGGTGTTAGGGGGTTGTAATCACCTACAGGAAGTCTCAGGGGCAGATAGCCAGTCTATTCTACAAACGTGGCCTCAAAGTTTACCCTTTCTGCTAGAAAGGATGTCTGCTTTATGTTTCTCTGAAGGGAAAAACTGTGATATGACTGTATAAGAACTTTAAAAAAAATTAAATTGAGGAAACCTGAGCACAGAGAACAGTGGGAAAATTTATATTGGATTGTATAGAATATAAATGGAAATCGAGTTTGTTCTAGGGAAATGGCCATAAAGTTTCTCTAACGACCTCCACAGGAAGGGGTGGGGGTGGGCTTAACTGTTATGGCTAATTGTTGCAAAAATAAAGCCAGTGTGTACAAAGAATGGAAAATCGATTGTTTTCCTGAAGCCCTAGTGATATTTTGGGCCTTTCTTTCTCTTTTGTTCCATTTATCTGGTGCCATTTGTAAGAGGTTTGGCAGTTGGCTCCTCTGGACTTGGTGGATACCATGATGTGGGCACAAAGAAGAAGAACAGACAGAGAGGATGCTGTGTGTGTAGCACGAGGAACATGGCACTTATTGACCTGATGTAACCGAGCTAGCCAAGCTCGGCTCTGATGTACTCCCTTGCTTCGTGCTCATATTGCTCTCCAACTGTTAGTGACAACACTTGGCCAATGCTGGGTTGTTTTTTTCTTTTCTATTTTTTTTTCTTTTAGCTTTCATTGCATTTATAACACTGCTTTTTTAAACTAGTGGTTTAAACTCCATACCCAAGTGACTCACTAGGGGCAGGGGTGAGCATGGATCACCATGGCCTTGGCAGGCATTCTCTGACTATTAAAGAACCAGCCTAGCTCAGTGTCTGGCAGCGAGTCAGCTATGTAATAGCTGTAAGCATGCAGAACTTGCAGGAGCATCTGGGTTGTTTTAAATCTGTGAATAGTCAAGTCAAATAAGATTATCTGAAGGAGCCGGAGCTGGGCATGGCTTGGTGAGAGAAGAGCGCTTGCCACTCAAGGAAGATCCCAGGTAAAGCCAGATGAGGCAACATGTTTGTAATCCCAGCCCCTCTGGTGGTAAAATGGACAAGTGAAAACAGCAGAATCCCTGGAAGCTCACAGGCCAACTAGTCTAGTGTACACAGCAGTGAACAGGAGACCATAACCAACACTTGTGTGCATGCACACACACACACACACACACACATACACACACACACACGAGGCGTATTGGCTGGAAATGACCCTTCAGCTATAGTCTGTGTATAGTTTCTTGGAAAATTCTTTGTAGCCTACTACTAAACTCTAATTATCTCCCCCCCCCCAAAAAACACTATGGTGAATCAAAACCAATAAACTGCTAGGCAGTGATTAAAAGCAGTATTGTTCTTTACAGAGGATCTGGGTTCAATTCCTAGCACCCACATCTGCCTGCTCATAACCACTAGTATGGGAGATCTGATTTCCTCTGGCCTCTGCAGACACCTATAGGAATGTGATGAACAGAAACTCACACAGGCATACTTGCATACACATAAATAGAAAATGACAAAGAAGAAAGATGATTTGAGATACTGGTATGAATTACAGTGTCCTGTGGCAGCATCCAGCATCATGGTCTGTACAACCATACTGCTCACACACACATTGGGACACCCGTGCTGCATGAAGGTATTGCTTCTTGAATATGAAAACACAGAGGCCTTTTTTTCCTGATAACCTGTTGGGTCAAACACTGGCTGCTTAGCACAGGAGGTCTACAGATAGGAATGGCCAGATACAGGCACACTTCAGTACCCTTTAGCTAGATACTGTGTACAGTCTCTTGGAGAATTCTTTATAGCTTGCTACTAAACTCTAATTACCTACAAAAACAAACACTATTGTGAATGAAAGCCAATAAACCCTGCCAGCGTTTGGCCTCCTCCTAGTCTAGTGATTACAGTTTTCCCAAGGAAGTCTGTGTCTGAGTGGTGTCATTGTTGGGCAATAACACCCTCCTCACCTCAGCTCCCACCTGACAAGCCACACAATCCTTCTCTGAGGTCCACTCTGGTCACCATAGTCCAAATTAATGGGGGTTGGGGGTGGGCCATGTGGACTACTTAGAAAAGGGAAGGCCTACACTCTCAACAAAGCCAAAGACCAAACTGCTTCAGAGCTGCAAAACTCCAACAACATGGATGATGTTCTGGGATAGAGCAGGCAGTCCAGCTCTGTCCTCTTACTTACGAGAGGGTCACTAGGGCACAGATTCGCTAGTCCCTACTGACACAGTTCTGATGAGGGGAGGCTTCCAGTGGAGTCTTTATGCCTGGGTCTCTGTGGCTCTCCCATTCCTTACCAGCATGCCTCCTGTCAGAACCCCTGTGAGCAGCTGCCCTCTGATCACACTGCAACAGAGTATCCACCTCCTATATGAGCCACACACTCACATTCCTTAAACAATGAACCAGCTGACTTCATGCTTTTACTTCCGATTTGATTTTAAGAAAAGAAAAAGCTCAGTGGGGCAGAGTTGGGGGCAGCGGGTCTCTTTTCAGCATCTAAGAACCGTGCTTCCTCCTTATTCTTTCTCAGGGGTCTCTTTGTATATAGGAATAGTTTTATCTTCTTTAAAAAAGTATTTTATGTATATAAGTGTTTTGCCCCCCCCCGTGTGTGTGTGTGTGTGTGTGTGTACACCCATATGCTTGATTCACTTGAATCTAAGGAGGTCAGAAGAGGGTGTCAGATCCCCTGGAACTGGAATTGCAGACAGTCGTGAGCTGCCAGGTAGGTGGTGGGACTTGAACCTGGGTCTTCTAGAGGAACAGCGGCTGTTTTTAATCACTGAGCCACCTCTCCCACCCTGCAGAAATTTACCTTAGCTAATCAAAAGTTGATTCATCTGATACCGTAAAAGGCTCGAACTTAATTTACAATCACACGTGTCCTCAGTTGTAAATTAGATAGACAATGCTTGCGTTGGCAATGTCAACAATTCACAAAGGATGCAAATTGGTAACATAATAACGACGCTTAGGCCAAATCAGAACTCATTTACTGGCCGTGTACTTAGACGTTTCACATCCATTAAGTAAGTAAGTCTAGAGAGGTAGATGTTGTTTAGCTATTACTTTAGCACCAGTGTTGGGAAAGTAGCACTCAACTTTTTGTTGTCTAAGGATTTCATACATGTACATAGTGTGTTAAAATCTACCCCCGTTAATTTCTTCTCTGTGTGCCCCACCATTATCACACCCCAATCCCCCCTCTCTCATCCCCCTTTCTCTCACCTCTCTTAAACCCATTGCATCTGCTTCACGCTGCCTGTATGTGTATGAACACAGGCTAATCAACGGGTGGTGGGCCCCTTAGGAGCCACATCCCTGAAGAAAACTGACTTTTTCCCAGTAGCCATCAACTAGGGCCGGGGCTTTGTGGCCATCTCCCTCATCCATGCTGAGACTTTGTCTGGTTTGATCTTGTGCAGGTCTAAAACTGACAGGGCCAGCTCCTGTGGGTTCATGTGTGCACGATTGCCCTGCTGTATCTAGAAAATAACTGTTTTGCCGTCAGCCACTGCTTCTGACTTACAGTCTTTCCAATCCCTTTTCTGTGATGAGCCCTGCGTCTCGGGAGAAGAGGGTGCAGTGTAGATTGTCCTGTTTGTGGCTGGGTACCTTGTGTTCGCGTTTTCTCTAAAAGTTGACCAGTTGTGAGTCTTCACGTTAAACATCATCTACTACAAAAAAGAAGCGCCTCTGAAGAGGATTGAGAGCTGCTGTATCTATGAGTATAAAGATAAGTACTTAGTAGGCACTTTAACACCATGTCCACTTAATAGAATAATAGTCGTGGGTCCTCCCAGAGGACATAAGACCTATCCAGCCATGGGCTCTTGGCCCCACTAACCATGCCAGTTGTGACTTCAGCCTTGAGGAGTAGGCTCTGAGTTTAATCAGAAGATGACTGATTACTCTTATGACATTTGTAGCACTGTTTTTTTGTTTTAATGTATGGTCTCAGGATGGAGAGATGCCTCAGCGATTAAGAGCACTTGTTCAGTTCCCAGCACCCATGTCAGGCAGCTCACAACTGCCTGTAACACCAGCTCCAGGGGATGCAATACTTTCTTCTGACTTCCTCAGATTTCTGTAACCATAACATTTGCATGTACATGTGTGTGCATCTCCTCTCTCTCTCTCTCTCTCTCTCTCTCTCTCTCTCTCTCCCTCTCTCTCTTTCTCTCTCTCTCTCTTTCTTTCTCTCTCTTTCTTTCTCTCTCTGCGTGTTGTGTGTGTGTGCATGTGTGTGTGTGTAGATATGTCAGAGTTGAAGTTGTAGGGACTCTATGACTCTTTCATGACTCTATGAAAATTGGTGTGGCCCTCTTATGTTTTGAGAGGTCATGTCAAATGTGGCAGTAGGCCTAGAAGAGACTCGTGGTTGGTGAGAGCTTGTGTCTGGTGCAGGGTGAGGCTGGAAATACACCAGAGAGAGTTGATATTCTAGGTTCAGGGAAACCCAGAACCTGTGCGTGCAGCATGCATACATGTAGACTATGTCATGCAAAACATGCAGCATGCCTTTCAATGGGTAAGCCAGAGTGATACTAGGCAACGTCTAAAGATGGACCCCTTTAGGTGGGCTGGTTGGGAGATGAAAAACCTATTTTGTGAATGTCCACTCAGGAGTAAAATGTATATGTAGGTATAGTGATTTCCCTCCACAGGAAAATAATCTTTATTTGTTGAATGTGGGAGCTTTGTTAGATAAGTCTAAGCTGAATCTGGGTAAACCCTGCATGCCCTGCAACACAGGGAACTGCAGAAAGTCCTCTCAGATAACACAAATGCCACTTGTGAAGCCAGCCTCTTGGATGAATGTCTCCTTGTTCTTGTTGGGTTGTTTGTTTGGTTTGGTTTGAGGTTTTGGTTTTTTGTTTTGTTTTGTTTTGGCTTTGTATCTCTCTGCCTTTTCAGAGAGCAAGTTTCTCCCTATTCTGAAAATTACACGTCCTCTGGTCTTTGATTGCTCCCTCCCCGCAAATAAGGCTGCCCTCGCCAGGGCCCTAGCCTAGAAGACATCTGAGCAGTGTTCTATGTCAGTGTGCCTGAGGTGTATAGACACAGCAGTGGCTCTGCTCCACCACAGGTCAGCTGTCCTGAGGAGAAGTCTTAGCAAGGCTCTCCAGGAGGCTCCCTCATCCCAGGGGAGATCCACGGGAAGCACAGCATCACACAGGGTCCACTGATGCTCTTTCTAGCACCAACCCTTCTTGCTTCTGTATCTTGCTCCCACATACCCATCCTCCTTAGGTTCTATCCGAATTGAGCCACAGTGGTGCTGAAAGCTGTTTTGCCTTCCTGGACCCTATCTGCTTGGTCACTCTGAGTTTGCATGCTTTTTCTCTGAGGAGTCATGCTGTAGGCGAGTTTATTCTCCATATCTTCATCTGTCACCTCCTAGGACAGCTTAGTTAAGTACACAGCACAGAGCCTAAAATAACGTGTGATGGAAAGTGTGGGGCTGACTGGTGGAGGCGTGACTATGGAGACATGGACGGGCCCCGTCTCATATCTAAAGCACTGATACGGAACACCGTTTGGTCGTCTACTTGTCACATAAACACCTGTAGGCACTCACACGTTACACATGGATACAGTCAAACCACTTGTACACTTCTGAAGGCACAGATCCATGCAACACACTGGAGCCATCTCCCTTCTTTTACAAACATTGGCCTGGGGTAACTAAAATATAGGGAAGCATGAACAGACCTAGGGATGCCACAGGTACCTGGATGTGAGAGGACCCATGGCGTTACAAGTTCACATGGCACCTCAGAACCAGAGCCTCTTTACTATGTTTCCTGCCAGAATGTGACATTACTGAGGTGAACTTAGGACAGCAGGTGTCAGGACACTATGCAGCTGACCATGTATGTGTACTTGATGGCTCTGCTACTCAGAACATGAAGGATCCAATCCCTGGGACATGCAGCCAATGGGAAGTAGGCAGAAGCATGTCTGGAGCAGAGGGGAGAGGTGGGTGGGGAAATGTTCTCATAACTGAAGTCGACATAGTTCAAATGAAAAGGAATTGTCTTGGCCCAAGAACAGGAAGGAAAGCGAACCATAATCCAGATGTGAGAGCCGTGGAAGCTCGTCTGTGATTTGTATTAAGGAAGAACTGGCTGGTACACTGAGAGGAATGCTGAGGGGATACAGGACAGTTCTGGCCTGGCAGGTGGCCTAGTGCATCCTGCCCAGCATGCCTGGCTTGTGTGCTGTACCTAGGAGGTGCTGGCTACAGCATGCTGTCAGATGGGCCAGCTTCTTAAGAGAGCACTACAGAGACTTTCTGGAAAGTCATAACTGCTTAGAGATCTTGCGTTGGGGGTGGTGCTTTTATTCTAGATAGAATTAAGACAATTGGTACACTCAGAGCCTGACCTTCTCGAGGGCCAAGAAGGGGCAATCTTCTCCTAACAAGGTTATGATGTCTTGGGTCTGGTTGTGGCATAGGGTTTTCTGGCAAGTTTTTTCATTGGTCCTCTGACCTCAGCTCCATCTCCTAGTTGGCTTCCATAGTCCCTGGGAGGCTAGTTATTGCTCAGTCCTTCCTTAATAAAGGGACATCATAGTGGCAGCTACCTGAAAGGGCTGAGGTTTCCCTAGAAGGTGGTGTCAGAGAGATTTGGGAATATGATTTCTTTTCCCTTCCCCTGTTCCTCCATCAAAGTCAAAAGTCAGTGCCTAACATTTGTTGTTAGATGTGGCTTTACTATCCAAATTCAGAGATGTATATGACATGTTGACCTCATGTATTATTTTTAAGATTTATTTATTTATATGAGTACACTGTAGCTGTCTTTAGACACAGCAGAAGAGGTCATCAGACAGTTGTGAGTCACCATGTGGTTGCTGGGATTTGAACTCAGGACCTCTGGAAGAGCAGTCAGTGCTGTTAACCACTGAGCCATCTCTCCAGCTCGACCTCATGTATTTTCATTGATGTATTTGTCTATATTTCAAACCTTGCTACTTAAAATCTCAGAGCTTGCCACATAAATCAACCTACCCTGACTCCCATAGCATCTCAGCAGAGATAGAATGCCCTAATGTCTAGAGGGTTCTCAGCATAGCTAACCCTGAAAAACCACCCACATTTCTTCTTTCCCTCCTCCCCTCCTCTAAAGAGTCCTTGTATCCATCTCATGATGGGGGCTTCGAGTGGGATTGATGCTATGATCAGAGCATCAAGGATATTTGTATAAGTGACCTTCTTGTCCCACCCCACCCCCTCCCCACCTCCATTCCTCCTCATCCAACATTTAGGACTGCAGAGACACTACAACCCTTCCTTTGCCATTTCAACATGCAACTTAGAGGCCTGGATGAGGAGAAGATTCTTCAAGTCTCTGGGAAACCCAGAGCCCCATCCTTGAAAGGACTTTAACTATGGCATTCCTCAATGTGCCCAGGCCAGGCTTGACCCTTGCTGCAGACAGGAACAAACCACTAGAAAGCTACTTTTAGAGCTCATTCTCCAGCCTGCCAGTGTCGTCCCGCCTGCATGCTGAGCAGTGTGGACCAGTAGCTGTTACATAGATGTCATCTGCTGTGATAGAAAATGCAACTTCGAAGAGGCGCCTCTGTATCGGTACCCAGTCTTTACCCCAAGAATGATGTGTATTTAATTATCCGCTGGATTGCCATGCCCAAAGTGAAGCCATCCAAGATGGCGGTGTACACAGATGGGAAGACAGTTGAGTTTGGCTGAAGAGCCCCATCTGAAATCCCCTCAGAGCTCCTTTCCACTAAAGACCTAGCCAGGAGTTAGATGAGATCCAATTTTCTCGTTAGATTGCCGACGTTTCTGGCAGCTTCGGCTAAGTGGCTTTTCTCATGCTTCTTGGAGCTAGAAGGGACTTCTGAAGTCATCTTAGCCTCATCTTCTGGGTGGCAAGGCTGTTTCCTTCCCACAGCTACAAGTGGTTAAGTAGAGATTTGAGCCGGAGCCTGGACTGCAGCACAATCTGCTTTCCACACAGGGACAGAAACTGGGCTACAGTCCTATAAAATCTCCCTTCATCATTAGATCCACTTGCCTTTACATAAGACAGCAGCTCTCAACCTTTTGGTCACAACTCCTTTGGAGTCACATGTCAGATATTCTGCATGTCAGATATTTACATTGTGATCCGTAACAGTAGCAAAATAACAGATATGAAGTAGCAATGAAATACTTTTATGGTTAGAGACCACATGAAGAGCTAACTAACTATAAAGGGCCATAACATTAGGAAGGTTAAGAACTACTAACTTAGAAGGTCACCCTCCCACATGGCTAATCTTTTTAGAGTTTATGAAATAGGTATATACTATTTTTCAAAAGGGTTGGACCTTTTCTCCCAACTGAAGTCCTCATGTATCAAATGCCTGCGAGTAGTGGAAATTTTTAAACCAAATGCCCACAGATACCTGCAGATGCTGAGACCTCAGGGATCTTGCTAGCAGCCTGTGCCCTGGCATACTCTGAGAAAGGACCCTTTTAGCCTTTTCTGTCTGGTGCACATAGGCCATATTAGCACCTTGCATGTAACTGGTGACTTAATCATATGGCTGAAAGACCCAGGGTTATGGAGAGAGTTGTGCATTTGCATACTTTGTCGCTGACACCCCAACAGGACATAGAAGTTACCAGGGACCAGCACGTGAATCTAAGAGTGGCTTCTTGGGAAGAAAATAGCAGTAGATGGTTAGATGTACTTGAAAGAGGCCATCATTTTCTTCCAGTCATTGGAATCCTTAAGCTTCAGGATTCCATCTCATTCCACACATCCACTCCTGAGGTGCTGAGAGAGGGCTTGTGTGAAGCAGACTTCTGTCTCTCTTTGACTCTTAGGTTGCATAAGGACGAGAGGGGATGCCAAGGATGTGGGTTGGTAGTTTTGAACCAAGTTGGGAAACATCAAGATCCCTGATGAGGCCAGGGCTGGGACAGGCAGCTGTGTGGCAAGAAGCAGAGCCCTGTGGTCCTGGGATGTGTGACCCTGGGAGCTTGAACCTTCTTCTGTGCCTTGATGTGACTTCCCCAACTGAGAACCATATGGATTGTCAAAGGGAGCAAGGAAGATACACCACAGTGATCTTCAGAAGTCACATCCCTCTTGGTCCCAGTGTTCCCACATCCAGGATGTGACAAATCCTATAGGATCCCTGCTGGGGTAGCTTCCAATATTCTGGGGACCAAAGGACAAAACATCCATTTGACAAACCACAGTGGCTTTCACCAATATCACTCCGTCAGACAAACACAATGATTGCCAGTCTTGTAACTGACTCCTAGCGGGCCTACAGTTGTCAGTATTTGGGGGGTTCTAGAAGAGAGGGAACACTAAGGGCCTGCTTTGTGCCACTTGCTCTCTGATCATCCAAGGACATCAAAAATGTCTCCTCACCTGCAGGAACCGATGCCAGAAAGAGGCCTCTGAGTTCCTGGAGGACTGCCTGTTGCACAGTCCAGCTCACTCAGCGGAGCAAGCCTCCCTAAGTGCCCATCCTCCCCTGATGCCCACTGGATCGGCCCCTCTCTTTTACAATTGTCACCTTGACCTCATTTGTCTCATGCTCAGTTCAGAGTCTGGCATAGGAGCTCCAGGAAGGTCCTGACTTTGGCACTGTTCAGACAGTGTCAAATGTCATCTGTGGTTTTGCTCTCTGATGTGGTCTGAGGATTGGCATCACCCTAGCACCTGGGAGAGTGGTAGGAACTCAGGCCTACTGGGCGGCTCATGTGCATGCGGAAAGGTAGTTAAAGCACACTAAAGGCTAGGCTGTTCTACCTAGGTCATCTCAGGGCACATTCATTTCTAGATGCGTGCTGGAATCCCACAAATTTATACAGCTGTGATGTATCACTTAATAATGAGTGATATGTCTCACTTAATGACAATGACACATTCCAGAGAAGGCATCATTTTACATCACGGCGTGACTGTGAAGCTTGTTGACACGTATCTTCACGTGCAGATAGTACAGAGCAGTCGCCCTCCATGGTTTCTTCATACAATGGTGCCACATCCCATCCCATGCATAGAGTTTTACAGTGGACTTTCTTTCTGTTAATAAACTTCCTAGTAAGATAACGAATATAGTGTGACACATAGAGAAATGAGTAACACAGTAGTCAAGTGTGTGTGTGGATCCTGTGATTTCATTTGACAGGTAGTGTAGGCTTGCTCACTCCACCATCAGGTGAGTGATGCCTCGCACCCTGAAGTTAGAATGGCTACCACATCTTCAGAAGCCCCAGTATAATCATCTCTGGCCACTGTTGTCTCTGTAGACTGTCACTGAGCAAATACCATTATATAGCTCATGACTGTAACTTGATGAAGTTGAAAGGAAAGGCCCCCCTCCTTCCTTTCTAGTAGTGGAGGGTTTTTGTGGTTTTGGTTTTTTTGTTTGTTTGTTTGTTTGTTTGTTTGTTTGTTTTGGTTTTTGAGTCAGGGTTTCTCTGTGTGGCCCTGACTGTTCTGGAACTCTGACAGTAGACCAGGCTGGCCTCGAATTCAGAGATCCATCCTCTGCCTCTGCCTCTGGCTCTGCCTCTGCCTCTGCCTCTGCCTCTGCCTCTGCCTCTGCCTCTGCCTCTGCCTCTGCATGTTGTGATTAAAGTCACACACTACTACTGCCTGGCTGTTTGTTTTATTTTTATTTGTGTGTATGTATGTGTGTCTATGTAAATATTTGCCATGTGTGTGAAGGTGCCCAGGGAGGTCAGAGGAGTTCTTCAGATCCTCTGGAACAGAAGTTGCAGGTGGTTGTGAGTCACTAGTTGGCACTGGGAACAAAACTCTGCCTCTGGAAGCACTCTTAACAGTTGGGCCATGTCCCCAGCCCCAGTAGCAGAGCTGTAGGATTCCTTTCTTGTCCTCTTCTAGAATCTTTCTTGGTTCCAGAGATGCCGGAGGCTTGCAGAGTTTGCTACTAGGTTTCCATGGTTTCCCCTGAATCTTGGAGACCATATCTTTATAGAATGGAATGACCATCATTGCTTATTTTTTGTGCCTCTTGAAGTCCCCACTTGCTTTAAACATTTAGCTTGAGATATCATGGAATCTAGTGTATATATTTGGCTGAACTCTGATATTGAACGCTTGCATTTTGATTGACTGGTTTGGAAGCAAGCTTGTCAGTCAAATTTTGCATTGCCTGTGAAATAGGGGTTTCCCATATAGAAAATGAAAGAAAGCAAAATTGTCTGGAACAGGGACTGAAATGTGAGAAGGAGTCCTCAGAGTCCCCAGAGCGTGACATTGAGCTACAGTATCTTGGCCAGAGATGAAAATGCCAGAGTCACTGTTCTGTTCTGCTCTGGTCACACACTCAGTTATTTTTGGTTTGGAGGCAGAAGCTGAAGCCTGAACCATGGTATTTTCCCTGGACAGTGCTATCTTCCCACCCCCAAATCCAGTCCATAGCCTCTCATGTTAGTGAATATCTACAGGAGCAAGTCAGCCTTTTTAATTATCCTGGAGCATCATTTTATCTTCTCAGGTGTGCCACGTGTTTACCTATGGTATAAAAGACTAGTGTAACTTCCAAATGCTGTGTGGAAATGTCCAGAATCCAAAGATTGACAGTCAGCCCTGAAGTTCAAGACCCTAACTATCTACAACATGATTGAATCATTTTCCTGAGAGGCTGGGCTGCCCTTTGGAGGCTGAGCATGCAACTGCTGACATGTTCCTTTTCAGTGGGCCTTGTGCCTACAGTAAGTCACACAAAGGTGTTAGGAAATCTGTTTCCTTATGCAATGGAGCTCAGGAAAGAAAGCCCACTGGGTGGGTTATCAAAGTCGAAAGAGCTCTCAGGAGTCCTGGCCTGAACCCAGCCCAAAGCAATCCTGTTTTCAAACTTGTAAACTTTAAAAGGGCAATAAATGCAAAGAGTATGTTGTGCTTTGAAGAGCTGGCCCCTGCCTAGCTGGGTTTCTTTCTATGATTTAGTGCATTGTGCTTCACAGAACCTGCCTTTATCTCCAGGCGTGCCCTCATGGCCTTGACTGCCCAGTGACTCTTACTGATTTCCATGCAGCTTGAAGTTGCAAGATATATCTGGTCCATTTGTAAGTGAGATACGGGATAAAAGGGACAACCAGTTGCTTCTGATGATTCAGGTTCTCGGCCAACATTAATCGACCACTAGGAAAAAATGACAGAGTTGCAGTAATGTCTGAAGGTTGTTCATTTTCATCCCGACGCTTTAAAGATAGTAGCATTCACATAAGAAACCCAGTCAGGGTTCAAGACCTTTGTAAGTATTGAAGACCAGGGGCTAATAGTATGCTTTACAGCTTAGTAGGTTGCGTTTAAAATAAGCCTCAGACCAACTAGATATATGGATGAAAGAAGTTTGACTTATGGTATGCTTGACCAGGAACCATTCATGCCAGCATACATATCTGTCATCTTTCTTTGCTATTCTCAGATATATACTACTAATTAATTCCAGTATCCTTTCCATTGAATCCCAGTTCAGAACCTCTTTAACTCTATAAGCAGCCACTGCCAGTGTATTTGGGTTACAACTGATTTACCATCTTGCATTGGAGGGGGAGGGGTGATGCTAAGACAGTGCAGTCTTAGGTTGCATTGACATAGCCTTTTCTCCAGAAGTAGAAGAGGAAGGGGTTGTTCTGCTTGCCTTTCCCAAGTTAAACACCGAGAAGCCTGCACTCAGCATGGGAGGTCTGGTTTAAGGACTTTCACTGGACACGCACCATGCACATGCCATGAAAGGAAATGTGAGAAGAAAGAGCTAGAAGAACTTAGTGTTGGAGAGGTGCAGGGACACCAGCACTTGACACACTCTAGAGGCTGCCAGGACTTTCCCCCACTCACTTTAAGAGCCAGAATCTCTCTTTGAATCTGGAGCATACTGGTTCACTGTGACTGGGCAGCAAGCCCCTGTCTCCACATCCTCAGCAAGAAGATTACAGGTGCTTGGGCTCCATGACACCTGGCTTTTGAAGTGCAAACTAAAGATCCAGATTCAGGTCCTCTTGGTTACATGGCAACCACTTTATCAACTAAGACATCTTCCAAGCACCTCATTCTGCTTTTATAATCAAACAAAAGCTATGACATCATCTGAACACACACACACACACACACACACACACACACACACACACACATATACATATGTGCCATATGTATGAGAATAAGGCAATTCCATTTGTAAAATGAGCTAGAGCTGGGGTTGTGTACTGGGCAAGCACGTGCCTAACACATACTGAGGCCTAGAATCCATCCCCAGCAGGACCACAGGTTGGGAAGAGCACAGTAGGGAGAGTAAATTAGACTAAAGAGAAGTTAACACTACTCACTTAAAGTGGCAAAGTGAAAACATAACTCACAGGCGTGCAATAACAAAAGAAACAAAGGAAATAGAAAGCACATGCCTAAGGTTACTCCAGTGTAAATGGAAAGACACACATACAGATTTAAAAACACACTATACACTGCCTAAGGAAACACTATATACTCTATATGCTGTCTAAAGCAGGGCTGCTTAAGCTTGAGGCACCGTTTTATCTGAGAATGTTTTACATAACTTTAGCAATACAGGCAGATAAAATATACAACTCAAGCATTTACTATGAGTAAATCATGAATTTACTTTAAAATAAGTTTTGATATCCATGCAGTTTTACCATTTGTTAAAGATAAAGAGGCATTTACATAGTAATGAAACAAATGTGCTTCTTTACTTTAATGAGAATAGCCAGGTTTTGTTTGGATATTTGATATTGTAAAGCATAAAACTTATTCAACGTTGACTGATGTTTCCATCTTCTAGCCATCGTTGCTGGGAACACGGCTTTGTAGAAGCTGTAGTATAAAACATATGTTTAGAGGCCACGGTTGGAAATTCTGTCTTAACCTGTCAGGTAACCTTGTGGTTTTAATTGAAACATTTTCTTCTGGAGGGAGGAGAGAGCCTCGAGACTAAAGAAGATAAAACTGAGACAGCTCAGCAGGCTCATGAACCTTGTAAGATGCAGAGAGGGGCAAAAGTGAGAAGGCTTGGGAGGCCTGTCCTGAGCCTGTGTGTGCAGTGAGCAGCTGCTGGGAAAAAGCAGAGACTCTTCCACGGAGCTGCCTACGAGTTGTGCGGGGCGCTCCAGGGAAACAGCAGAATCATCACCCATGCTGCATGGCCTCTCTGAGATGCTGCTGCCTTTGTGTTCACCCATGCTTCTGCAAATAACAGTGTCCTCACTCTTCTCCCAAAAAAATTAGTTGACTTAGCTAGACTTGGGGAGAATCATTTCTTTGGTCCACCATTGGTGGCCCATCTAGGGTAAAAAGATGTTTGTTTATTTGTTTGTTTGTTTGTTTGTTTCTATCCAAGGAAAGTCTTAAAACTAAAATCCATTTAATTTTTTTAAATTGAAATTCGAGTGAGTAACTCAGACATTCTACCACAGTAAGATGCTAACACGCTAAAGAGGCATATTGAGAAAGCGTTACAGATCTTTATTTCCTGTGGTTAAACCATTAGCCCTGAGTTGATAGTATTCCAAGTGTGGAGTCTGCACTGAGGTGTCTCAGGGAGTCTTTGGCACTGCAGGAAGTTATATGCACACTGCAAAGGGCAGCGCTGTGCGTTCAGAGCAGTGAAGTCATGTGACACAGTGGGGTGCCTACTGCTGGCAACACCTCCAATTTGTTATGTGATTGATTTTTTTTATTAAATTTTGATTCCTTTGTGTTTAGAAAACTGTTGCTGTTGCCATATTTCCTGCCCCACCCCCCCACCCCCACTCATTCTGTTATGTGGGACCACATGGGATCTCAACTCATGGTTTAAGAACCTCTGAGGTCTAAAGGAAACCACACAGAAGGACATTGCAAAATGTTTGTTTTCTTCAAGGTCCTGTGGATCTTCTCAGCCATATGTCATTAAAGAAACCAAAAGAAAAGTCTCCAGATATAGAGAAATTATTTAGAAATATGTTATTTAACCAAAAAATTGATTGAACTCAAAAGCAGAATTGGGGCCCAAGAAAATAACTCAGTTATCAAAGATTTTTTTCCTTTGTGACCATAAGCACCTGAATTGGATCCCCACAACACACATTAAAAAAAAATCAGGCATAATGGCCAGCTCTGTACTCAAAGGTGGAGACAAGCAGACCTCTGGGGCATTCTCACCTGTCCAGTAAGCCTAGCCCACTCAGGCAGCTAGCTCCAGGCAAGTGTTTGTCAAAAACCAACCAACAAACAAAATAAGAGTAAAAATAAATAAATTTGTAAAAGGATACATAACACTGGAGGAATTATATACAAGATTAGGGCTCCACCTGCATGTGCACATATGAGCCTGTACAACCAACTGTGAAACACATGTGCATGCGCACACACAGAAAGCCAGAACAAAACAGATATGAAAGCACAGTTCATGCGAGGTGTGGCATGTAGCTAGTGCAGGCCAAGAGGGAACTTTGCAGCACTAGGTGCTTAATTGGAAAAGAAAAACATTCACCCATTGGTTGTCTAAGTTCTTACCTCAAGAAACTGGCAGGACAGAAACACAGTTAACAGTAAGGGGTAGAGATCAACAGTGTCAAACACAGGAAAAGAATAGAGGGAATTAATGAAAAAAAAGTTCTCCAAAATAAATTGACAAAATTGCAAAAGCTGCAGGAAGATTGACAAAGCTAAAGAGAGGAGATATATCCTTAGCATCAGACGTGACCTGGGATATTACAAATCCTAAGGCCATAAAAGGATCATAACTGGACAACCTAGAAGTAACGGAGGGCGTTCTTGGAAGCGACAAACTAATAAAACCTAGTAAGAACAAGTAGATCTAAATAGACATGTGTCTACTAAAGAAAAGGAATTTGTCTTGATAACCCACTGAGACCCATTAGTACTGCCCATTGTGTGCATGGGAACAGGGCCATTCACAGAAGCATGGGGAACCGACCAGTGTTTTAGTAAAGAATGAGTCTCTCTGTCCCCGTAGCTATCCATTGCCAACAGCTCCTCAGGATGGGGCATAAAGATGAGTCTGAAGACCACGAACCCCATCTTTGCTTGGTTTGGCTGGCTTAATCTTATATAGCTCTTGTGCAAGTCACCGAGCAGTTGTGAGTTCATGAGCAGGATAACCGTGTCCTGTCCAGATGACGTCACTTCACAGCATGCTTCAGAGTCCTCTGTCTCTTACGTGCTTTTTGCTTCCTCTGCTATGATCGATCCCAAGCCTTGGTGTGTAGGGAGTTAATACAGAAGCCCCATTTAGGGCTGAGTACTCAGTCTCCTGTTCTGTGCACTGAGATCAGGTAGGCATCTCTACATTGACTGCAACCCACTGCAAAAACCAAAGACATGACATTGGAAGTGTGACACAATAGGAGAAGTGGGGGTGGGGAAGGGGATATAGTATGTGGACATGATCATATTTCAGTATATGTGTGTATCCCTCAAAATAATATTTAACATTTTTGAATTCGTCGTTACAGATGTGTTTAACATGATCTAAACAATATACAATGAATACATCAAACTATCCAGTTACCTCCTTCACGTGTTCGTTTTAAATCTGAACCTATTTCTAACATTATTTGGTGTGTGTACACATGTGAGTAGCACAGACATGCATGTGACATGAGGATGTCAGAGGATAACTTTCAGGAGTCAGTTCTCATTTTTCATATGGTTGAGGTGGAATTCCTCTTCTTTCTCTTGCTATACAGCCTTTTGCAGACTAGGGATCCTGTGAGCATTTGGCTGAGTCTCCGGCCTCCATCTTCTATCTCAGGATAGGGATGCTGGGCTTATAGGTGTGTGCCACAACATCCAGCCTTTATGTGGGATCCAAGGACCAGACCCAGGTCGTCAAGTTTGAGTGGCTAGTGCTTTATGCACTGGACCATCTCTCTGGCTCCTATACAGTTTTTATGCATCAGTTTAAAAAACTTTAAGTAAATCTCTGGGGCTGGAGAGATGGCTCAGAGGTTAAGAGCACTGACTGTTCTTCCAAAGGTCCTGAGTTCAATTCCCAGCAACCACATGGTGGCTCATAACCATCTGTAATGAGGTGCCCTCTTCTGGTGTGTCTGAAGACAGCTACAGTGTATTCACATACATAAAATAAATAAATCTTAAAAAAAAAAAACCAGGAAAAAAAAAAGTTAAAAAAAACTTTAAGTAAATCTCAAAAAATATAAACTAAAACTACACAGATGTCTCTAGGGCAAGGTGACTTCACTGAAAATTTTTACCAAACACTCAAAATAACAATTATCAATTTTATACCATGTCTTATAGTAAGGAGAAAAGGAAGAAACACTTCCCAACTAAATGTAAGAAGCCAGTATTACTCTGATATCAAAATATTAAAAAGTACAGCTCAATATCTCTCAAGAGAGTTTTAGAAAATTCAATTTCAGTTGTGTATGTGTGTGTATATGAGAAAGAATGAATGAATGAATGAGTAAATGAATGTAAAATGCAAAGCCATGACCAACAGAATTTAATTCAGGTATACAGAGTTGGTTTAATTTCAGTTCATCCCTTTGTATATTATGTTAATAGCCTAATGAAGGGAAATCATATCAATTGATATAGAAAATGCATTTGTTAATATATCTAACTTCTATTGTCTTCTGTTTATGATAACAGCCTATTTCCTTTTGGGATTAAAGAGAAGGTCCTCTGTTCTCCAAGAACATCAAACAAACAATCACAATAAATGCACTAAGCAGTAAAGACTTAACCTTTCTAAGTTGAAAAAAGCTTGCACATCTAAGCAGATGTATGTAAGATTTGTGTGGTGAAAATCACATTCTGAGAAATAAACCAGAGAAGGCTTACATTCTTGAACAGACGCACTGGGTCCTGGGATTGAAGAGTTAACACAGTAAAGATGCCTGCGTTGATTTGTAGATTCGTGCTGCTCTTATCAAAACGTTAGCACAGTTTTAGCAGATATAAGCAAAGTGATTCTGAAAGTCTCAAGGAAAACCATGGGCCCTAGAATAGCCAAAACCACTTGAGAAAATGAAGACTAGAAGGTTACAGGCACACTGCTGATTCCGATACTTCCTCTGTAGCTGAAGTAACAGAAACAAGTTCAGTGAGTGTAACAAGAAATCCAGAGATAAATTCACACAAATATACCTTGTGGTTTTTTTTTTTTTAAAGCAGAAATACAAAAGCAACTTAGCGCAGGTTATCAAGTGAATAGACTTTTCATTTTACTAAATAAAATAAATAAACAAATAAATAAATAAATTGCTGCAAAATTTTGACATCCTTGACCTAACTATCATGCTTTCCCCCAAAACTTGCCTCAGAATGAATTATGAACTTCAGTGCAAAATATAAAAGTTCTAGAAAATAAGGCACAGGAGGGAAATCTGAAAACTGTGGCCGGGTGAGTGTTCTTTGTCTTTCACAGAACACCATACAAGTAAAGGCAAGTGTTGGCAGCATCAGTGTCCACAGCTTTGCTGTGTGAAGGGCTCTCTTCATGGTACTTAAAGACTTGTTGCAGGAAAGCTTACCCATTTCAGTAGAGATAAATTTCAGTAAACTATAAATAACCCCAAGAACATGGTGAAAAAGGGGCCAACAGGCATTTCACCGAAGAGGGCCTGTGGGTACAGGATAAATGCTCGAAGGATTTCAGCATCATTAATGAGGAGATGCAGACGCAGGCCACAGTGTCTTCAGCACACACTACTCGAAGGCTACACGAAGGAGAACAATATCAAGTGCTATCCAGGCTACAGAAAAGCGAGTCACTCACACATCACTAATGGAACTGTAAAATAGGAGAAGTCCTCTACAAAATGCAAAACAGTTTGGGGACTTCTTTTAAAACTAAAGCTTCCCAGGCTCTCAGGAGGTAGAAGCAGGAAGGTCAGGAGTTCAAGGACATCTTCAACTGCGTAGCTAGTTCAAGGTCAATCTGGCATACAGGAGATCCGGTCTCAAACCCTGGAGCTTACCAAATGGCCCAGTGGTTACACTCCTGTGCATTCACCCCAGAGAACTGACAACACCTTTGCCTAGAAACTTGCATGTGCACGTTAAAGCAATTGTCTTCATAATTTACCCCAGACTATAACTAATGAATCCTCCAATGGGTAGACAGTTAAACTGTGTTTTTTTTCATTTCCTGAACTACTCCTAGTAATTAAAAGTACATGAATTCTAGGTACACGGGACTACTTAAGTGAACCTCAAATTAAGCTGAATACAAAAGCTTCCGTTCAGAGGAACGTACAGTACATGATTCCATTCATGTAACAGCTGTACAGTGGTGTTATTGTAGAGAGAGAGGGAAGGGATTGGTGGTTGTTAGGGCTTAAGGGCTAAGGGAGAGTGTGGGTAAAGCCCATAAAGAGGAAGTCTGTTGGTGATAGTTACACTTAAGCTTTTTGATTGTGGTGGTGATTACCCAGGGATACGTGTGTTCAAATATTCAGCTAGAGCCAGGCACCCAGCAGACTGCATGACTTACTGGAAAGACAGAGCAGGTTCTATGGGTTGTGCCAATTTCAAACTTCAGATCTTCATTATACTCTGCATATGCAAGATGTTGTCACTAGGGAGCCCGGATCAATAAGAAAATAAGAACCCGCATGTGTTCTTATCTTAAATCTAAGATTTTTTTTAAAAAAAGATTTATTTATTTATTTCATGTATATGAGTATATGTAGCTGTCTTCAGACACACCAGAACAGGGCATCAGATCCCATTACAGATGGTTGTGAGCCACCATGTGGTTGCTGGGAATTGAACTCAGGACCTCTGGAAGAGCAGTCAGTGCTCTTAGCCGCTGAGCCATCTCTCCAGCTCTTACATTTAAGATTTCTTTTTTAAAAAGAAAATAGATAATTGTCTTGAGGGACTATCCAGGCCACACCTCACACTAACTAGTGATTTCCACAGGTAGGAGGCAGGCATCTGTGTTTTTCAAAACTTATTAGGTGACTCCACGTGTAGTCACATTCGTGGTTCTGTGCTCATTGATGTGAGTAGCTGTCATGATCATTGTCATCCTGCCCTTCCAGTGACAGCAAGACTTACAGAGCCTTTGCTCTGTGGTCCTGCATGCGAATCACCTAACCCCCACCGTCATATCTAACCATCAGTAGTAATGGCCATTCCCCATTCACTGACACTATCTGGACTCTCCAGTGTGGACCAGTTGGCTCCCGGATGAATACTCCTGGAAGTGTAGAGAGTATAGTCTTCTCATCCTCACCCAATGGCGCTCAGTTTTCCTTGGACAGGAGCCTAGTATGGCACGGGCTTCTGGCTCATTGCCCAAGGTCTCCTTGACTTTTCCTATAACAAGAGAGAAGAGAGACTTCAAATCTCAGCGGGGCGGGGTGGAGGACATTGCTATTGGCAATGTTCATGCTTCTGAATAGAATGCTACCATTGCAGAAATAGGTTGAGAGGAGTGGACAGTGAACATGGGAAGGCCTTACTACTTGCGGTCTTTTTGGTTTCACATTTTCCTCCCTCCTCCCTGAAGTGCCTTGTAGATGTAGACGTCTGTGCTGTAGCGTTATGATACCATAATACCTGAAACCCAGAGCATGTCCATCATGGGAGGAGGAAATGAGGGCGTGGGCTCAAGGCAGCCGTTGACACATACCAACACAGCTCTTAGAGGATGCAGCATGCCAGGCCTTGCTGGACACACTGAGGGTTGTGGTTTGAATATGTTCTAATGGGAGGTGTTTGGGTCACGGGGATGGGTATGAATGCCCTTCTCAAGGAATGGGCCACTCAGACCCTGTGTGGCTTCCTTTGTTGTATTCTTCGTGAACCAATTTCTGGCTACTTCCTTCCTGAGTTGAAGATACTGGAGCCCTAACTAGAGGAATTCTCTGTATCTTAGACTTCTTGGCTTCCAGAATGGTGAGCCCGAGTAAACCTCTGCTATTTGTAAATTAGCTAGTCTTGGTGTTCTAACATCATAAAACCAAGACACAAGGAAGATGGCGCAAGGAAGACATTACAACAGAGGCCCATCCTCCTGTGAATCTGTTGGTTCTGTTTGGCTTTCCTGTACCAGCCGCAGGGTCTCCACAGCAAATCACAAGCCAGGCTGCAGTCTGGCAGGTGGTTGTGTTATCTTTTGGGGTTCCTGGGTCAATCTGTTACATAACTTCATGTGTCCTGAAAAAGAAAAGCTTTGCCTGCCAAAAATTAGATGTTTATATTGCCTGTGACACTGCCTGGAGCAAATCTGCCTTAGTAATGGGGGGTAAAGGACAGAGGGGCAGCAAGGGAAACTCCCCTGCTATACTGTATGTTCCAGAGGCACCGTTCACACAGACAAGTGTCACTCACAAGCTGAAGTTAGCACTGATGTGACACGAAGGTGGCTGAGCCTGAGGCTTCTGATTCCACAGGACCCAGAACTAAGCGACAAAGCATCCAGCATTCAGAGGTGACCGAGTCTCATAAAGTCATGCCCAAGCTTAGAGTCTCTATCACATATTCTCTCATCGGCCCCCACCAGTCAGCACTGATCGGTCCTCAGTTTCCCTGAGTGGTGGAAGCACTGATTTTATTTTCTCCAAGAATTAACCCTTTTCCTGACAATCTCAAAATGGAGAAGGGACAGCATTTGTTGACATGTGGTTCCTTCCCTGCCCTTTACTCAGTGAAACCTCACTGACATCCTACCTGGAGTAGAAGGCAAACCATTTGACCTTGTGAGTGAAGCGAGGTGGCCAGAAATAAGAGCAGGAGGCCATTCCTTCAGAGACGTGAGTCACTGCTCTCCAGAGTTGTCAGGACTTATTCCTCTGTCAATCCACACTGACAGACATTTAAAGCAAGACTAGCATCAAGGTTGTTTTAAAAGAAGAAAAAGGATAGAGATGGTGCAGTATGCTTGGACTGGATTCCCATGCCAGTGCACAAGTGGAGCCAAGGCCCGTGGTGATGGGTGCAGTGCAGCTTCAGGGTGAGGGGGCTTGGCAGGCAGAGGTGCTGCAACATGGGGTCATCATCTTCTGCGATGTTTTGACCATAGAAGTGGCTGTTTGGGGAGCTGGAGGGCCTACTGGGACCTCCTGGTATCAACCCCGGGAGGCTTTTTGTCTGAAACACCTTTTCTATCTCTGATGAGACTTTGCGGACAGGGTCTCTTTCCTGTTTTAATAACCCATTATCAACTACAAAGTTGCTGCTAGTAAAAATATCAATTATCGCTTATGCAAGACTTGGCCCGACTTGAAACCACATTCCACCCTCAGAACACCATCATCTCTTTGAGCCAAAATTCAGAGAGGGTTTGAGGACAACTTGTGTACACAATCGTTAAGTCAGCCAAAAGAATATATTTTTATCCTGTAAGTTGAATGCCAGCTAAGCAGTAATGATTACTGCAGGAAGCTGTAATTTATACCAGGGAAAGAGGAGAATTTTTTTCTAAGCGATAAAAAATATGTATTGCTCAAGGCATGGGGAATATAAAGCCTCTAAAGGCTCCAATGGATGGAAATGTCAGAAACAAGCCACTGGCTAAAATTTGTTATATTTACATTTATTTTACATATATGGATTTTTACTGTATCATATACAGGCACTTTATGTGTATATATGTGTGTGTGCATGACGCCTGAGGAGGTCAGAACAGGGTACTAGATCACCTGGAACTAGAATTACAGATGAGCCACTATGAAGGTGCTGGGACTTGAACCCAGGTCCTCTGCAAGAGCAACAAGTACTCTTAACCACCAGGCCAAACTCTCCAACCCCTAGCCCTTGGTTAGAAAAATGGTGAGTCTATACAATGTTCAAGTTTCTTGAGCAGTGTATAGTCGTAAACTGGTACAGCTATGTGCTGCGTGCTATTTTATTCAGGGGGCACAAAATGTACAATGTGTATAACCATGATCCTTAAGGACATATCACACAGGGGCATAAAGCTGCCATAAAAAGCTGCCATAGTAGAGTACACACTGTGTGGTGGTGTTTGCACAGTGGCAGAATCACCCATGATGCACTTCTCAGATTGTTTCTGGTGGCGAAGCAAGCCGCGTGTGGCAGCGTTTATCACTGATCAGTGTGGTATGGTTATCACTTTAGAAATACTCGCCTCAGAGTGGGGGTGAAAAGAGACTTGGGTGTTGGATTTTGAATGTGTCCAGAGTATGCAAACATGAATCCACTCTCTGGTCTCACCCCCAAAATTTGGCTTTCTGGTTGGAAAGAACAGTTGCTCTGAGTTTTGGCTTTGGCTAATCAATCTAAAGTATGCTGATGTTTGACTATCATTGAGCCGGCCTTACGGCATGGTCCTCAGGCTTCTAAGGGCATTAGAATTACATGGGAACACATAAGAATCCAGATGTTGAGGTCAGGCTTCACACCAATGAAGTCAGAAATCTGGACTGTAAGAGCCAGATACTATTGTTTCTCCAAGCTTTCTAGAAGAGTCCACTGTGTGCCACATTTGAAAGTCAATGCTTTAGAGAAACTGAAATTGGCCTTTCTTGCTCTTGTAATGGTAGATTTTTGTCTTTCAAATTCTGTCCTGTCTCCCTGGTTTTAAGTTGCATTAGACTGGATATAAGCTGCTTTGAGCCTGCAATGTAGATCCATATTGGCAAAAGATCATGTGCTACTTGGGTCCCCTGGGAAGCTGGCTCCAGAAGTGGTGTACTCTCCCCACCATTTCAGACTCACACATTATCATACCAAGTGTCCTCCAAGACCCTTTGTCTGTGGATGGGCTGATCCCTAACTCTGTGACAGAGAGGACAGAACAACAGGACAGCCCAAGAATCAAAACATGATGGTTTTTTAAGAACAACTAGAAGGCAAACTATTTCTAACAGAGGTTACTATTGTTTATTCCGTGATATAAAAGTAACTGTGGTGGGAAAGAGAGGTAGAAAGTTCAGCCATGTGAGGCTCATCGATGGAGGGAAAAGTCAATGAGGAACTGCAGCCCAAAGTCTCAACTTCCCCAACTGGCTTCTGTGGGGTGTTTTGAGCTCCCAAGTTGACGATGTTCTGCTAACTTGTCTGGCTAGCTGACTGGCTTTCTGCCTGTCTATCTCTCTTATATTGGCCAGCTATCTAATAAACTTACTCATTGAAAACTGTAAGAATGGAGGGCCACACAGAACAGAGCCTTGAAGGAACACAGCATCCCCCTCTCCCTCCTCACCTCTTCTTGGAACTGTGGCGTATGATTTGACCTGGATAACCTGGATAAGTGTGTTCCCTGCATTCTGTGGTAATGTGACCCTAAGAAACACCCACCTACTTCAGGAATATTGGCAAAGGGGACAGCACCCCCAGGAGGGTAAAACCCTTTCAAAGAAATTCTGCGATCTAGCCAGACTGCTTTGTTTTCCCTCGGTCTATGAGTTCCAACAGTTTGCCAACACTTACCAGTAGTTAGCGCTAGACCAGGCTATCACATGTTTCTTAGCTACTCAACGATAAGACAGAATGACGAGTCCTACCTTCAGGGTGACTCAGAGTCATGAAGAGAGGGACTATAGTGGTCAGAGTTCAAGGTCATCCCCCCAACCCTTGGAAGAATGGAGAGGAACTTTAAAGAGGAAAAGACCTGTAAACTAGCCTTAGAGCAGGACTGGGCCCCATACGAGCCGAAGGCATGAACGAAAGCCCTGGACAGACATGTTGTGGGAAACCTGGGGATCATGAATGGGCTGAGGTTTCTCTATGCCCTGTGATGAGCACTTCACATGCCAGGAAGGGGCAGAATGAATATATAGTCTCCTTCTCACTTCCTCTCCACCTTCCTGGCAGGAGAGAAGAGGCAGAATCCAAATAATGAGTCCATAAAGCCCCCCTGATGATTACTTTCAAAAAAGCCAAGGAGGTGATAGTCATTAGGAACAGGAAGTCGCCTGTCCTTAGGATCTCTGCTGCCTAAAGCATCCTGTGCCCTTTGATGTCTCCAACAGGCCTTTGAACTCTGGGAGGCATCAGGTTCTCCCTTTCTGCAGCCCCTCCCACTGTCAGCTAATCCCATTCTTCACTGGCCTTTGAAGAAAGAGACAGGAAATGCTGGGGTCTGGATTCCCAGGCCCATTAACAGGCTGCACCACTGAGGAGCACACAGAGTCTGGAAGCTAGTAGGAGCAGGGGGTGGGGTCCCATTGTATGCCCTTTGGTAGCCTTAGGTTCCCATCTCATTCTGAGTTTTGAGTTATTAACAAATTAACTACCATCACAACCATCCCCTTCCCCATTGGCTGAGAGATCTAGAATTTACTACTGTTGGGGCAGGAGTTAAATCTAAGCTTCTTGGAAATCAAAGTTGCTATATTAAAGTGGGCTTGAAACTAATCAAGGTAACACAAAGCATATATATATATATATATATATATATATATATACATATATACACACACACACACACACACACAGATGTGAATATATACGTGTAGTCTGTGTGCATGACTGCAATAAACCGGTTTTGTGTGTACATATATATGTATATGTGCATTGTGTGTGTGTGTAAGTGTGTGTGTAAATGTGCATATATGTGCAGGTACATCTGCCTGTGGGTGCCTTTAGAGGCCAGAGGAAGATGTCTAGTGCCCTGCTCTGTCCTGTGTGTGCTATCCCTATAAGACAGAGTATCTTACTAAATCTGGAGCTTGCTGGTTTAGGGCTATGTTGACTAGTCAGCAGAACCCCAGCAATCCTCCTGCCCTCCGCCCACTGGAGTTACAGGGGCATAGCCACACCCACCTTTTACATGAGTGCTCTGGATTTGAACTTAGGTCTCCATGCTTGTGCAACCAGCATTTACAAATGAGCCATCTCTTAGCCCCAGCCTGAGCATTTCTTCTAAGTTACTGTACCTGTCCCCTGTGTCATGATGCCTTTGGGGCACCTGAGTTGGCAGCCCAGAGGCTGTTTAATTTCTTCACTCCCATGGATAAATGTACCTAAAATGAATAAAGTCACTGTCTCCTTCATAGTCACTGTGACCTACTAACCAAATTCCTTCAGGGCACTGGTTCTCAACCTTCCTAACGCTGTGACTCTTTAAAACAGTTCATCCTGTTATGGTGACCCCCAATGATAAAATTATTTTGTTGCTATTCATAACCATAATTTTGGTACTGTTATGAATTGCAATATAAATATCTGATGTGCAAGTTATTTGATATGTGACCCCCATTCTGATATCAGGACTTACAGGTTGTGAGCCACTGCTTTAGAATAGGAGCTACATGTACCTAGCACTTCAGGCCTGTATCTTTCTAGTAGAAAGCATTTGAGAACTATATAGTGAATGAATAGCTACATATGGCTACCCTGTGTCTAGTCGGGGATGAGCAAATTTAGGAGCAGAGGTGTTGCTGACTAGGAGAAGGGGCAGAGCCTCCATCCTGTGCCCTTCCTTTGCACCTTTTTCTCTATCTCAACATAATTATTTGAAGTTTCGTTAAATTAGAATCAGAAGCCCACTTGTGAGTGTTTTTTACACATTTGTAAACGCAATGCAAAAGCAAAAGCATGTGCACACGACTCACGCACCTCATATCTTCTGAGATAGTATACATTATGCATATATTATCCAGTTTTTGGCCTACCATGATATTACCCATTATATAAAATACCACAAACACCAGTCTGCTATTAATCCCATCTGATGGAGGGGCTGTTCCTTAGAGCCATTTCTTGGGCTCTTCCTCCCAACACCTCTAGCATTCATTTTCCCAAACCGGCCAAGGCCAGTTGAGGAAAGGCCAGACCTGACTACTGGTCTCTTTCATCAAAATCCGAGAGCTTTTGAAAAACAGGTCAGCTCAGAGACTGCCGAATCCAAAGCTTCCAGCATGGCAGCTGCACCAAGTCTAGAACCCCTAGCTATCTCCTCTGGTGTGTTCAGTCTTTAGCGGAGCTCAATAGTGTAGTGCATTATGGGAGTTCTTTCTTGACTCCCTTCATGGTATGCCTTGAGATCTCTTATAGCAAATCCAGAAGAGGTGTGGTATTTTGTTTAAGATAAGATCCATCCAGAGCCATTAAGTTATTATTGTGTCTGGCATATGAGGCATGAGGCCCATCTGTGCCCTCAACCTCACTCACAGTCATTTAGAGTTAAAATGACTGTGTCCTTAATGCCACACATTTTCGTTAAATATAACATGGCCAGAAATAATACATGCCCTGGGACACAAACCTAAAATAACATGGAATTTTCAGTCAGGTAATCTTTAATTTAAACTAAAAATAACCTAAACAGTAGTTTATATAAACCTCAAGTACCAGGACACCCACCCACTGCCAGTTCATCTAACTGTAAGCTTATGAGACACTTAGTTAGCCTTTGAAGGATTCAAACCAGATCAATTGTGAGCTATATTAAATATGAGCCCCCAGAAAGCCAGAATCCCACTCTTAGCTGGCCCTGCTGACTAGAACATTCTTTGGCCATTGCTGAAGGCCAGCAAGGGGGAATGCTCACAGCAAGTGTCCTTCTCCTGTTGAAATAGATGTTATCAGGAACATAACCTGTGGACTGCACCATCAGCTTCTCTGAGTGCTTGTATGATGATCCTGTGTGTCTCCTGAGGGACCAGGTTCTCTGGCCAGGACCATCTGATAGTGAGGGAACCTCTTTCCATTTATAACTGACTTAGTCACCATAGGAAATTGGATATGGTCCCAGGCATAGCCTCCCATCCTCGTTGAGACCAAAGGATCAACAATATCCTCACTTGACAATCCTTCTACTCTCAGATATATTGTCATGCATTTATCCACCACACAACAAAGAAAAATCTGTGACAGAATTAAAAATAAGAAAACAATGAGCTTTATATCCTGTTTCATGACTGGTGTGTCCATCCCCCTACATCTGTCATTCCGATCACCTCATCTGTGCTTTCTTATTCTCTGTTCTGTATGTTACAGTGCACCCACATGGTCACTAGGATCTGTATATGAAAATCTTTTTCCTTTATGAGATTGTATGACATTTAATATTATACATCCTAAGTGTCCATTCATTGTTAATTTTCTCAAAAATTTTGTGGTTTCAGTTTTCTTTGGAGCTAAATAGTCCATTCTACATATGTATTTGGTCTCCATTATCTGTTCTTCTGTTGGAGAACAACTAGTTTGGCTCCATTTCTTTACTCTAGAAACTAAAGCTACAGTCAACATTGGTATGCAAATACTTCTGTGGTAAGATATGGATTTATCTGAGTCTATGCCCCAGAGTGGAACAGCTGGATTATCTATATAGAAGTTCATTGAGTCCCCACTGTAGCGGCAGCTCGAGAAGGACAGCAAGTGGCCACGATGGCTGATGAGATTGCCAAGGCTCAAGTGGCCCAGCCTGGTGGTGACACAATCTTTGGCAAGATCACCTGCAAAGAATTCCCTGCCGAGACTGTCTTCGAGGATGACTAGTGTCTTGCTTTTCATGACACGCTTTCCGATGATACCCAAGAAGCATATATCCCAGATTTCTGTAGCAGATGATGATGATGAAAGTCTTCTAGGACATTCAATGATTGTTGGCAAGAAATGTGCTGCAGATCTGGGCCTGAAGTGCGGGTATCGGATAGTGGTGAATGAAGGTACAGACGGGGGACAGTCTGTCTATCATATCCATCTCCACGTTCTTGGGGGTCAGCTGATGAACTGGCCTCCTGGTTAAGCAGGTTGGGGATAAAGTCCTTCTCTAGATAGTTGGCAATCTCCAGTAAGTTAAACGGCACACATAGTTTTGCCTGTGTATGGAGAAATTGAAGAGATCATTTAAAATTCTGTGCCTAATAAAAGACATTGTTGCAAAAGGAGGAGGAGGAGGAGGAGGAGGAAGAGGAGGAAGAGGAAGAGGAGGAGGAAGAAGAGGAGGAGGAGGAGGAGGAGGAGAAGAAGAAGAAGGAGAAGGAGAAGGAGAAGGAGAAGGAGGAGAAGGAGAAGGGGAAGAAGAAGAAGAAGGAGAAGGAGAAGAAGAGGAGGAGGAGGAGGAGGAGGAGGAGAAGGGGAAGAAGAAGAAGAAGAGGAGGAGGAGGAGGAGGAGGAGGAGGAGGAGGAGGAGGAAGGAAGTTCATTGAGATATAATAAACTTTGGATTTGGCTAATCTCTTTGAAATTTTTAATTTGCAACCTCTTTGCATGATATTAATTATTAAAAAGAAAATGTATTTCTGGTGGCTGCTGGGGAGGGTGTATGTTAATTGTCAGAGGACAACTATAGATCAGGTTGCCTAGTCTTTGTTCTCCATAGGACTGTGGCCCACCCCACGAGGCAGAAGATGCCACTGCTTTTGCCTGATTATTGACAGAAGGGTGGGGGAGAGGCTGTAGGGAATTCCTACAAGCAGAGCTGAGGTTCCTAGAGGGACTTAACCATTTCTCAAAAGAAGAAAAGGCTGTGTGTGGTTGGAAGATGCCAAATGTGGTGATGTTTGCCATGTTCTCCAGGCTGTGACTGGCAAGGTGTTCTTTCCTTGGGATTGTACCACTAGAATGGGGTCTTCTGTGATAGGGGAAAGGCAAGAGAGTTAGGCAATCAGAGATCCTAAGTTAGTCCTCAGAGTACCAGTGTCCATCACACACTGGGTCCCTCCCTACCTTGAATGTGGTCTTCCCAATGGAAGCGAGGAGACAGATGTTCAGCCTACTTTCTTATATATCCCAGGACCACCTGTTCAGGGGTGATATCAACCACAGTGAACTGGGCCACATCCATCAAGAAAATGCACCGCAGGTTTGCCCACAGTCCAATCTGATGGAGGCATTTTTCTCATCTGAGGTCCCCTTTTACCAGATGTCCTAACTTGTGTCACATAGGCAAAAAGACAACCTGCAGAGACATTTAGGCGGTTTCCAGGTTAGCGGCTGTCATCAGTACCAAAACAAATATGAGAGTGCAGATCTCTGAGATCTGAATTTTACTCCTTTGGAGAAATACCCAAAAATGAAATTGCTGGATCGTACACTAGTTTTGTAGTTCTGTGTTTATTTTTTTTTAGACACCTCCATGATGTTTTCCACAACAGAAGTTACTCTGACTTGCATCCTAACCATCAGGTACAGGATTTCAAGCACCCCACATCATTGTAGGCACTGGCCTCATCACGACAGGCATAAGTGAAAGCCCCCTGTGGGGTAGTTTGCATCTTCCTCATGTAAATCAGGTGACATCAAGAGCATCTTCTTCACAGACCTGATGACTTTTGTACATCATCTTTGGAGAAATGGCTGTTCAAGTCTTTGGCCTGCATTTCAAATTCAGGTTATTAGGGGATTTTTTTTTTTTACAATTGACTTATAGAACTTGCATATGTATTTTGTAAGTAAACCTCTCATATTATGCTAAGCCAATGTTTCTCAACTTGTAGGTTGCAACCCCTTTGGAGGGTTGCATATCAAATATCCTGCATACCAGATATTTACGTTACAATTCATAATAATCACAGTTATGAAGTTGCAATAAAGATAAATGTGTGGTTGGGGGTTCTACATCATGAGGAACTCTATTAAAGGGTTACATCGTTAGGAAGGTTGTGAACCTTCTGAAATGACCCAATCACAGGAAGAAAATACTGTATGGTTCACTTATGATGTAAGAATGAAGTGGTCAGTGCAGAGACAAGCCTTGCATTTGGCTGCAAGGTAAAGTCTGAGAGCCAATCATAACCCGTGAATGTAATTAACACTATGAGATTGAATACCCAGGAACTTAGAACAAGAATAAGCCCTTAGAAACAGTGATCACGAGACTTTGTTATTGCCTTGCTTGTTCTTTGACTATTGGTGTTTACTGTCTTGCTTGTTCCTTGACTATTTGCATCTATTGTATTGCTAGTTCCTCAGCCTAGAACTGACCTTAATACTTGCATGTAATTAAAATGGTATAAAAGCGTAAAGGAGGAGGGAGGATGGGGTAAGGGTTTTCTGGGGTGGGGGATTGGGAAAAGGGGATGACATCTGAAATGTAAGTAAATAAAGAAGTTTAGAAAACTTAGGATACCACATTGTCCATTGTACAATGCCCTGAGCTCAAACCCAGTAAACGTAAAATAAAATCATCTCAAGTTTATTGGTTTTAGTCAGGGCATGGTGTTGGGCACCTTTAATCCAAGCACTTGGTGGGGCAGAGGCAGGTGGATCTCTGTGAGTTCAAGGCCAGAACTGGCCTATAGAATGAGTTCTAGGCCAGCCAGTGTTATGAGATCATGTTTCAAAAACATAAAAAGTAAACCTCAAGAAGAAATAAGCCTATTAAGTGAAACGTTATTTGAAAGTTGCTTTCCTGTGTATTGATAGATAAATGCTTTCTGTTGCCCATCAAACGGAAAAACTTGTTAAAAACGGAGAAAAGAAAAACAGAGGAGATACATGGAAAGAGAGAATTCACTTTATACGTCTAAATCACCGTAGAACCATATTCGAGTCATTCTCATTGGACAGGATTATTCAATCATTTCCCAGGCTTCCCTTTGACCTTTAACATTTGGGAGAGTGATGCCCACCCAGGGAGATGGAGATTATCCAGCCAGAGGCGGCTCTCATCCTGTGAGCACACCTGACACAAAGATAAAGCATCTGATATTTGGGGCACATTGTGTGGTATCAAACAGGTCATCCACTTGGTAAATATTTACCAGTGCTTACTAGAGGCCAGCCTCTGGGGAAGCCGTGCTGAGGGCAGGGTTAAGAAGGAGGAGGCTCTCAATTTGACAGCCTCTGGAGCTCTGCAAAGAACGCTGTAAGAGATAGAGGCCAGCATTCATTTACTGATTATTAATGTCATTTTGCTCAGTCTTCATACATCCTGTAGTCAAGCCACCTCATCTTCTGATAAACTCCTGACTGTGGTCTATAGTGTGAGAACATTGTCACCCTACCGACATCACTCCTTGTTCTTTAAACCTCACTTAAACTTGACCCAGGGCCTTGAAATGAGGCATGGTGAGGTGTAGCATCTCACACTCTTCCTCTTTCCCTTCGAACAGCCTGGGAATGAACCACGATGATGACCACTCATCATGTGCTGGCCGGTCACACATCATGTCGGGAGAGTGGGTGAAAGGCCGGAATCCCAGCGACCTCTCCTGGTCATCCTGCAGTCGAGATGACCTTGAGAACTTTCTCAAGTAAGTACTTGAGCACATTCTGTAACATCAACAACAGAATGTTTCTCCAGAAGACCCAAGATGAACAACTCAGCCAGTATGAGAAATGAGTCTGTGGGTGAATTCTCATCTGGCTTGGAACATGCTCAATGCAAGGTGTCCTATGATGGACAAAGGCCTCTTCCTGAGGTCGTATTATGTTGTGTGTCCAATGGGGGATCATTAAATGGATGGTTGAATGAACTATCGACCCAGTGACTGTCTTGCCCTTCTCTGCCCATCTGTAACCGTGGCCACCACTGTAGGGACAACTTGGCTGCTATAGAACTGTATACTATTTGCTGACGCTGCTTCCTTTGATGGGATTGAATTTGCTGGGGATAGGTTTGCACACTTGCCTCCTTTATGGAGGAAGGGGTGTGCTTCTCTCACTAGCTCTTTCTTCCTAGAGAATGTTTATACTTCTTAGTTCTCAGGTTTTTGTGGAACACCTTCTAGTCTAGCTTTTGACCCACGTTAAAGCAAGCGTACCTACCCATGGTCCCTGTTGCCTGATCTTAGGGCTGTGTTTACAATGTTAATTTATGGATCCTGATTGCTTCCCTACTTCACCATGTTAATCCACCATCCACATGAAGTGGAAACAGAAGTGATGTCAGTGAGTTTCACTGGAGGGTGGAGTTTGATAGACCAGCTCTATTTGACAATACCCAGAGCATGTGGGCTAAAGTAGTTAAAGAGGCT
The DNA here is from genome assembly GCF_004785775.1 of Grammomys surdaster. Lineage (NCBI taxonomy): Eukaryota > Metazoa > Chordata > Mammalia > Rodentia > Muridae > Grammomys > Grammomys surdaster. Next base: position 8,320,855 of record NW_021604712.1, on the reverse strand, counting down.
TCTACTTGTTTCCTGTGGATGGAAAAGTTGTTTAGTAAATAGGCTTAGAAATGAACTTACTCATTTTAAGATAGTCTACTTCCACTGAGTATTATAATTACTGACTCCTAATAAAGTATTGTCAGCCACTTGATGTTTTGCCATATCACCCAGAAGGGTCAGAGTGACAAGATGGTATGCTTTACATTTGCTCCAGTGCATAGTGCTGCTCTCACTGGTGACAAATGGCTTCTAGTGGATCCTGGAAGCTGTGGACTAGCCTCAGCTAAAGATAGATAGATAGATAGATAGATAGATAGATAGATAGATAGATAGATAGATAGATGAATTACATTCTTTCCTTCAAGGGTTTTGGCAAGCTTCTGGTTTCAACTGCCTTGCTTTATGGTTAGAAAACAAAAGCGCTGTGCATTTTATCTGCTAGCAGCCTCCTTTGGGGAAATGTATATCCCACTGCAAGTGAACATTCTCTTCCTGTTTGAAATGTGGGAGTTCTTGGCAGAGTGAGCCCCTGGCCTGTCTTCTGCAATAGCAGGAGGCATGAGAGAGCAAGACATCAAATCTGACGTACTTGCTCTGGCCCAGCAATCCCACAAAGATTGCTGTCAGAATTTAGCACTTGGGTTTATTTAAAATTAAATAACCTTAATTTGTGATCTTTTTATTCATGGTAACTTTTACTCAAAGACATTTTCTAGGACAATTTAAAGTATTCTAATTTCAAAAAGCACTTTATCAAACTTTCTTAGGAGAAAACTTTCTCCTAAGAAAGTCCACTTGCTTCATCAGATCTGTTTCTAGGGTTCTACCAAGTGGTCAGTTCTGTGTTGTCTTCAGAGAAGAGACCTACATTTAGCCATATAGTAAAAGAACTCACACATTAAAAGGGTAATCCCCGGTGCCCAGTGCTAAGGCCATTGTCTCATGAGTCATCCAAGGCACATCCTTTTCAGAAGCTGAAAACTCTAGAGACTGACCTGCTTCTTGGCTTTTTCAGATCCAAAGTCAGTACATGTTTACTGATCACTGACCCCAGGAGCCAGCATGCCCTGCGCCTTCCCCACAAGCTGCCAGGCATGCACTACAGCGCCAATGAGCAGTGCCAGATTCTGTTTGGCACCAATGCTACCTTCTGCAAAAACATGGAGGTAAGGAAGGAGGGAAGGGCAGACTTAGGAAGAGGCACAAGCTCAGTAGTCCCTCTGAAGGTCTGGATTCTGGAGGTCATGGATGTTTCAGACATAGCCACGCATGTGACTGTGTGTATACACAGGCAGGAGGATATGCCCATGTGTACACATCCTCACAGTACTTGCACAGGTGTACCCCATATAACCAGCTATGAAAACACCCCCCACATACTTTTGCAAACATCTGTCCATTCACAGCTCTGTGCATGGCTCACTCTGAAGGAGATGTTTTGAGGCTACTGACACTCGTAGCCTGGTGTTTGGGCATGATATCTTTAGGACAAAAGAAATCTAGTCACACTTCTTAAAAAATGGTATGATGTCACCAGATTCAAATCCTGCCCAGATAAGGAAGAGGGCTAAAATCTGGAGTGGAGAAGGAAAGCGTATCCACCAAGACCTGGACACAGGGGTTACTTAGTCCCCAAAGGATTTGACCCAGGGGATAAAGTGAATCAGGCAGAGCTGCCCCAACCAGCATAGGATTGGGTGAGTCAGGGACTAGACAGAAGCTGATTGGTTACCCATTTCCTGTGGTTTTCCGGTCCTGCGAGGTAACTGCACAATCTTGCAGAGTGAGCTGACAGATAAAGGGACACACTTATACTCACAGTTTCCCAGATTGGACACTTTCCTTGGATTTTCACACAAAACCCCAACTGCTACAACACTCCAGGCAAAGCTTTTGAGTTCAACTTTAACAGATGAGGAAAGAAAATGCATAGTCAGAGAAAGGGAAGCATTGATGTGTCCCTTACTGGAGGAGCTACAGAAAGCTGGCATCACTTAAAGACAGACCCCAGGGAAAAGACCACCTGAGATTCTCTTGGCTCAATAGCATCATTTGTTCACAGAGGACAGTTTGATGAAAGATTAGCTCTGCATTGCAGCTGCCTTCTCCTAGAACAGTGGTTCTCAACCTGTGGGTCATGACCCTCTGGAGGGAAGGGTGTCAAAGGCCTCTTCACAGAGGTTGCATGTCAGACACTGTCTTAGTCAGGGTTTGTATTCCTACACAAAACATGACCAAGAAACAAGTTGGGGAGAAAAGGACTTACTCAGCTTACACTTCTACATTGTTGTTCATTACCAAAGAAGTCAGGACAAGAACTCACACAGGACAAGAACTTGGAGGCAGGAGCTGATGCAGAGGCCATGGAGGGGTGCTACTTACTGGATTGCTTCCCCTGGTTTCCTCAGCTTGCTTTCTTGTAGAACCCAGGACTACCAGTCCAGGGATGGCACCACCCACAGTGGTCCCTTTCCCCCTTGATCACTAATTGAGAAAATGCCTTATGGCTAGATCTCATGGAGGCATTTCCTCAAGGGAGGCTCCTTTCTCTGTGAGAACTCCAGCTTGTGTCAAGTTGACACACACACACAAAATCAGCTAGTACAGATACCCTGTATATCAGATACTTAACATTACAATTGATAACAGTAGCAAAATTACAGTTATGAAGTAGCAGAAAAATAATTTTATGGTTGGAGGTCACCACAACAGGAAGTACTATATTAAAGGACCTGAGCATTAGGAAGGTTAAGAACCACTGCCCTATATGCTCAGAATCCCCATGCATACCCTGAAGATGCATACCCTGTAAATTCTGTCAAGGCAGGACGTGGCTTCCTCCAGCAGCTGCAGCTCATGCTCCCTGGTAGTTTTTTCCTCAGTAGAATCATCAGGAAATAGATCACATTAAATTGGCATCTTCTAGCCTGTCACTAGATGAGGTAACTATATGTGAGTGGAGGAGAGGGTAGCCTAGTGGCAGGCACTGGTAGCTGCTAGCCACAGCTACCACTGGTCATCATTCCTGTCTGGTGATTTAGTGATTGGGGAATCTGGAAGTGAGCTGCAGGTGACTGTTCACCCAGTATATAGTGTCCCAGTTATACTCTTCTCCTTCTGGGGAACACATGTCAGAAGGCCCATGCTTCTCTGGGATACCTGAAATGCTGAGAACGTGAGGTATGGTGCCCTGAGCCTAGGTACATCGCCTTGTCAAATGGAGGCCGGAACAGTACTGTGATTCTGGACTCTTAAGTCACTGCATCCTCAGCCTTCCACTCCCTGCTTCAGAGGTCTGTGCTCTGACAACACTCAGTAGTGCAACAGTCAGCATCCGTGTCTGTCTTTTCTCCTGCCTGGAGCATAAGCTAAGTGCTGTTGAGTGCTCTCTCACTACTGGTAGTGCCCATCCAGTTCACCAGGTCCTGGTCCCACTCGTCTCCTCTATTCTGGCGTGCCCTTCCTGCTCTCTCTGGAGTCCACCAGAAAGCTCATGGCAAAGACACATCCAGCTGCTCTGAGCCCTTCCCGCCACCTGGTTATCTAAACTACTCATTCTTTTAGTTTTTGTTTCAGTTTTCAATGTTACCTTCTCAATGTTTCAGTTTTAAATGTTACCTTTTCAATGAGGCCTGTCCCAAGCACCGTATTTGAGATTATACTCTTTGTTACCTTACCAGACTCCTTCTAGGAAAACCCTGCTTCCAGATGCTTACTGGTTTTTTTTTTTTAACTGACTGCTTCCTCTCCCATTTGAAATAATTTAAAACAAAGCATATAAAATGATGAGCTTTCAAGACACTAGCTATCAAACAGCCAAGATCTTCAGTGACTGAGAGGTCTGAAATAGGTAGAGGAGCCCCGTGGCTGTGTAGAAGGTGAAATTGGCAAATGGCTGAAACTTGCCAAATTCGATGAAACCACTCAGACAACAGGTCAAAGAAGGTGAGTGGACTCCAAATATAAGAAACAAGGAAATCCAGACCAACATTTATCATGATTAAATTATTTTAAAGTAGTAGTAGATTCCAGCAAGAAAGTTGAGTAGGTAAAGAAACTTGCTGCCAAATCTTATGGCCTAAATTCTTCTCCATGACCCACACTGGTAGGAGAGAACCTTCTCCAGAATGTTCAAATGCACACATACTTATACAAATAAATGAATAAGTGTAATTAATACAAAAGCAGTACTAAAGATAAAAACCTTAAAAATCAGCCAGGTAATTAAAGACAAGTTTTCAGTGAGTATATTGCTTATTAGAAGCAATGCAAACAGTTACAGAGTAGAGAGCAGTCTCTTATAGTATTGAAAGAAAGAAGTCTGTTAATGTAAAATTCTATAACCAGCAAAACTATCTCTCAAAAGTAATTGTGACATGAAGCCTTTCTATTATTCCAAAGCTGAAAAACTCACCAGGCATAGACCTGTATGAGGAGAAATAATGTGTTCCTTTCAGCAAAAGGAAGATATTGGGTGAAAACTTGTTTCTAAAAGGGAATTAAGAGCCCTGGAAATAGCCTCTAAGTGGGTAAAACATGTGGTTTATATAAATATCTATACATGTCTTTAAAGTGACATCGAACATTTTACCAAAAGAATAAGGATGTTCTTGTGATAGCCCTCCATATACAAAACCCCAGAGCCTCTGCCTATTATCCACAGTGTAAGAGACTTCTCAAGTGTGATTTAACATCCTCAGATGGAGATATTGTCCTGGATTATCGGTGCTGGTCTGATGGGCTCAGAAGTGTCATCCCAAAGGATGCACAGTGACTGGGTGATAAAGTGGCAGTAGGAGCAGGAGGTTGGAGTGACACCAGGAGCTGGCATGAGACAGGGTGTGGGTTCACCTAGTCGGCAGAAGAGGCTAGAACACTGCAGCCTTGGGAAGGAGCCAGGCTTGCTAGTGCCTTGACTTTAGTCCAGTGAGAGCGATTTTAGACTTCTGACTTCTAGAAGTATCAGACAACAGTACTGTTTTAAACTAGTCACTTTTTTTTTTTTTATCAGCAGTAGAAAGTGAGATTCTCCAGTGGAAACTAATTTACTAAAAGATATGACAAGTAACATTTCCCAGAAAGAAAGCAGTGACGGTGTGGTACTGTGAGGATTTTATACACAAGGAGGGATAAAGTAGCCCTTCTGTGACTACAACTTGACTTTCCAAGGTTTCATTACCACAGTCCACCACAGTACAAAAATGCTAAGTAGAAAAATCCCCAAAATGGGCAATTATAGAGTTTTAAGTAACTTGTGTCACTGTGTTGGTAATTGTTGTTGCTAATCCCCAGCTCCTGCTATGTTATTTGAATTCAGCTCCATAATAGCTGTGTGTAGAGAAGAAGCAGTATATGTAATATGGGGCACAATTGTGTGTCTGGTGCTAAGATAACACAGATTTAGAAAAGACTGACAATATCACAAAACATCCAGTTAACAGAGGAAAATGCATGAAACTATATATTGCCTCTTTTAAGGTTACTAAGCTTATTAGAAGAGTATATACAGATAGATTTTAGATATATATATTCTAAATGACACTCCATTGCATTCAGAAAGTAAACAACGTACATATCTCAGACCCTGAAGACACGATCCATTTAGGTGTGAGACTTCGTCTAACCCACAACCCTCCCCTGACTCTGTGTAGACAGCACTATTGTCCAGTCCATATACCAGCAACCTTACCGACTGCTGTCATTACATCCCAAAGAGTCTCCCCTGGATTCAAAAAGAACTATGCTATGGGCCAGAGAGATGGCTCAGTAAGAAAAGGGCTCACTGTACAAGCTAAAAACTTTGGGTCCAGGGTCTCTAGAACCCACATAAAAGTCAGACACAGCAGCATATCTGTAATTCCGGTGCTGTTAAGGAGACATTGGAAAATCCATGGAAGCTCATGGGCCAGCTAGCCTGGTGTACACAAACATGAAAACAAGACAGGGCTTGTCTCAAATAAGGTGGCAGGTGAGGATCAACATCCAGCATTGTGCTCTGAACTACACACACACACACACACACACACAGAGCGGGAGGGAAGAGAGGGAATGAGGGAGGGAGGGGGAAGAGAGAGGGAGAATGAGGGAGGGAGGGAGAAGAGAGAAAGAAAGAGAAAGGATGGGGGAGAGAGAGGGAACAAGGGAGGGAGGGGGGAAGATACAGAAAGAGAGGGAGGGAGAGAGAGAGGGAATGAGGGAGGGAAGGGAAGAGACAGAAAGAGAGGGAGGGAGGGAGGGAGAGAGGGAGGGAGTGAGGGAGGGAGGGAGGGAGAAGAGAGAGAGAGAAAGGAGGGAGGGAGAGATGAGGGAGGGAGGGGGAAGAAAGAGAGAGAAAGAAGTGAAGGAGAGAGAGAGGGAATGAGGGAGGGAGGGGGGAAGAGAGAGAGAGATTGTTTTAAGATTTTTTAAACCATGCTGCAAAACACTCAGCAACATTCTCCAAACCACTTCGGTCCCTTTTAATAGGAAAAAAAAATCTACTTACTTACTAGATGTCATAAAACATAAGAAAACACTCACAGACAGGCATTTTAGGAGAGAGAATATCATGCAGAAATTACAACTTCAAAAATCTGGAGAAACCTCTCTCTTAAAAGCCGCATTCCTGTGTGGGAATTGAGAATGCTGTCCGAATTCCCAGGCCCTGAGTTCCCTGGAAGACAAGGACTGAGGGGAAGTTCACAGCCAGCCATGGGGCTGAGTCCCTGTGAAGAGCTATCATGGAAATCTTGGGAAAGCACCTGTACATTAATGAGACAAGTGTGTGTGTTGTCTGTCTGTCTTTTGTCTCCAACATTTCGAGAACTTTAAGCTTACCACTAAAACTAACGAACTGGAAGAGGGGTTGGACATGGCCCAGGGAATAAAACCGAGACACCGCGGCTGCAGGGTGGAGTACTTTCTGGTTTTGGAATACAGAACTGAAAACAAAGAGTGAAAGAAACTAGGTAGATTGCATTTTGGGACAAACACTAGCATCTTCACTACCCGTGAGTCCATTTCCAGTCTCTGCTCCGTCTTCTGTGGAATGAGTTTCCCTGCTGAGAGCTGGCAAGTTTGCTTAGTGGGTAAAGGCACTGGCCAGTAAGACGACATGAATTCAATCCCTGGGACCCACATGTTGGAAAGAAAGAACTGATTCCCCAAGTTGTCCTTCGACCTCCAAATACGTGCCATTCTGCTCACATGCATGTGATGTGTGCATGTACACGACACACACACACACACACACACACATTCATGCACTAAATAAATAAACACATAAATGCTAAATATATAAAAAAGAAAGTTCTTCTGAAAGATGAGCCTATAGTGTGTCTCGACTGAAAGTGGCAGGTAAGGTCAGCCTCCCTGGTCTCAGGAGATGGCATTTCGCATCCCTCCATGATTATCCTGAACTAAAGCCCTTGGACAGTTTCACTGGATTTGGTGAAGCAGGCTGGGAAAGTGATTGCAACTCTTCCCTCCAGCTTCTCACTGAAGCGAATATCCCCTTGATGGCTGGCAGGAAGCCCCAGCTGTCTTTGCAGTTCCCACGGCAGTCCTGAGATTAGAAATCACAGATACCTTCGTTCCATCTAGCAGCCATGGCTGAACTCACAAAGTACCATTTGTACTCCCCGCATCCTCAACACCACAGCAGGTATTACACCCCCGGCCAACCCTTGTCATACTTGGTATTTACCAACACGTATCATAGGCCAGTGGCATTCCAAGCCTGATGACCTGAGTTCAATCCCCAAGATCTATATAGGAAAAGGAGGAAACTAACTCTATTAACTTGTTCTCTGACTTTCACAAATACATAACGGTACCTGCACAACCAAACACCCCCCATACACACACACACACACACACACACACACACACACACACACACACACACAATGTAGTTTTTTTTAAACATTTTAAACATTAAAACATTTTAAAAAACAGAAACACTTATTATTACATTACTTACAAGGAAATACCTTTTTGTACTTTGACAACCTCATGGTGTCCCTGCTTGTCCTACAAGTCTCACATTATTAGGCTTTGACAAACAACTATGCCACTAAATGTCCAGAGCCCGAGAAGGGGCAGGCAGGCTGACTTCTGCCCACTGTAGAAAACCCCAGCAGCCCAGCTGCTGCTACTTTGGGTAAAACTTTGAGTGCAGAACTCCTTGCAACTAGACTTCCTTGTATGTTCTCGTCCTGGCACCCACAGCACATAGCTGTTTTAAGACTGTAGAAGTTAAGCATGCCCTTACTCATAGGAAAAACATTGTTGCAATCTGTGTTAGGACTACCTATGCTTCAAATAGTAACTAGGTTTCTGCTCTCCTGAACATTTGCATACTTCGGAACCAAGACAAATTAAACCATTATCCAGTTTTGTTTGTGGGGTTCTGGAGGCCCACATACCGTCACTGTTGAATCTTTTGTGTCTGTCCGCAGAATGCTGGTATTGTAAGGCTCAGGGCTGTCTATGGAAATATGAACTACAAAAAAAAAATTGGCATCAATAGCTGGCATTTGTTGTAGAAGTTATTGGCAAGTAGAACTGTCTCTTCTCTTAGCCAATGGTAATGTGATGTTTTTAATTCAATAAAGCATTTCAAGAAAGTCCAAACATAAAAGTTATAAACACTAGAAGGTAAATATTTATTAGAAAGGGGAAATGAACTTTATGCAATTAGCACAATCAATTTTCTTTATGATTATAAGCTCCCCCTGTCCCCCATCAGCAAAGTCGCTCCTCAGCAAGGCTGTAAAGCAGTCAGAGCTAAACCACTCTGCCAGGTGAGGCAGAGGATGGCAAGGGAACTGTAGACACTGTCAGCTGGAAGCGTGCTAGTGTACATCGCTACTGGAACCAGGGCCATTCTGTGTGGGGACACACAGAACAAAGTCCTGACCAGGGTCACTGCCTCCCAAAGGCCCCCAACCTTCCTTAACAGCCCAGAGGAAACTCATGTATGCCAGCACCTGGGGATCTTAGCTGAGAGATGCTGTGTGATGGTCACTCATGCTAATATCTTAGCTGCCTCTCAGTAACACAGTGTGCCTCCACTGCCCCGGAGCCCGTGTGTGATGGCCACAGGTAAAAAGGAAGGAGGCTCTCAGAAGGAATTGCACATACCACAGTTGCCTTTGACGTGGGTGTGTCTACACATTATAGTATGTTCAAAGGACTGTGATGCTTGTGTTGAAGAGTGTTGAGTGTCAAAGCCACGAGCCAGCTGTTTCAGGATGGCAAGGGTGTCTGTAGCAGCCACGGGGAGAGGGCACTATTTTCTACTAATCCCGATGCAGCCTCTTTACCATAGTACTCTCATAGCCCTGGATACGCTTCACACAGTGATAAGAGAATCTCCCTAATCAAGCTGCCTGCTGCCACCTGTCTATATCCAGGAGTCATATTCTTTCTCTGCCTCAGTCTGCTAATCTGAAAAAAAAAATGAGAGGCTGAGTCCTATTGACCCATCATTGGGTTGTTTTAGAAGTTCAATGAGAGAGGACCTACCTAACTTTTAGCACGCGGTACACATCAGTAAGTGTTACCGGCTGGTTTTCTGTTACATTGGTTCTTAGATCCAGCAGGACAGTGTCAGATACAGTGCAGCTGGCTGTTGTATTAACCTGTCCTTTTAAGATGTCTCTTGCATCTCTATGTCCTTGTCATATCTCCTGGCACCCTGAAATGCTAGAACCCTCAACGATAGCTCTCTCTCTTGTCTCCACAAACTCCCTGCCCTCAGTCTGTAAAGCCTCTTTGTGCCCTGCTGAGAGACTCCTGGAGTCTCAATAGAGATCTCTATGTGTCCAGGAAACCCAGGTATTCAAATCCCACAAGAGAACAAGGTTCCATTTCTCTGACATCAGGCATATCTCAACCTGGAGCCACCTCAGAGCCCTCTACAGAGACTGGCAGAAGTGACTGTGTCCTGCTACAAATCTTGTCTTATTCTTTCTCAGAGAGACAGACATGGATTTAAGATCTCTGTCTCTTTCTATAGCTCTGAGACTCCAGGATTCTTACAGTTAGACTAGGTTGGAAATTACTGGTCTAAATAAAATCTGTCCCTTCAGTGCCAGTGGACCTGGCCAGAGTGGGAGGCTGGCAGAGTCCAGGAGCCTGCGTAGCCCTGCCCCTCTCAGACAGGCTTGTGCAGCCGAATTAGAGCTAGACACCCGGCTGCAAGCTGCCTCGCCTGTCTCAGTTGGGTCTCAGCTCCAGCATCTGCAGCCTTCCGAAGCTGCTGGACTTTGGCAAGAGTTGGGCTGGGTTTTCCAGAAGTGTTTTGAAAGCTTACAGTAGACAGCCTTCTCAGAGAACTCTCCAGACAATACAAGTTATGTGTTATCTTTCATTCCTTGTCCTCTTGCCAGCTGAGTGCCCCCATCCTCACCCTGAAGCACTCAGTCTCAGCCAGGTAAGGGTCTCCACCACCCTCAGGAAGCAGAGACCACACCCGAGATTCAGGAAACATTTCCAGTGCGGTGCTGGCGTGCTGGACTCAGACTCTAAACTGCAGTAGTATTTGTGGGAAATTGGGACCAGTTACTGTTTCATCCAGCTCTTGGCATGTTATCTGCCTCTGGCTTATGCTATCAGCAACACTTTTTAAAAGAGAGTTTACATAACTGTCCCCTCAGGACTCACTGGGAGCACGAGCTGCTCTCAGCTCATACTGGGCACCCAGTGTGGAAAGAGGCAAAAGGTGAATCATAGTCAATGCTCAGGAAGGACCACTGCCAGTTGGAGAAAAGCGGGAACAGCTTGGGACATGATCAAGGGGTCCTTAAAGCTTACCTTGTGTTTTCATAGGGCCAAGGGGAGAGTGTGGTGCTGGCTGGGTTTTCCCAAGGTATCAGCAGGAACCAGGCAGGGAAACAACCGGGATGTACCTATTACCAGACCTTAAACTAAGGTGGCACTGACTGAATCAGAGAAGCAGAAGCTCTTTCATCTCCTTGGGGCTTTTAGAAACTTTCTGTTGCTATTCAAGAATGGCTCCCAGGATCTGATGGAGCCTTAGAGTTGCCCCCACATCCCCCCTTCCCCCCCTCCCATTATGTCCCTGCCTATCCAGGAGCACCGTATTTTCATGGAAGCCAGAGAGCACACTGCTCGGCAGCACTTAACATACAGCTTAGACATTCTTAACCCTATTTGGCACCCATACCACAGCAAATTCCAGATTTGGAACATTTCTGGTATAGGTCTCTGGATTGGGAACGTCCAACAAGCACAGCCTCTACAAATTCCTCCCCTACACACACACAGCGTTTAAAAAAAAAAATCCACACTTTGAAATACTAATGGTCTCACACATTTTGGATAAGGGCTCTCCCACCTCTATGGGGTCTGGCAGCCAGACCTGGGATGAACAAGATGTTGAATGCCCTTGTCTGCCTGATAGACTTAGTTCTTGGGAAGAAATAGAAAGGGGGAACTGGGAACCCACAGAGCTGATGAAAACCTCACGCAAGCCATGGGCAGGCGCCGTGCGTTTGAGGGTCACTTCAGGATTTGCAGTGTATATTGGTGATTTAGTTCTGTTTCTTTATCTGTACCACGGGATAGTAACTGTGTGCCTCACAGTGTTGATAAAGTGTGTGATACCTACACTTGGTAAACAGTTAAATGTTTACAGTTTATTAGCTCCTCCTTCACCTCAAAGGCAGGCATTGCTTGACTTAGAAGGACATTTATATATTTGTTCATCCCACCAGCTGGCATGCCTGTGTGGGAGGATGCTATGAGCTGCCGGGGCTGTGTGGAGGTACTGAGGAGGCTTCCTGGTTGGGACAGGAGGAAGGGATCACTGGAGGAGTCTAGGTCTCCAATTCCTGATTGGTTTTAGTGGCTGTTCCTCCACAATGCCTGAGCTCCGAGAATTTGACCTTAAATGAACAAAGCATTAGGTACCTATTGATATCATTTATGCCAGTCTTAAACTGAGCTCTCCAGAGGCAGGCAGGATTCCATGTTCACTATCCACTCTGTATCTCTAGTAACGGATAGAACAGCCTTTGGGAGATAATCCCTGGGAAGGAGTGCAGAACCCTTGAAGAAAATACAGCTACCCCTGTCCAGGAGCAGATTCCTATCTGGTGTAAGAACGGGGTACTCAGGGGTACAGGGGAAAGGAGTGATGTAGGAGTTGAAGTACAGACTACAGCTGTCCGTGACGTGGGTGTGAGTTTATCTGGGTCCCACAGGGAGTTTGGCAGGTTTATGTAGCATCTGATCTTCAAGCTGTGGCAAAGAACACGGACATGACCAGGGTTAGCTGGATGAGGGAGGAAAAGTACTCAGAAAGCCTTTTAACATTTGATCACTTTTATTTTTATTGTTTGAGAATTACAGATGCAGAGCATGTGATTTGATCAAATCTACCCCATTCTTTTTTTCTCCAATTTCTTCCATACCCACACCTTTTTTCTCCCAACTTCAAGTGCCATTTGTTTGTTTGTTTGTTTGAGACAGGGTCTTTCTATGTATCTTTAGCTGTCCTGGAACTCTACACAGATACTGCTGGCCTCAAAGCCACAGAGATCCTCTTGCCTCTGCCTTCTGAGTGTTGGGATTAAATGCATGTGTCACTAGGACTGGCTTGTGTGCTCTGTTTTAAAAGTCCACTTAGCCCAGCCAGTACAAGCATGGATATTGATCCCCTCATGGATAATACCCCTGAACAAAACGGAATCACACTCCTCAGTAGCCATCAACTGCTTATAGTTCCTCATATAAAGGTGGGGCTTCTCTCCCATCTATGCATGGAGTTTTACCTGGCTTGGTCCTGTGCAGGTCTTGTGAACACACTTACAGACATTGTGAGTTTGTGTATGTAGTTGTCCTGTCCTGTTCAGCAAACACTATTTGTCCGCACACATCCACTACCTCTGACTCTGAATCGCTATGTCTGTTCTTCCCCTAGTCTTACGCAGAAGGGTTGTAACACAGACATCTCATGTGGAGCTGACTTTCCATAGCCTGAGTCTTCACATGTTGACTAGCTATGGGCTCTGTGTTCATAGCCATCTACCACAAAGAGAAGCTTCTCTGGCCGTGATTGAGAGATGCATCCATCTATAGGTATAAAGGTAACTTAGGAAGTTATAGTTGCTAGTGGTTAGTAACCATGCATTGTGGCTACTAAACAATTATAACAAAGAGTATGTTTGTCAGCTTTCTGTTACTGTAACAAAATACCAGAGATAATCAACTTAGAAAAAGACCATATATATTTTGCCTCATGGTTTCTGAATCATCACTCCCTGGTCTGATGCTTTTGGTAATCTGATGAGGTAGTGCATCTTGGCAGTCAGAACATAATGAAACAATGTTGTTCACCTCATGATGACCAGGAAAGGGAGAGGAAATGACTGGGGTCTTCTTCAAAGATACTATCCCAATAACTGGATGCCTCCCACCCTTACCTCTCAAAAGGTCTATCATTTCCAACATCACCAAACTGGAATAAAGCCTTTTTAACTCATGAGCGTTTAGCAGATATTTCAGAGTATTCCCACCACAGACACTTGGCTTTCAGTGGGATTTTTCAGATTTATTTTAATGTATCCCAAATGAGCAAAATATGCACAAAGTATAAGACACTCTCTGTCTCTCTCTCTCTCTCTCTCTCTCTCTCTCTCTCTCTC
>NW_021604712.1:8238654-8257221 GCF_004785775.1 Grammomys surdaster | reverse complement strand
CCCCCCAGATTCCTCTGCCGGAGGCTGAATCTTTCTCTGGAGTATACTTACTGCATTTTAGCAATGACGGGTGGTGAAGGGCAGAGCTTGTCTTCATTGGTGTTTCTATTACTATGAAAAGCACCATGACTGCTGGGCAGTGATAGTGCATGCCTTTAATCCCAGCTTGGGAGGCAGGCAGATCTCTAAGTATGAGGTCAGCCTGGTGTACAGAGTAAGTTCCAGGATAGCCAGGACTATAGGAGAAGGAAGGAAGGAAGGAAGGAAGGAAGGAAGGAAGGAAGGAAGGAAGGAAGGGAGGGAGGGAGGGAGGGAGGAAGGGAGGGAGGGAGGGAGGAAGGGAGGAAGGAAAAAGTACCGTGACCAGAAGCAGCTTGGGAAGAAGTGTTTATTTCATCTTGCACTTCCAGATCTGTCACTGAGGGAACTCAAGCAAGTCAGGAACCAGGACACAGGAACTGAAGTAGAAGCCATGGAAGAACACTGCTTACTGACTTGCCCCTCATGCCTTACACAACCTATCTTCTTATAGCCCAAAGAGAAGGCCCTCCCATAACGGTTGTCAATCAAGAAAGTGCTGCCCCAGACCTGCTGTGGGCCCGCCTGCTGTGGGCATTCTCTCTATTGAGGTTTCCTCTTCCCAGCTGACCCTAGCTCGTGTCAAGTCGACAAAAACTAGCCAGCACACTGTGTATGCTCAAAGAAATAGTTTAGCACCACTCTCAGATCTCTTTCTAGGAAGAAGCACTATGTGTGTTTTCCTCATCTGTAAGCTCAGCCTGTGGGCAAATTGATGAGAATTCGGACCCTGCTGCATGATGCAGAAAAATGCTACAAACAGCCATGCAGTTCACCACCCCCAAATCCCTCACGTGAACAGGTCCTTTGTGGGATACAGAGCTCACCAATGATTGTGTGTGCACCCTATACACCCACCAAGTCCCTGAGGACACCCCCAGCTTTAACCTGCTTAATATTCAGAAGAGAGCAAGCTGGTAGAGGAGCAGCCACAGGTAGCGCAGAGCACACGGTCAACAATCTGTGGCTGCTCGTTCCATCTCAGTAAAACCTTCCTTTTCCCGTGGCTCCAGGTGCTGCTGTTTCATGACCAGAATTACGGAATTCATTACGAATACACCATACCTGTAAACCAGAGCACAGAAAACCAGAGTGAGCCCACCAAGCCACAGGATGCTCTCTTCCTCTGGACCCACAGTGGCTGGGAAGGGTGCAGCGTGCAATGTGGAGGAGGTACGGTGGGGGTCGGGGGAGGGGAGAATGAAGCTTGGCTGAAGAAATCCTGAGTTCAGAGCCCTCTATACCAGTCCACACAGCACAGAAATAGAGAATTTGTGCTTCCATAGGGACTTAAGCCCTGAAAATCGCAACAGAGCATGCAGTCAAACCCTCCCAGCTCCCACAGGTTTGTTAGTGGGGGCCCACTTCACTCCTTTGGACCTGGCAGTAGAGATTTGCCAATTATGTGACTATATGGTAGATATGAAAATAAATGGCCCTGGGAATAATTGACATAGACCTCCAACTTGGTAGAATGGCAACGGATGAAAGCCTGACCCATTCCCAAGTACCCTGTCATCTATGCCACAGCCACGGTCTCCAGGGTGCAAAGAGAAGTAAGAGTCCTCTGGGTCAAGCCGAGCACTCCACGTTGCCCCCTCTTCCTCACCTCTAAGTGCAGTGACTGCCCCCCCCCCACTTTCACTATGGAGACTGCAAGTGAGCCAAAGGGACTGTCACGCTCCAAGGACCTACATCAGCAACAGTAGTGTGTTTGCTAGTAAGGCATTAAGGAGGAGCACTAGTAAGCTGCTCCTATAAAGAATTCCCCACTCGTGCCAGCAACTACCATTCAAGCCAGTGGGTCACAGAAAAAAAAATCAAACAAACAAACAAAAAAACCATCAAACTAGGAGAGGGCATATCGGGAAGAAGGGTTTCAGCAAGTGATGAGGATAAAAGAAGAAATGGGATAAAAATGACCAAGATTCAACATGGACATAGATGAAATCGTCAAAGAGCAGAAGAAAGAAATGGAGGTTTTAACAAGAAGCAGCAGAAAAGAACTTTCAAGGGGGGACAGGAAAGAAGCTGCTGACATGACCGCTCCGTGGTATGGGAAGGTTTGATTGTACATAAGAGGGAGAAAATGCCCAGAGGCGTCTGGGATAGTCCTGAGCAGAGAGAGAAAGAAGAAGACTGGACATGGCCAGGGCTAGGGAAGTGGGGGGACTGGGAGAAAATAGTGGAGATAGTGAGGGGGGAGGGAAAGGAGGAGGAGGGGAGAGGGAGGGGAGGGAGGGAGGGAGGGAGGGAGAGAGAGAGAGAGAGAGAGAGAGAGAGAGAGAGAGAGAGAGAGAGAGAGAGACTGAATAGCAAGAGAGAATATGAGAATAAAAGCCAGTAAGTCTCTTACTATATATACCTCTGGGTCACTGTCATTTGTCACTCCAATAAGAAAGGTCATGAGAGATGACACTATGGATGATGCTGGGTAAGACAGAGTTGAGACAGGGGATTGACTAGGACTCTGGATGTCTACCAGCATGTGGGCAGCATGCTAGGACCCAGCCGCATCCCCACCACCCATGCCTGCTCTTGAGTGGCTTGACTGCTAAGGCGATGTTATCAAGTATGCAGCCGGTACAGCACTGTTTAACATGTAAGGGGGCTCATCCCATTGTTCATGGAGAGATCTGAGTCATGACAGAACCAAGCCCTTCAGTGCCTTCCTATGCATCTCAGCTAGCTGCACACACTGAACATTTTGCATGTTTTCCTCTACAAACTGACAGTTGCCATTGACACAGCTTCAAGGTAGTACCATCCGCCCACCAGAGTACACCTTTTCCAGGAGATCTCTTGTCCTGTGGCCTTTAGCTGCCCCTGGGCTGATGGTCTCCCACTCCCACGTTAGGGGCCCATGCCTGCATCTTTAACTGCCACCAGACATACCTTTGCCTACCCTCTATGGACAAGCCCAGCCCACGGGAGCCATAGCAGGCCGTGCTCCACTAGGGGGCTGCTGCAGCCACTGCTGCCTCTGTGCAGTCCCTTTGTGGCACCAGTGACTTTCAGCTCCCTCCCTGCAGCAGTTCAATGCTGAAAGCCGTATTCAATAAATGTTTGCTCTTGTATTCATACAAGGCTACATTTGTAGGCCACAAGACAGACAGTATGGCCTAAGACTCCCCATTTTACAGCCATCCCTACATGACAAATTCCTCAGACAACAGATACTACAAAGAACCCTGGGCCTAAGTAGTTGTACTTGACTCCATCTTCATGGTTTTATGACCACGCTTCCCAACGATTCCAATACAGTAGCATGAAACGTCAGCACAGACACATCCAAAAGCCGAGGGGAGGTGAAGCAAACTGGCCCAAGGGAGGAAACTAAGATAGAGAAGCATGGGGGCCAACTGTTGATACTATATAGTCAGGTGACACAGTGACACCGCCAAGAGGCAACCCAGACAGCTGGTTCCAGAGGCCACCCTCCTAACTGCCATCGCTCGGCCTCCTTGATGAAGTCATAGCCATCAGATGGGGAGCTCAGAGGAAACACTCAAAGAAAGGCTAATAAGTCTGCAAAGCTGCCTAAGAACACCTGGCACCAAGGCATTAGCACCACTGGGCACTGTGAACAAGTACAGGCCATCTGCCCAAGTGCCCCCTGTGTCTGTCACACCAGCCACTGTGTTCCTCTTGAGCAGCACGCCTACAACAAATCAGTAACTGACCATACTCTCCGTGAAGGCTGATATACACGTGTTTAATTGGGACTGGATCTCCATAGACTTCAAATCTCAGACACGAAAGGCTCAAACCAAAGTGTTGGCCTCAGCAACTCCTAAACTGTCCAAGGACAGAGTTGACCTGACATCCTGCTGCTTTCTCATACTGTTCTGGAATCTTACACTGGTCCAAACTACTCAGCTATGACTTAAGCACCTACTCCTAAATGTCTAGGTCTTCCTGTTTGACAAATGATATGGCTCACTTAGATAGATAATAGATAGTTAATATATTAATAGATAGTTAATATATTAATATTATATTAATAGATAGTTGTACCCAAACACCCCTCCATAAGGATAAACAAATGGCTTTCTGAGTATGTGCAGCCATAACTTCTCATCTCCCATGGTTTGGCTTCCAGGAGAACGCAGGACCATTGTATCATGCACACGGATTGTTAACAAGACCACAACCCTGGTGAATGACAGTGACTGCCCCCAAGCAAGCCGCCCTGAGCCCCAGGTCCGACGGTGTAACTCTCACACGTGCCAGTCCCGGTAAGTTCCTGTATTCTGTGGCTTGGACCCACCAGCATGATGGGTAGCAACAGCTCGGATGAGAGGATGTCGATACACAGATAATACCATAAAACCAGCCTGTGCCACATTCTAGTGGTGCAGTTGGCGATAGGTTTTGTTTTGTTTTGTTTTTTGCTTGCTCAAATAGTCATATTGTTTGACAGTGGAGTTACATTCTGAGACGTACCTATCTGGGCAATGTACTGTTTCCTGCACAACTAGACTAACTATAGATATGTGTTATACTTCATTGTTCCCTAGGACAGGAACAAAATAGAAAATTGGTTTAAGCATAAATAAAAAACCAATGATATAATTAGCAGGCACGGGATGAATAGGCTGCTGCTGTTCTAACACAAACTTCTGTAGAGTAGACAATCCTTTTAAACGGGAGCACATTCTAAAATAACTGTAACAACCACAGCACAGTAAAGATAGGAAGCAGTAAGTTATTATCACTAATTCCTGTTGTCAGGAGCATGTTCTGTACTGTGACGTGGTGGAGGTGATGGGGAATTTTCAACCCCTCTGTAATCTTAAGGCACCATTTCTGCATGCACCGTCTGTTACCAACGGAAGCACCGTGAGACGGTACTGCTTTGAACTTGACTAAGCCAGAATGCTAAGGGAAATACACTGTTCTAGCTGGAGGGCTGCTTACAGGTCATGAGTAACAACATCTCACAGAGAGAACGTTGCCACCAGCACACACTTCTGACTGGCATCCATTGGCTCCCCTTAATCACTTGCCTTGGAGGAAAAGGACATTACATGGTAGAATTTGGGGGTCTGAAGTGAACACAGAGGCTAATGGCTGTGCTTGACCTGTTTCTGTGCCTGTTTGTTGTTTGGAAGCCATCTGAACTTGTCTCCCAGGTGTCATGGGGTAAAGTCTGGAGGTCTCAGCTGGGATGAACTGTGCAAAGTCTGTTCACCTGTCCCCCAGGTTGCTTTCTAGTTGCTTCTGAGGGACCGAGCATGGCACTCACTCAGTGACTGATGCATCATGTGATGTTACCCCTCTTCCTCCTTTTCTGCCCTGAGTTGAGAGGATAGTTTTCACCGCATAGCCCTGCCCATCATGTCAAGGCATACTTACCTTTGCTAACTAGACTTTGATTTCAATGTGGAGTCTTTTGGGTCTTTAAAGTTTTGCTTGCACCACTTGCCTGATTCAGGAGCCTTACAAAGTGTTTGTCTTTTGTACCAACCTCCTTTGCTTAGTTAAACTGGTTTGTTTTGTTTGGTTTTTTTTATTAATTGTGTGTGTTTGCACATGCATGTGTGTGTGTTTACATGTGTGTGTACATGTGTATGTATGTGTACATGTGTATGTGTGTCTACATGTGTATGTGTGTGTGTATGAATGTGTGTACATGTTTGTATGTGTGTATATGTGTGTACATGTTTGTGTGTGTTTGTGTGTATGGGTATGAGTGTGTGTATGTGTGTGTGTTTATGTATGTGCGTACATGTGTATGTCTGTGTATGTGTGTCTGTACACATACTTCATGGCACATGTGTGGAGGTCAAAGGACAACTTTCAGGAGTTAATATCTTTTCAGCCTGTGGGTCCCAGGTGTCTAACTCAGGTTGTCAGGTTTGGTGTAGGCAACCTTACCTGCTGAGCCATAATCATGTCAGCATGGCTTTTTGTTAAAGTCTTAGTGTGTAAGAGGAAATGAGAAGGAAAAGCAAGCAAGTAACATTCCTTATTTGATTTTTGCATGCTCCTTCAAAATTAAGAATAAAAGCCTATTTCCATGCTAGAGGCTTTAAGGGAGGACTCACTCAGAAAGTCTGTGTGGTGGTTAGTTTTGAATATCCACTTGCCCCGTCCTAGGATCACTAAGAAAAGGTCTTCCATTGCAAAATTGCGTAGGTTAGGTTGTTCTGTGGGAATGTTTGGGGGGGGGGTTTGTCTTGATTGTTAATGGAGATAGGAGTATCCACCCTGAATGTGGGCATTCCCATTTCATAGACTGGATCCTGAACTATACAAGAGTCAAAAACAAACAAACAAGAGAGGAAAAAACAAACAGGAAAGGCCAAGCAGCCTGGGAGCATTCATTCTCTCTGCACTTGGCTGTGGTGTGAGGTGACTAGCTACTTGAAGTCGTAGTGTCTTCCTTAGGGTTTTACTTCTGTAAACAGATACCATGACCAAGGCAAGTCTTACAAAGTACAACATTTCATTGGGGCTGGCTTACAGGTTTAGTGGTTCAGTCCAGTATCATCAGGGTGGGAGCATGGCAGCATCCAGCCAGGCATGGTGCAGGAGGGGCTGGAAGTTTTACATCTTCATCTGAAGGCTGCTAGCAGAATACTGGCTTCCAGACAGCTAGGAGTAGGGTCTTAAGCCCACACTCACAGTGACACACCTACTCAACAGGGCCACACCTTCTAATAGTACCACTCCCTGGGCCAAGCATATACAGATCATCACACTTAGGGACCAGGAATTGTGAGCTAAGTAAGTCCTTCCAGTTGTATATTTTGAGGATCGACAGCTATACTTCAAGCCCATCTGTCAGTCCCTCACTCAGTTATGGGGCCAAAGAAGGAAGATTTAGCAACCATAAAAACTCAATTATCAGAGCAGGCAGTGGTGGCACATGCCTTTAATCCCAGTACTTGGGAGGCAGAGGCAGGGGAATCTCAGAGTTCAAGGCCAGCCTGGTCTACAGAGTGAGTTCCAGGAGAGCCAGGGCTACACAGAGAAACCCTGTCTCAGAAAAACAAAACATAATGAACTCAGTGAGCAGACAGGCAGCAATGTCTCTACCTGAAGAGTAGCCTACCCCCTGGAGGACTAAGCAGAAGATGGAATAAAGGCTCACTCAGGACAGAGAGAGGATACGCTCAAGCGTGAGACACACAGCCTCGTGGATGCCTTCAAGAATCGTATTTTCCAGTCAATGTTTACAAATTACTTTAACATCTCATTTTTTAATTATATGCAGAAAACAGAAACATTTACTTAGTCAGCACCCCTCCCCCACAGCAGGCCCAAGGCACTTCTGTGGAGCACTAGGGATTAGGGATTAAAAGCTGCCAGTCAACAGGGCTCACATCCTGTAATGCTGGAGTGGCAGAAAACAAAGAACTCTGGAGAACATACAGAAGGCAACTGTTTGAAAGCTAGGACACAGACAGAAACGGGAGCAGAGGGTGTGTGTAGGAGACCAGAGTGGCCCCATGTTGAATTTCCAATTGTGACAGTTTGTCACTACATGGATGCTGGTTTTGTTACCTGTGATTGCTGTGACAGAGAATCTCACAAGAACATCCTCAACAAGGACTCCCGGGGGCTGTGGCTCATGGTCTCAGAGGGCTTGCAGGCTCTGTAGCTAGTGTAGGAAGTACAACATCACAGCTCAGCTCATGGTAGTAGCTGGCATCTGTGGTGGCTCTGTCTGTGTGGCTACAGAGCAGGTAGCCCTGAGGGGGCTGGTATCAGGGTCCAGCATATGGCCTTCAAAGTCCTTCCCCACCATGGCTCACTTCTACCAGCCAAGCTGGTAGGTTCCATAGCCTCCCTGGGGAGCACCACTAGCTAGGGAACAAGCATTCAAAATAAGAACTTAAGAGGAATGATTCAGATTCAGACCATAACAGAGGCCCAGCTAGAGCTACGGTGGACTGCTGCTGAGCTCCCAGGGTGCTCAGAGTGATCATAACCGGAAATTAAAACAGAAAGGAGAGAGCCAACAGGGGCTCTCAGATTCTGCAGATGTACTTGGCCCCATTCTTAGGAATAAGACACAGATAGGGCAGACTTCCTCTCTTGGAGCTGGGGAAACTTGACCTGTGCTTAGAGTATCACAGAGCCAGGTGTGCTGCCTGCTAAGCTGGACATTCGGGGTTCTACCATGTTACTCTAGAGACGTGCCACTCAGTGTGACAGTAGGTAGCAGATCCAAGGTGAGATTTGCCTTGCATACAAAATATGGGAACATGATTTAATAATTTAAAATGGGAATGTGTTGATCATGATCATCCAAAATGAATGTATTTTAAGTACATTGGGAAAAAGCATGTGCATGTTGTTATTATTTTTTAACTAATTATTTATTGTTAAGCAGAGCACTTTATTTATTGTTAAGCAGAGCATGGGAGGAGGTGGGAAAGACAACTTTGGGGAGTTGGTTCTCTCTCTCCTTCCACTGTGGGTTCCAGGAATGCAACTTAAAATTGTCAGACTCCTTCCCCTAACTCCTTCCAGAGCTACCCCTTACCACCACCTCTTCCTCCTCCTCTTCTTCTAAATAACCTACTAATTCTAATTTGTAGTCATATACACATTCCCATGGACTCATGGCGCACAGACAACCTCCCAGAGGTTGTACTCTGAAAGACTCCCTTCCCCAGAGCCCATCAACTGTCTACTGCTCCTCAGCCCAGGGGAGGGACTGACTCCTCTCTGCTCCTTGCTAGAAAGGTTTCCTACATGGGCATGCACAGCTGCTGGGAGTTCATGAGTGTAGCTGTCCTGTCATGTCCAGGGACGCATGATGGCTCCTGAGCCTGGACAAGGAAGGAGTGTGATGCAAATGCCGCATGTGTGACTGAGCGGATGCTTTCTCTCTGCTAAACCTAGCCCAAGGTAGTAGATTGCTGGCACTCCTGCCCATCACTACTTATGCTAACCTCTGAGGCTGTGGAAGTTCATTCAGCAAGAGGCTGCCCTCTAAGGGTCCTGTCTCAGAATGTGTTCTCTTGGTATACAACGGAGGACACGTTATTATACGGGATTACTTTGTCTTTCCAGCTTGAGCATCCCCTGAGCATCTAGCTCAGCCATGATCACATCCTGTATCTTCTGCACCATCCCTCTTCAATCCTCTTCCTGTTCACCAAATACCTTCTGAGAACCTGGGTATTTAGAGAGAGGAGAGGCAAACCAAGCCTTTGTGTGCCTATAACTTGACAGATAGGGGTATTCTCCCTCCCCTCCACTCTTTTTTTTTTAAAGTCTTACCCACTTCCAGTCTCTTTCTGACTATAAAATTATCTAAAGCCAGCATAAAGAATGAGTGGAATTTCCATAAACAGAATAGAAAATGAAATTGAGTAAATACAAATCAATTCCTAGGATTTTCTGGAGAGCTCACAGAGGAAATACTGGGTGTCTGTTCCAGGCTGGTTTTGTTTGTAAGTTTGTTTGTTGATTCTGTACCATCTGACCCTTTAATGCTGTTTAAGATAGGCCCATGAAAATGAATTGCCAGGAGTCAGCAGATAGTAGTCACGGTTTAACTCAAGAAAATGTGTCTGATAATAGAATTTGAAAGTCTTCCAAATCCTAGCAAGGTATATATGCATAGGAATATATGTACAACTATATGCACACATATGTGCATGCTATATGCACATGTATGTGTAGCATACATATTTTGGATGTGTAATGTACACAGTTGAACTATTGCAGAGTGTATTCAAGTTGTCATATGTAAGACAACTAGACCCTGTAGGTGTGAACTCGGGCTTCTTAAGTTAAAAGTGGAGAATTTGGCCTCAGAAAGAGATCTGACACACAAGGAAACCCTGCCTGCTGTGTCAGACAAAGGTCTGTTGGAAAGGGGCAGGCATAACCAGGGGGCAAAGCCAATGACCCAGAAGAATAGCCTAGGAACTAAGGGTGTGAACTTTATTAACGAAGCTAAAAAGAACCTGCTGTTGAGCCTGGCACCGTGGAAGACCCTTTCTGTTATTATTACTCTTTGACCTTTAAACCAACATCGATGTTTGTCTTTTTCCCCCTGCATTTTTCTTTCTCTCCCGCTCTCTTAATTCTCTTCAAGCTTCTTTTTCCACCAAGTTCCCGACAGTTCCCTTTGCCTTCCCAACTGCACGCCATTAGCACCTCTTTATTCTGATCCGGTGCCTGGCTATGTGGCTGTCTCTCCCAGTGCTTGCTGTAACCATATGGAATCTGACACAGGACAGATGGCTCCTCTCCAGCATCTTGCACACCAACACAAATACCAGCAAACCTGGCCCCGCCATTGGCAGGAGAGGCAGAAATCACAGATTGGATCAGCTGTTATGAGTGTGGCCAGCAGCCTTCGCCTAGCTGACCACAGTCTGCGGGAAGAGAGCCCTGTCACTGGCATCAAAGGAGGAATACTGTATGCCAGCCCTAGAGACCTAGCCACAGACAGCGCAGTGGGCTCCACTTGGAGCCCAGAACTCATGCATTACCAGATTTAACATTTTTGCAGCCTTTTAGAGCTTATTAGCCACTTGAAAAGCTATTCCAAGTTATTAGATATTTCCCTATAGCATTTATGATTTGAATCTCTTCCCAGGCAGTACATGTTGTACTGTACATTGAATTAGGGTGATTCAGAAGAGAACATTCAGCAACTTACTTGCAATTGGATCAAATAGTCATCTGCACAGAAGGTTATTTGGTTTTTAAAATTTGTGTTCCTGCCTCAATTACCTTAACCAGGCTAGCCTTGCTTTTTGTTAAAATGGAATGGAATACCACAGTCATATTAAAGCATGTTCCATAAGTGTGCATGTACATGCATACAGAGAGGGAGATAGAAGACCATGACCTAGAATGAAGTTTCTAATGCGTACATCTTAAGCCATGGGTACAGTTTGAAAAGATGCTCCTGGTTAATCTATTTCTTGCCGCTATGAAGCTTCAAAGAATTTTCCTGTTTCCTTCTGAAATAAAATCAATAAATGTAGTTGCAGGACCATTGGTCTGCAGGAGGCCTTAGTGGCATGTGAATGGCAGGAATAAACCTGCATTAGCTGTGCGCCAGAACATTTCTCCAACACGATCCAGATTCCAGGGCCTCCTTTACATTCTAACTAAATGGTAAAGTTCTGAAACTTTTTCCTCATTTATCAAAATTAAAAAAGCACAAGACAGAGGAGGAAAGGGTAACTTCAGAGTTGCTTTGATTGCCTGGTACCCTTCTTTCATTATTTCAAGACAGCAAAGTGAATTCCCAGACACCGGTTTCATAGGTAACCGATTCCTCCTGTTAGGAAATGACTGTCTTATAAACTCTGCAATGTACCAAAGAGGCCCTTCTCTCTCCCTGCCTTATCCAAGTGATGAAATGGAGCGCCTGATATTTCCTTGTAACATTTATGTAACGATTTCAGCAAAGGAAAAATGCAGGGCTATGTGAAATGTCATCTCAGGTGTCCCTCAAGCAGAAGCAGATGAGATGGGTAGCTTGCTGACCCCTTGCCTTGAGTTGCTACTTCACCCACTGGCATATGTACGGGGAGACCTGGCCCTCAGCGAGAGTCCAAGTTCTGAAGGCACCACTGCATGCAAAGAATACTGCCTGTAACTCCAAGATCTGACTCGTTCCCACATGCATGCACCAAAACCACCCATGCACATAAAATGACAATAAATAAGTTTTTAAAGTATATTTTAAAAAAACCCATGAAAACAAAGAAACACAGAAAACTCGCAGCAACTATCATAGTAACCACAAAAGACTGAAGGCTTTCCCACAGCAAATGAAAGCGGGACACCGTGTCCATTCTTGCTGTTTTTGTGTAACATTGTATGTGAGGGTCATGCCAGGCCATCTACCAAGAAAATGGAGTGAAGGGATTCATGTAGAGAGAGAGGAGGCAGGACTCTAAGTGTGCCAACGACATGATCTTGTATGTAGAAATTCCTGAAGGATCTAGTAAGGAGACTGAATGAATCTCAGGGAGTCACAGGAGAAGAGGCAGATGAACAAGATCAGTTCGATTTCTGTGTATTACAAATGAACACACTGAGAATGAAATTAAGAAACCAGTTCTGGTTACCAGACGTTAGGGATCATCTGTGATTTATCCATCATGGGCTTACTTATTTAAGCACTTGGTCCCCAGCTGGTGACACTGTCTTGGGGAAGTTATGAAGCGGTTGGATCTGTGACCTAGCTAGCACAAGTGAGCTTCTGGGAGCAGATCTTAAAGGCTATGGCTACTTATGGCTCTAGCTAGAGTGTTCTGTTGCCAGATCTACCAGATGTGAATAAGCCACGCCACAAGCTCCTGCCACTACAGGCCACACACTCGAACTGCATGCGTTTCTACTGTAGTGGACTATACCCTCCAAACTATGAGCCCAAATAAATGACTTCCTCTCTTGAGTTGCTTCTGTACTGTGTCACTGTAGCAAGAAAAGTGACTAGCATGCCAAAACACCAAGAAGAGTGAAACACTTAAAAATAATTTCAAAACTCATAACCTGAAAACTAGCAAACCTTAATGAATAGAAGGATATCCTCATTCCATGAATTGGAATATTTCAAGAAATTGTACTCTACAAATTGCTTCCTGGTACAATCCTGTTGGATTGTAGCATGTGTGGGTCCTGTTGGGTTGATGCTTGGGTCTCACCTCTGTCTCACCACTGGGCTAGGGCCTCTCGTGAGGACGGAGGCGTGGGAATTTGACTGTGTTCACTCCACGCTGGCATCAAGCAGACATTGGGCTGTGCTAAGCCACAGGACTCTGCTTAGGTTGGGAGAGCACGGACTGAGGTCCTGAGCGGAGCCAGGGCTCTTGGCTTGGAGGTCCATGGGCCAAAAGGCAGCCAGGGAACCAGCTGGTTCTCAGGCCCTTGGGCTCTCGGGTGCTGCTGGGGAACCGTGAAAGGGCAGAGACCAAAGTCGGGGTGCATAGGCTACATCGGCCCACAGCTGAAGAGGAGAGGAGGAAGGATGAGCTCTGGATGCATCCTGTGGGGATGAGAGTCTTGGTCGCGGTGACTTGTTTGGCTGGGTCACAGCTGACTCAGCTTGCTTGCTTGAGTTGGGTTGCTGGTGGTCTTCGTGGCTGAGAATGTACAGAGGTCATTGGTGGGAGATTAGTCGGTGGCTCAGTACTTGAAAACCTTCTCCACTGTTCCCCACAGTGGGTCCCAAAGAAGAGAAATAGGTTATGGTATTAAGATATTTATTGTCATGGCAGAAAATGGATGAAACTTATACTCTGGTATTTTCAGGGAAGGCCTGAGATTAAATACCTTTTGCAAGGAGGAGGGTCTGGGAAGGAATGCTTAATTGGCTATGCTCCTCTGGCCTTTAGGTATCTCATTTATATGGAGATCTGTCTTGAGGTTCTGTGGCTTGTGGTTACACGCTCTACCTGTGGAGGGGCTCCTACATGACTGAAAGGCACGCATCTATGGAGGTCTGTGGCCTCGTGTCAGAAGCCTGGAGTCTGGGAGCATGGCAAAATGTATGCTGTCTTAGGATCACCTGGGGTCTCTGGCCATTTCTAGCTGGTGCTCGACCAGAAACCATGCTGTCCTTTCACAGTCCTACACAATCCCTGTCAAAATTCCATCTGTCTTCATTGCACAAATGAGCAGCAAACTGATCCTAAAATTCACATGGAATTGAAAAGGGCTCAGAACGGCCAATACAGTCTTCAAAGAGAATAATGAACCTGGAAGTTTGATGTCTCCTGATTTTAAAACTTAGCATGAAAGAAAGACCATGTGGCACCATCACTAGAGTAGATCCAAGGAACAACAGAAGATTGAGAGTCAAGAAACAAATCTTTACATTTACTGTCTGTTGATTTTCACTGACGGTTCCAAGAACATTCCACAGGGAACGTGTCTTTTTAGCAAGTGTTTCTGGTACAACTGGATATCCACGGGCAAGAGTGACATCATACACACGTTCTTGCTCACAAGGGATCAGAGCACCAGTGATCTAAACACATAAAATTCAGAAAATACTACAGGTAAGAATTTTCCTGATGTAGATTTGCAAATAAGACCACAAAGATACAAGGAGTGTGAACTAGAGAGATGGCTCAGTGGCTAAGAACACTGGCTGCTCTTCCAGTGGTCCTGAGTTCAATTCCCAACAACCATGTGATGGCTCATTATTGTCTTTAATGGGATCTGATCCTGGCTTCTGGCATGCAGGTACACATGTTAAACATAAAATACATAAATAAGTCTCTTTTTAAACAAGAACAAATGACAACAAAAAAAGATTAAAGCTCATCAAAATTTTAAGGTTCTTGTTTTGTTTTTATTTCAAAAGAGATTATCAAGAAAGTAAAAAGATAACCAAGGAATGGTAGACAGTTTTATATCTGTCATCTGAGGAACCACAACTACTCAAATAATAAATTAACAGATAACTCACATGCAGGCTGTACAAATGTTTAGGTAAGGTAGAGGCCTATGGTCCACGTATACTCAGAGTAGCAATTTACATGAGGTTGACTAGTGTGGGGACATTTAGCCCTTTCCAGACTATGCCTCACTGAGACCCACATTACACTAGAATCTGAATGTGACTGATATGTAGCTTCTGGGGTCACAGTAGCCATAGTAAAACCCCAAGAGCCTACAATAATAAATGTGCATTTGGGGAGATTTTAAACTGTACTATATATTTTTTTTTGTTCAGCTGCATCCTTGGTCTCCTCATCCCCCCCCCCACATCCTTCTTGGGGAAGAGCTTGCTTGCAAGCTCCTGGTGTGTGCTCCAGGAACCAATCACTGCCACAGACACTGTCTGGGAAGGCAGAACCCATTCTCAGAAGCTAGCCATCATCATGATACATCACAGGAATAGCTGCCCCTGGGGCTGGGGAGATGATCTCTGGTCTATAAAGTGGCTACGCATAAGCATGGAGCCCCCAAGTTTGATCCTTAACACCTATGTGAAAGCCAGACCCAGTGCCATACCCATAACCCTGTGCTGAGGTTAGGAGACAGGGACAGGTCAATCCCTGAAGCTGGTTGGACTCCTAGCCTAACTGAATTGATCAGCTCTGGGGATCAGCTCTGGGTTTAGCCTGAGACTTTGTCTGATCTAACATATAGTATCACTTGGTGGGTGTGTCTTCATTGACTTGGTTACTTCCTTTCAGTGTATATATTGTCTGTTACTATGTTACAGGGTTATCATTGCCCATGCTCTCCCTAAAGTGTTTCTCTCTATCATTTTCAGAGTTTCAGCTCTTATTGAAGTCTTAATACTGTGGTTCCCAACCTTCCTAATGCTGGTGCCCTTTAATACAGTTCCCTAGATTGTGGTGATCCCTCAACCATAAAATCATTTCTGTTGTGACTTCATAACTGTAATTATGCTGTCATTATGAGTTATAATGTAAATATCTGATATGCAGGATAGCTGATATTCCAACCCTGTGAGCCAGTCATTTGGGGTCACAACCCACAGGTTGAGAACCACTGTCTTAATACACTCTGTACCCTACCTGCCTTGCAGCGGTTAGCATTGGACAAGACAAGAGAGGGCCTAAATTAGTTACTTTTCTGTTGCTGTGATAAAAATTAATTAATTAATTAATTAATTACCAAATAGCAAGTTAAGAAAGAGTTTAATTTTTGCTTAGAGTTGCAGATTATAGTTCACAATGATGAGAACAGCTTTGGCAAGCAGGCAGCAGATTCGCTGGTACAAACACTCCCTGCACAGAGCTGGGAGGCTAAGCTAGAAGTGACTGAGGGTTAACCTTCCAAAACCCCCAGCGGCATGCTTCTCCTAGCAAGGCCACACCTCCTAAACTTCCCCAGCACCGTCAACTGGGGACCAAGTGTTCAGTTACTCAAGACTGTGGGAGCACTTCTCATCTGAACCATCACATGGTTTTATTCCAATACAGCAGAGTCCACACTCATGACCTGGCTGTCCTGGTAGCTCCCATCATTTCTCCGGGCTTGCCATGCCTCAGGTTACTTCCTGGTTTTTACAGTCCCTCCTATTCTTACCCTAAAAGGGAACCATGCCTCCTTTTCTTCTCATGCATGGCGTCTCTTCCCCCAAACCTGAAACAGAAATATTAGGATAAGAATGGGCAGATTCTGTGCACGAGTGAGACAATTAAAACAAGTCCTAACTAAAGCTGTGGCCAAGATCTCTTTAGACAAAAACAGGGTAATTCTTTCCTAAGTAATGCACGTACTCTGGAAATATTCCAACACTCATATTTTTTTAAATAACCAAGCACTTCCCTCATAGTTATATTTTATATCTATTGCTCCATAAGAAAACACTAGAGCCTTTTGGAAAGACACCACCCAGGCTGGGTCCATAAAGCTTCAAAGGGGCTCTACTGGAAACTGGAACCTGGGCTATTTCTGAGGCTATCAAAGGATGCTGTAGGCCTGAATGTCTGTCCTTTGTTCAGAGTGACAGCACTTTTGAACACTCAGTTTCTCAGTACCTTGAGTGTCCTGTTTTCAATGCATTTGTGTGTATGTCTGTCTATCTGTGCATGTTTATGTATGCAGATGTATGTACATGCTTGTATGTACAGTGCACATGTATGTGTGTACATTCATAGAGAAGCCAGAGGACATTCTCAGGACTACCCTTGAAAGGACCTAAAGCTCATCAGCTAGGCTAGACTGGCCAGCAGGCACCTGGAATCCTTCTGTCTCCCTCTCTCCAGGCTGGAAATGCTAGGGTGCCTCTATACCTGACATCTTTTTAATGGGTTATGGGTATTAAAGTCAGGTCCTCATGCTAATGAGGCAAATACCTTCCCAGCTGAGCTATGTCCCAGCCCTATTGAGGGTTTTCTAAGTACTTGGGGTTTCCTTGTGAAATACAAAGTTATTCTCAGGTCTCAGAGATAGCAAAATTGGCTGAGAGACTCATCGGTTTACTTAAGATTTTTAAAAAAATGGGGGAGAGGGGCTTCCTTTCAGCTTTGTGCCTACATATTTGCTTTAAAAGGCTTATAAAATGAAATATTTCTGTGTTATATACCCAAGGACATTGCCCTGGTAGGGTAGAGAATTAGACTTTTTAACTTCATGGGCAGCAATGAGGGTATGTGGTTGCACACTGGTGTAACAAGCAGTGAGTGCTGGACACACAGGAAAGGGGCAAGAACAGGTAAGACGTTAGCTCAGGGTGCGGCCGTCATGGCCTTTCCCCTAACTGTTCATTGGAGCTTACAAAGGGAAGGGAAGGGGTTTGCAAGTCAGATTTCACAGACTGCTTGTCTGTGAGTTTTCCTTCAGCCGAAATCCAAAACCCAAAATGCTTTAAAAATATGCAACTTTCTGAGCTCCAACATGATATTACAAGCAGGAAACTGATACACAAAAAAAAGTCACATAAATTTTCTCCAGGCTATGTGCACTTTGAATATAAGGGGTAGTGTGTATGTGTGTGGGTGTGGGTGTAGGTGTGACATAAATGATTGGTCTTAGCCATCATCCCCAAAATACCTCATTATATCTGTGAAAATAGCCAGAACCTGAAAAAAAAAATTGGATAGGGAAGCCTGAACCCTTGCCAGCTTTTCCATAACTGAGATGAGCTCAGGCTGATGCCTTTTGAGGTACCACTCTGTGCTGTCAGTCGCTATCAGAATGTGGAATTGCCCTGCTTCCCAAAGCTTTGATCTTGGAGACTATCTCTCCTACCTTTCTTTGGAGAAGGATGCTCTCAGCAGTTTTGCTGCAGGGGCCACTGGCCTGCAGGAGGCACTGTTCAATGTGGCCTTCTGCCTTCACCAGAAAAGCAGACTAAGCCAACTGCTTCTTCCCATTGGCTTGACATTGTTTCTGATGGGAGGGAAGATAGCCATCCAGAGAGCCAATATGGCTGTCTGTGCAACTCCTGACCTGACCAACTGCTCTGATGCAGTAACTATGGCGAGGAAAGGCAGGCAGGTAACTGGCCACCACCAACCAGTCAGACAGTAAGAAGATAGAACCTTTGGGGAAGTAGGAGGAAGGACATGGGCCTGTGATCCAAGATAACAGATCTGAAAGAACAGAGAAAAAAATATAGAGACTAGGGGCTAGAAAGGTGGCTCAGGGGTTAAGAGAGCTTCCTGCTCATGCAAAGAATACAAGTTCGGTTCCCAGCACCTACACTGGATGGCTCACAGCAAACTGTATCTCCAGCTAACTCTAGAGGACCTGACACCTCTGGCCTCTGGGGGACGTTCACTCATATGCAGACATATGCAGAGATATACAAACACAGAGATACAATAAAAGAATAATGAAAATAAATACTTTTTTTAAAAAAAGCATAGAAAAAGTATGTGGAGTAACTCTCAAAGTTGAAAAAGAAATTCTTAAAGCAGATTTGATAAAGGAGGTATCAGGGCAAGTAGCTGTAGTTACCCTGCTTGGGCCCTGCAGGTATTCTTCTACAGACAGGTGTTCTGCAGATAGGTTTCTTTTACAGACAGGTGTTTCTTCTGAAGACAAGTGTTCTGCAGACAGGTGTTC